>NC_031771.1:4873481-5173481 GCF_001522545.3 Parus major | reverse complement strand
TGTAATTGAATTGCTGTATCAATTATCACCAGCAAGCTCTATGGGACTGTAAGGTTTGTGTTCTCCGCCCCACCATGCACACATGGTGCCTTAATATCACTGATAGGAGAGGCTGGGTAATAAAGCTCAGTGGGGATCCCTAAATCTAAAGGTGCAGAGACACGAGGCTTCACAAGAATAAAGATTAGCAGCCAGCAGTGTTTATCTGCACAGCCACGCAGTGGGACACAAAACATTTGGAGTTAAGCCAATGTGTTAAGTTAACAAAATTTATTTCTTGTTCAGCCACTCCAACATATTTTGCAGCTGGGTGCTACTCTGCTTTTAGGGATTTATGCTTCCCCTCATAAATATTGTTTAGTGGAAGCTGCCTGTCTCCACAAGTGATGGAAAGTAAAGCATGCATGACGATGAGACAATAGCCAAAATTAAGTATACACTGATAAGACCAACTTTGAGCTGTATCCTTAGATACCAAGTAAAATTCTAGTCCAATTAGTGTCGAGTTTTCCCTTTTCCAAGATAATTTATGGGTTGGCTAAGTGTATTAAAGCATGTAAATCTAAAGCTGAAGTTTTAGCCTCAGTGCTCTCTCCAAACATATATTCTCAACAACAGCAAATGCTTTATCTAAATTTATCTCAGAGGCTGTTTTAAGAACCACTCCATTTCTGACCTAATCTAAAATTACCTAATGATGATGGTAAGCTGTTGCATTGCTTTAAAGATTCATCCCAAAAGCTGTGGTACTGATCTGGATTAGAGGGGAGTTCATCCCCAATGTATCTACCAAAATGATCCAAGGCCAGGAAGGTTAACTAATCATTAATTGCAGTGGCTGTTTAAAAGTTGGTGACATGGATCTGAATTGTCTCTTCCAAAGTATTTCCAGGGAATGAAAGAGGAGGAGGAAAGAGATTCTTTGTTAGTTTTGCCATCTCTTTTGCCTGAACTAGTAGTAGATGGCATGAGTAGAGATTTAGAAGGGTGAGAAAAAGTGTTTTAAAAATTCTGGTTTAGGATTATACAGCATGTGCTTTTTCAGCGTTCCAAATGTCTGCTGTTCACAGTTTCTACAAACTTCATGCTCAGTTGTCAAAACTTATGCAAAACTATGAAGGCACATTCTTTGTTGTCGTCCCTTTTTTCACAGGTGCCAGACGTGGATCTGTTTGTGTGCAGTTAGAAGGGAAATGGAGTGCGAGTACAGCTTCTTTCCTCTCTGTGAGAGAAAAGGTTGCTCACTGACTAACAGGATCTCTCAGCCTGCAGAAAATGCACTGTCTCTTTCAAATGAGAAGGAAGCGTCATGCAGATAAAACACATAGGCAAAAAACAAATGAGCATATGGTGGCACAAAGCAATGAGTGGAGTGCAGTCTGGTACAACACACATTTCACAACTTTCTGTGCTTATCAGCCTGTCTGTTTGTGATCAAAGAATATACAATCCTTCAGAAGCCAAAGGAGAATTACACAATTTTTGATCTGTGTTCAAGTTGCAAGTTTTTTCCACTGGGATTCTAGACACAGAAGTAAAATATTTCTAGCCACTTAATTTGTAGGAGGCTTAATTATTTTTCAGTTAAGAATAATGAGAAATGCATTGTTTCCATGTAATCAATTATTTACTACATGATTTTGGGCTTTTTCAAACCCTGCTTTATATTTGCAAATGAATCAGTTTAATAATTAATTGTCAAAAGAGCAGAATGGTTCCTTGTAATTTATTATTAAGTACAGGCTACTAATAGGCTTGGTGTTTTTTGTTGTTTTTTAACAGCATGCTATAGGTTCTCAAAACTTAGAGCAGAGATGGATTTGTTATTGCAAAGATTATATGAGGGCATGAGCCATGTCAGTTTGCTGCAAATATTGGAACTCCAAAGACTTCAGTGGTACCAGGAGTGCATTTTGGAGGTTGCCAATAAGAATTGGGAAAAATCATCATCAAAATATGAAAGCAGTCATGCAGGATAAAGCAAGGTGGGTGGGTGTGTACATATTTTGGTGAGCAAGGCAGCAGGGAAGTTGCTCAAATCTTTGAATTAGGAATGTCAATTAAGGAAAAAGAACTCCTTTTGTTTGACAAAGCAGTTTCATACCTTTTTGCCTTAGAATACTTGCTCAGCTTCTCTTTCCAGTTCTAGCCAAAGCAAAAGTTTACCTGGCTGGTGATTTCACTGTATGGGAAGAGTCAGGGCAGCCCCACACAGCTCTGCTTTGTGGCTGCAGGAAGCAGCAGGAGCTGGAGCAGTGGGGTGCAGGATAAAGGCAGAACACAAGGTGCTGCGCTGAGGAGTAAACACTTTTCACTACCTGCCAATTATTTTGTAGCCCAGGGAAGCAGAGAAGTCATTTCAGTAATTTCAACAGGTTTGAGATGAGGTCACCTTTTGTAACTCAACCCTTTTAACTCCAAATACAATTTCATCCAAGTCAAGGAGCTGAGAAACACAGTTACTAATGATTTGCCCTGCAACCTATATGATGTCTCTGCTCTTATTGTTTCAGCTAAAAGGATGGATAACGCTCAAAGAAAAATGAAAGTTTCTGTAAATCCTACATTTGTCTTCTCCATGTAGGTAAGTATTAACAAGAAAAGTTGTTTTTAAAATTATCTGCCTTTCTTTGCATGTAAAAAACCCAGCTAAATCTGCACTAGATGCAATGGCACCATTCAAATGCCTACAGCTTCAAAATTTGTTTATATTCTGTGGAATAGCCACTCAGATGTTATTCATTTTTAATGCTGTTTGATTACTTGTAATGAGAAATCACAGTAATAAAATGAAGATACATGAAAAAACAAATGTCCATGCTAACCATAAACCCAGATTATATCTGCTGTATTTAGGTGAGGGCTTATTCCCATTTATTTGTTCCTGATACACTTGGATGCATTTTACAGCGAGCAATGCAACACAGCAGTCCATGATGACAGAATGGCCTCCTGCATTGGCACTTTATCTATGATAGAATGAAATCTGCTGAAACACATCTGGCCTGTTTCTAATAGAAGACAATGAAGAATAAATAGAAGAAGCCTCCTAAATGAGGCTTCTGTTACCAGCACAAAGTGGAGGGGGAAGAGGGAAAAGAAACAGAGATACAGGGAAAGGATGTGTGAACAGAGGACATGAAGGTGGCTTCAGGCCGTACCTGCTGTAGTTAATGGATAGTTCAAGGGAAGGTGCTGGGAAAACTGACTTCCAAAGAAATCTGTCTGAGTGATACGGAGCATAAGCTCAGCAGGATCATGATGGGGATAAAAGACTGAGTTTTCTAGCCAAAAAGGCAGGCCTAAGGGAATGTGAAAGGGGCTGTCAGCGTCTAAGTCAGTCTGATGAGTATCTGCCTTCCAGAACAAGGATTAGAAAGCCTGTCAGAGAGGGAGCCTGATGACATTGGTCTCAAGCGAGAAACGCACGGCAGTGCTGCACCAAAGAAAAGTGACACCTCCTCTCACCATGGGATAATAAGCACAGTCTTTGCCATGGACCTGCACCTTAAGAGAGGGTTGTCATCGCTTGGAGGACAGAAGCAGCACAAGTTAGTGCAGGCATTGGAACTTCTCCCCACTGATTTCCACTTAACACAAGTTGGGTTTTTTTTTTTTCCTTTTTCAAAGATGACACAAGATATCTTTGGTCTTGTTGAGCATATTTATTCTGCTGAAAAGGAATTGGTGGTGAACTCTTCCTTTTCCAGTTTTCCTTGGCAAGCCAGAAGCTCTATAAAAAGACAGCTTTTTTTTTTTTTTTTTTTTCTTCACTCTTTTCTAGAGTTCCCTTGTACAGGTAAAGTGATGTACCCAGGGCATGGAGCATTTGTTCTACACAAAATCTGATTTTGCAGCATTCTTCCTGGTGATGTGGTTTCCCTATGGAATATCTATCTCTGTGGGAGTGGGAAGTGTTGCCAGAACAGGCTTCCGTATTGTTATTGCCTTCTCTGGATATATTTTGGTAATTTTTTGTGGGACTGATTAAAGCAAGTTGTTTTATAGTATCAATGTATACACTGTATATGATACAAAGGGAATATTACCTATGCTAGTGAGATAGCCATACTGGGCAAGTTATATTAGGCTGGAAAAGAAATCAATGCATATTTTAAACTTGGTCCCTCTGTTAGACCTTAACTGTCATTATTACCCAAATTTAAACTGCAGAGACATTGTTTTTGCAGACAGTGCAAAAGTAGTGCACCTCAGTAGCCTCCATGACCTTACCTGAGTAGCCTCGCCAGCCAGGTTGTGGGGGTTGGAATTCGGTCACATCTCCTCTGGCAAGAGTGGTGGTTGTACTGCTGGGAAAGGGGTCTTCAGGAGTCTCTGGTGCTCTCAGTGAAGTTTAGAAAACTACTTTTCTGTTTGAGCTTTGGGGAGGGCCTGTAGTGGCATTGGCACCAAGGGGGCTGGAAAGGCAGGTAAAACCCCTGTGCTGTCTGGTTTGGGCTGGGCATGAACCAGCGGCAGTCTGACCTGCTGTAGGTGGCATGAGCCTCCCCTCACGCAGGAGGCCGTGTTCCCCACAGCATCGTCTCTTTCTTTTTTCCCTCTCAGCCTGATCCCAAAGTGAGGAGAGGCTGGTTTGGGAGTTTCAGCACCCACCTTGGGCATTTCGAGCCTGAGCATCACCAGTGAGTGATGTGCAATGCAGTGAGGGAGGGCAGCGATGGGAGGGGCAGCTATGAGGGGGTCCCAGTGCAGTGGGAGGTTGGGGGGCCCAGCACGGTGAGGGGACAGCTGTGTGACGATCGGTGAGAGGAGCCTGTGAGGATGTCCTGGAGCTGTGAAGGAAGGGAGGGTCCCAGAGCTGTGAGGGGCAGCTCTGAGGGGTTCCCAGAGCTGTGAGGGGCTGTGAGCGGGGTTCCCAGAGCTGTGAGGGGCTGTGAGAGAGCAGCGCGCTGTGAGGAGGGTTCCCAGAGCGGTGAGGGGTTGTGAGCGGGATTCCCAGAGCTGCGAGAGGTTGTCAGCGGGGTTCCCAGAGCTGTGAGGGGTTGTGAGGGAGCAGCGGCGCTGTGAGGCGGGGAGGGGGGGGAGGTCTGAGGGGAGTCCTCGCGCGCCCCTTGCACACAGGAGCCGCCTCGCGCCCATCCCGCTCCGCCGCTCTGGGGCGGGGGGAGCGGGCGCGCGCCCGGCGCTGATTGGCTGCCGCCCTCCGTGGCCGCACGGCGGGCTGCTCCCGGCTCTACGCGCTCTCTTCTCCGCCTTCACCCGCGGGCTGCTCCCGGCTCTACGCGCTCTCTTCTCCGCCTTCACCCGCGGGCTGCTCCGGGTTCTACGCGCTCTCTTCGCCGCCGCCGCACCGCGGGGTCCGACCCGGAGGCACAGTGGTCCGGCCATGGCGGGGCGCGGGTGGCGGCGCTGAGGAGGTTGAGGGGAGTGTGACGGGGGTCAGTGTCGGTCCCCGAGCGGGCGCCATGCAGTCCCTGAACATCACCCCGGAGCAGTTCGCGCAGCTCCTGCGGGACAACAACGTGACGCGGGAGCAGTTCATTGCTCTCTACGGGCTGCAGCCTCTGGTGTACATCCCGGAGCTGCCGGGACACACCAAGGTGGCCTTCGTCCTCATCTGCGTTCTCATCTTCGTCCTGGCGCTCTTCGGCAACTGCCTGGTGCTCTACGTGGTGACCCGCAGCAAAGCCATGAGGACCGTCACCAACATCTTCATCTGTTCCCTGGCGCTCAGCGACCTCCTCATCGCCTTCTTCTGCGTGCCCTTTACCATGCTGCAGAACATCTCCTCCAACTGGCTCGGCGGTGGGTGCCGGGGTCGGGCCGGGGGGCAGCGGGCAGGACGATGAGGGGCAGCGCCGCCGCCGAGACCTCCGTTCCCCCCGTCTCTGAGGGAGCCTTCCTGCCCTCAGTGAGGGAACCTAACCCTTCCCGTCCCCTGCGAGGGATGCCCTCTCCATCCCTCCCTCACGTTCTCTTAAAATAACCCAGTGCGCTTTCCGGCTTGTATTCCTTAAAAGTTGCTGTGTGCGTGTGGGAAGCGGTTCGTTGTGTGGAGCTGGCCAGGAAGCCTTGCCGTACTACTTTTTCCTTTTTTTTTTCTTTTTTTTTTTTTTTCTTTTCTTTTCTCGCTAGTTAATGAAATATGTCTGGTAAATGAGATACCAGTCTTTATGCAACTTAAGTTCCTCCGACAGCTGTCTGCTTGGAGACAGACCTCCTTAACCTTTTCTGAGGAAAATAATATCTGTAGAGGAACAGGTGACTGAGAGAATATTTAGAATTTATGCTGAAATAACGCATCTTTTTATTTTTTTAAAAATTCTTGTTTTCTTGGGAGCTATGCTGTATTCTTGTTGATGTGAATAACCTTTTGGCAAAGCTTCCTTGATGCGTAGGAAGAAGGAATTTCCGCCCCACCCCTTTTCTATGCATCCCATTTCCAGCTAGTAAAGAGTAAGCAGAAATAGGTGCAGTAGAACTGTATATGGTATTTGTCTTCCTTTTTTTTTGTTCTTAAAACAGTGCTTGACAACTATAAGTGGAAAAATAAAAGGGATGGTTTTGTGGCAAGTAGCAGACAACATCTTGTACAACCACAAATTGAAATATTTTTCAGAATATTTCAGAATGATCAGGAAAGATGTTGATGAAGTGACACATTTATGTTTCAGTTTCCAAGGCTTACTGTTGTTCTGTTGTTTGGAGACAGTGAAGGTTGTTGTCAGAACATGAATTCTAGAACTTCTTACAGACAAGAATGCTGGGTGGGAATTGACAGGTCGGAGGAGACTTGGAGCACTTGTGAGAAATGGGCTTTATTACAGAAACTTCAGTGAGAAGTGATGAATCCAAAGCTCCTGGGACTACTGATAGTAAGGACAACTGTGCTGTTTTCTTATGAGCTGTTCTGCCAAAGATAACCTTTGTAGTTCTTCTTTCTCCTAAGGAAGGCTCTGATCTGTCAGCTTGACCAAACACCTGATTAGAATCAACTGAAGCCTCCATGTGGGGTGAATTACAGGAGATAGGGCATGGGCATGTGGAACAGTGTGGGGAAAATGTATGTCTTTCTTTACACTCAGTTACTGAGGGTGCCTGACAAAAATGTAGAGATAGTGAATGTTAAAAGGTCTTGTGTAGTAACAACAAATCTCCTCAGGTATTCAGTATTTGGGTAGCTAAAGTACACTGTTCTCTGGGGATTACTGTATTTTTTGCCTGTCCTCTTTGCTGTGCTAGAGCATTTTCAGTACAAGTGAATCCTTAGGTCTTCTGATCTGGTGAGATCTGACACAGTGTTGGGAGGACATAATATCATTGATTGGGTATTAACCCTTTACTCTGGGGGATGGAGGGTGTGAAGTAAAATTGAGGAAAACAAATGTGTGAACTGATGGTATCCCAAGGGTGTCTGGTTCCTGATGCTTACACGGTGAAGCATGAGTGGTGGTTACAGTTGTACTGCAAATCACGGCCTGCCAGTCCTGGAGGAGTCTTTTCCTTGCTGGCTTAACTGGTTTAATTTGCCTTCAGGCTTTCGTTTTGGAGTCTGAAAAAAATCTTGTTCTCACCCACTGTAATGCAACATCCCTGAGTAGTGCAAGATGCAACTCTGTTATAAAAAAAGGTGATTTGACTTGTGGTCAAATTTGATCCTTGGTGGACAAAGTGGTGCATCCTGAGACACTTGATGCTAGAAATTTATTGGGGATTCTGAGCCTTTAGTCACTTCATATCTTGATTTACTTGCATCACTAAAACAAGCGTCTGTATTAGGCGGTGTAAACTGAGATGTGTATGTTTTGTACTTGGCTTTCATTTAGAACTGGGTCTTTATGTACATTTTGTATATGTGTGTTTGTGTTTCTTCCCTTCAGAAACCCACAGAAGAATGGGAGAGGGGAAGAGGGAGCTGCAGACACTGTAATGCAAACAAAAGAACAGCCACAGTTTGAGAGTAACTGAAGCTGTGACTTCTTCCGTGGGATTTCATATATTATATTTATTATAATACACTCTTAACTTCACCTGCAGTTAAAAATCTCAGTGTGTCTCACTTTGCCTGATGATGGAGCAGCGTTAACACAGACCCTTTAATTCTCTATGGGTAGCAACTGGAAGCAGCACCATATTGACTAAAAATTAGTTTTGAATTGGTCCTGCTTCTGATTCTCTGATCTCTTTAAGAATCTGTGTAGCTGTGTGAGTGTAATAGTGACAGTATATGATTTAATTCCAAATTTAAAGTTTGCAGCTGAAATGGCTGTGATTTCTAGGGGAGCTTGGAATGAAAATCCAGCATGCTCACCTCTCTGTAATGTGAAGAAAATGAAGATTGTTGCTTTGTCATAAATGATCTCTGGGATCATATTTATTGATAAGAAGAGTGAAATGGGAGCTCAAGTGGCAGTAAATAGATGCATACAGCAGTAGTGTGTCTTGGTGCAAGCTGAAGCAGTTGAGGACTTGCTCTCATATAGTCCTAGGTGTGAGGCAGCAGCAGTGGTCCTGTCATAGTGATGACAGCACTATTAAAGATAAATTTGGGCTTTTATCTCTGAGTCAAATATTACAACAGTTGCTTTGTTTCCTGACACTGCTTAGTTAGCCGAGTGTTGTCTTTACAGAGCTGCCTGGGGTGACGAGAGGATTAATTTAATGTTGTGTAATGTAACAGTCCTGGAGAAAGATAAGGGCAGCACTTGAGCTTACAACACAGCCAGCACTGTGCTACGTTCTTGTGAATTTTGCATCTTATCAGTTGGAATGGGTATTCTCAAGACAGGTGTCAGAGGGTGACATTTACCTGTCACTTTGAGAGCAGTGAGTCATCTGACGCACTCCTGAATACTGAGGTGCCCTCGTGTATCTTCTCTGGCCTTCAGCTGCCACTCAGGAGAGGGGTGGGTCTTCTGTATGCTGCCTCTCGATGTGACAGCTTCCTCTTCTCTAAAGGCTTGGTGAAAAATCAAACCTTCTACCCAGCTGAGCCTTTAAGGTGCTGTTTGTGTCAAGCAGTGTGTTGTTACCTTTTAGAACTTAGGTGTGTGAGAACACAAACATTCCTTGCTGAGGGATGAGAGCTGGATCTTGCATCTATACTGAGAGCTGATGTAAAGCGATGCCTGGGTATGCAACACCCTTAGGGATATCATCTGTGTGATGATGAGTGATGTGTACTGCTCCAAGTTACAAAATGTGAGGAGAGTCAACTTGCTTGCTTCGAGTGAGGTGGAGAGAGCTCATTACCAGCTGTGATAAAAATTCCAGTGCAAGGGCTTGATCAACAGCATTTTACCAGAGGAAGGAGCAATTTTACTTTTATCAGAGAATCGTTTCTGGCTTTTACTTTTGTTACCCTGATGAAAAAGTGATATTTGAAATGACTAAATCACAGTTCCAGGCACAATGTCTGATAAAAGGAATAAAACATTGCTTAAGGGAATGCTATTTATAGTTGCAGTCTCTGAATATGTTATTATTGGGAAAACTATTCATTGCTTGAATAATCTATGCAGTTTTTAGCAAGCAGTGAATAAGGAATACTTTCAGCCTCTTGAAAAAGAGAAACAATTAGTTATTTTCACTCCCAGTGTTCTGCTGCAAATGATTTTCTTTCCCAGTTGAAAGTGGTCAGTATTAGATGCTGTAGAGCTGTCTTGACTGCCAGTCTGTTGGAAGTATTCTCTGAAAGCCTAACACTGTGGAAGTTTAAACATTCTGGTACATAACTAAGATATTAATTAAAGTGTTATTGTTATTTAAACTATTCAGAAGAGTCAACACTTTGCTGTACTACTACCAGTGCAGAAATTACCACAATTCCAGTGATTTTGAGGTGATCCCAGCACTTTAGGCTTTAACCCAGCACTGGAAAACCTATGGAGTGAGATTTCAATAACCTTGACTGAACCTCACTAAAGAAGACTTTTGTTCTTTGTGTTTGTTTGTTAGTCATATAATCACCAAACCATCTTCCAAACAGACACATTTTTACCAGCTGGATTATAATAAAGGTTTAAGCTAGTATATTCCTTTAAAATTATCTGTTACTCTGCATTAAGTCTGAACACAAATGTGAAAATTCGCTTTAAATGGTTTTAATGTATGTGTTTGACACAGCTGATTCTTTGCCTGTCTCAGTCTCTTTTTAATTTCACTGTATTTACCACAGTGTAGTAGCATAATTAATATTTTTTCCTCAAAACTTATTATGTCTTCCTTATAGTAAAATGTTGGCACTTTTTTCTCAGTTTTTCTGTAAGGGACTTTGAACTAACAGACACATAAGAATGGGGTTGTATCAATTCCTTCTTGCTGCAGGTCAAGTTTGTTCTACACAAATGGATTAAATATTAAGTGAAAGGTTCATGTATTATTCTGAAATAATCACCTTGTTTTAACAGTAAATTTAATTTTCCATGGGTAAAGGCCTGTTGATATTTGTAGTTTGAAAACATAAGTTATATAATTTAAAGCATTGGAAGATCTGGAGAAAGTCCCTAGTAAGCAGTTGGGAATGGCTGCTGTATTTTATAAAAAAAAAAACAAAACTAAAAACTAAAAATAAACACAAAATAAATAAAACTAAGAAGAGACTCGATGTGAAAAAACATTCACTATTCTGCCAAGTACAAGGACTCCTTGTATCTCAGGATTAAATCCCATTCAAACACGGATGGTGGAGCTGGATCTCAGGTGTGTTGATGTCAGAATTCCATTGAAATTGGCCGTTGATTCCATTGAAGTCTTCTGTTGGCCCTGACATTCTAAACAGTTTATTTCTTTCCTTTTTTCACCCAGGCAAATCTGTTTTAAATAGTTTTGTGAAGGAGAGTTGACTTCCTTGCCAGCAGTCTCTCAATGTTGATGGAGGTTTGAATTTGAAGGCACTTGAGGGTCTCTGATTTCAGAAAGTGGGAAGCATTTGTGTAGTGAGTGACAATTCAGGGTAAGCACGAGAGCCCTGAAGTGTTGCTGTGTTATTGTTAATAACACTAATACTCAGAGACTCTCTAAGTGGTGGCATCAAAATCTTCAGGGAAGCTGAATTTTGTTCTGTTTTTGCTTTTGGTACACAGATGCTTTGTGAGTAGCTTTTACCTACTATTCATTTGAAAATGTCATGGTGTTTGTTGTAAAAAAACCTTGTGGCTGTTTTGTTGTGGCCTTCAAATCCACAAAGTATGTGCTGTGTGCCTCAGAGAAGGCATTTCTGTTCCAGCCCGCTGTGTCTAATGGAAAATATCCTTTTGCTTCCCATTTCTTGGAAGTGCTGATGTCACTCCTTGTCCAGCTCAGTAGGCTCAACCTGCAGGCATTATGTAGACTTATATTTTTAGCTACTTTTATGTAGCATAAGTGCTTACTTTTTGTTTGTTTGTCTTCAAAAAGTTGAAGTAGAGGGTTTTTGAAGCCTTTTCTCCTGGGAGCTGATCTAAAGGCGTAGTGAGTGGTAGTCTCTGCTCCTTGACAGTGTGGTTACTTGGGAGAAAATGAGAAGATATCTATTAAAAAAATGTAAAAAAACAAATGGGAGTTCTCTCCCTAATGTGGAATATATAGCTGGGGGAATTCTCTTTGTTCTTTGAATAATTGGGTGCCAGCTGGAAATTCCACCAGACTGATGGCGAAAGTCTTTTCTCATTTTGTTCTTTGAGTAACAGCGATACTTCCTTTGCATCCCTGAATGCTGGGCTTCAGTAGAGTAGTGCATTACAGGAAAATAAATCTTTGTAAGGCAAGTATAGTTCAAGTGGACTTAAATTAAGTTTGGCCTTTTTCAAACTGTCAGAAATAGCCTATGGTGAAAGTTTGGGTTGTTTTTATAAGTTTTTTGTTTGTTTGTTTGTTTGCTTTTTTTCCATTTTCCCCCAGTGGCAGCATACAGACTTGAACTCATTTCCTCATTTTAAACAGGAGCTTAAACATTTCATTAACAAGTTTTGCTTTTCTGTTTGTTATTTGTAGCAGGAGTGCCTTCTAACTTAGTGAAGCAAAAAATTAAAACCAACTCTTTGGTCACATTCACTGTTTGCCAAGTGCAGAGTAGGTAGGATTTGGGCTTGCTTTTGGTTTTATCTCCCGACAGAAGTTTAATCCCACTGGGTGAAGGATGTGAATTTGACAGAGTGGGTTTAGTGTTGTATGTACAGCACTTTCTGTACTGGGTGTAGTCAGAAACTGATGAGATCTGAGTTACTTAAATATTGGCTGTGTTTCATGAGGTGTTTCCTTAACGCATTACTGAAGTCAAGGAGGAAGCAGGGGGAATTTTATTTTATAAACTGCAGTTGATACAGGGATGTGAGGATGTCTTGCCTTGCTCTTCCTGATGCCCTGGAAAAATACATACCAGGTGAAAAACAGGCTTGCAGCTCAACTCAGCCACGCAGTTCCTACTGGCCACACTAAGATTTCATTCAAGGAGCTTGAAACTGGGCTGCATGGTATGGTTTTATTCTGGTTCAAGCCACGTCTGTGTGCACATGCACCGTGTTGCTGGTGTTGAATATGTGCTTGAAAGGTGCTTGATTTTTCACCCATTGCTGCTTGTCCTCTCCTTCCCTTTGTGGAGCCACAGAAAAAGGGATTTTTTGGCAACTAGAATTGGTAAGACCAGTAGCAAACCAGTTGCATCTTGTAAGCTGAAGGGGCTTTTAGCTTGGCCTAGCAAGTAGAAGTTTCTCTATTCCTTGTTCCCTTCATGGAAGGTAGGATTAAATTTTCAGAGTTTGTTTTTTGTCTGTTTTCTGTGCTGTTTCTGCTTAAGGTGTCTGCAGCATCTTAAAGCTTAACTGAAAATTGGATCAGATGGTTCTTAGGCTGTTTTGAATTGATGGATTATATCTGAGTAAGGTAAAAATAATGGTCTAGTAAGAAAAATAACCCTGTCTGTTGCTGAAATGAGTAGCTGATACTGAACTGTAAGAGTGTGAGGGAACTGTGGAAATATGAACAGAGAAAATTATCTCAGGTCAGAAAATGGGTAAATTAGAAGAAGATTGGGAAGGGTATTAAGGTAAGGTTTTTTTGCAGAATAATTTATACCTCTTTCTAAGATGGCTAGGGCTGGAGAATGGAGAATGAGTAATGTTAAGAATTGAATGTGGACTTTGGAAAGCTGTTACAGCAACAAAACTTGAAGTTGCATAAACACAATAGGAAACTGTATTACTTAGAAAATGCAGGCAGGAAATTGCATTTGATTTGGACAGGGGCACTAACATAATTTGATAATCAGCAGAGGGGGAGATTTGGAGAAGAGAAGGATGATGGAGAGGTTGAATTTTTCCTCTTATGCCTCCTCCTCTATACATCTCACTTGACAGGATGATGCATTAAATGCCAAAGTGTACAGATAGAGTGATACCTAAAAGAGCTTAAGGAATGTGATAGCAACAGCAGAAAAAGGAAACTTGTAAACAGGTAACACTCAGACCTTCATCAACTGGAGAGTAAGCTGTCAAAATGAAAAAATAAGAGATGTCTCTGAAAAAATAATAAATGTCTCTGTAACTTGACATGTTTGAAAACAGATGATGGAAGACTTGGACAGAAGTGAAATAGGAGTGAGTGTCAGACTGATAACAGAGCAAGTGAATATGTCCTTAGAAATCCTGGCTTTGCAGATGTGTACAATAAAGAATGGCTGTGGAGAGAGAGCTGCATTTGACAAATGGCTTAAATTGGTGACTTAGCAGTTTAGATGTTAAAATAAGTCTAAGAATCTTGGTCTGTTATTTTTAGTAGTGGAGTCCAGTGTTAATAGCTGTTGCATGCCTTACTTTGTGATTATTGCAGGTGCCTTCGCTTGCAAGATGGTGCCGTTTGTTCAGTCCACTGCTATTGTAACTGAGATTCTTACAATGACCTGCATTGCTGTGGAAAGACACCAGGGAATTGTGCATCCCCTAAAAATGAAGTGGCAGTACACCAATAAAAGAGCTTTCACAATGCTTGGTAAGGTTTTAAGCATCTCCAGTAATTGTGTGTGAGAAATGATCTTCGGTGTAGGCTGCATGGCGTAAGAGAAGGCACTGATATGACCAGTGATTCAGAGTTAATTGACCTTTATAAAATAGCTCAAGGATAGTGTCTACAAGTAAAGTATTTACTAGCCAAAAGTCTAACAAGGTATTTAGCATCTGAAGTCAAAAATGTACTTAACAAAGAGAAACCTTTAGCACCCATTCTTTTTTATTTTTTCAAGAAAGGTTTAAAATGTACAAGTGCTGCTTAAGCAATGTCAAAGGGAAATGGTCCTTCCATTGTTCACAGAGAGATTTACTTCATGCTCCTTATGCAGATTAAGTGGCTTTTCCTGTGGAATATCAATAAATGGAGGTAGTTTAAGAGACAGAAAACTGATGTCAAAAGAGTGTGTTGTCATTGATGTGAATGTTGACTGATATATACCTCATAGAAGACTTTGTTCTTTGCTACAATTTTCTGCCTTGCCTGACTTTTCAAAGCTGTTGAACTGTTCATACCAAATCCTGCTTGTAGGACAAATTATTAAAAAAATGTATTTTTTTACAGGCGTAGTGTGGTTGCTGGCTCTTATCGTTGGGTCGCCCATGTGGTACGTGCAACGGCTTGAGGTAAGTCATGTCAAATGGGGATTTGCCTATTAAACTCAATCCTTGCTGGATCTTCTTGTACCTTCAGGTGAAATTGAATCAACTCTGTGAAATTAGAGGGTGATAAGGGAGGTGGACCTTTAGTTCTGTGTGCCAGCCTGTGAAAGGCTTCGGATTAGAATTTATATGCACTGGAAGAAGGAATACCAACAAGGACTAGTCATGCCTACTCTCCCTAATTATGTCAAAGAGCAGTAATTACATCTGTGACTTCCACTGTGGCTTTCTTTTGGTTTATAGGTGCACTGGCATACAGCAATAGAGGGCTTAGATTGCTGTTTCAGGATGACATAGTGCTCCCCAAGATCTGGGAGAACTGTGCTTAGTTTAAAATTAATTAGCTGCTCATTATATTTGATGAGTTACCACACTTGTGTGGAGGTTAAGCAGGAGGCTTGGCAGAATCTGCTGCTTGTGAGTCTGAATGTTAATAATTTTCTTTTTTTTTAAGGTGGCTAACGTGTAAGGTTTCTCCACATCCATCTTTACTTACAAGATGTGTAGCCAAGGTCTCCTTTGAAGGGCAAATCAGAGCATCTCCCGGCCTCTCTTTGTCAATTCAGATCAAACCCAGCACTTGATGTGGAAAAGTGCTTGAAGAAATTTAGTCTCCGTGAAAAATCTGTTGAATTTTCGTTGTTCCATGAAGAGAAATGAATATCTGAATGTGCTTGGGTTTTTCACTTGGGATAAACGCCTTAGTGACTCATCTTCTTTGCATTTGTTACAGGTTAAATATGACTTTCTGTATGAAAAAGTGCATGTTTGTTGCTTGGAAGAATGGGCCAGTCCCATTTATCAGAAGATCTATACAACCTTCATTCTTGTTATACTCTTCCTTCTTCCACTGATGCTGATGCTTTTATTATACACTAAAATTGGCTATGAACTCTGGATTAAGAAACGAGTGGGAGACGCTTCAGTTCTTCAAACCATTCATGGGAGTGAAATGTCTAAAATATCAAGGTTTGTAAGCAAAATGCTCTTGGAACTTTGACTTCTAGAAAGCTTTTTTCCTGATTTTTTTTATTCCTCTTGAATAGAGTTGAAAATGCCTTGCAAGGCATGCTAATGTCATGCTGCAAAGTCCTCTGCTGTCCCAAAAAAGAGCAATAAAGTCCTAGATTTATATGATGCATTCCTTGAGGGTTTTATTTGCATCTGCAGCCATCAGAGCACAGTCACAGATGTAACTTGAAGAGAGATATGTAACTGCCAGCCAGTTCCCAGTGATTCAGTGTGGAATTCTTGGTGCAATTTCAGGAAGAAGAAGCGAGCAATTGTTATGATGGTGACAGTGGTGTTTCTCTTTGCAGTCTGTTGGGCCCCTTTCCACGTGATTCACATGATGATGGAATACAGTGAGTACCTGCCATATCTCATAGAATAAAGTCTGTGGTTTTGTTGGGTTTTTTTTGGTAATGGAACTTCAGGTTGTGAAAAGCTAATGATGCTACAGCGTTCAGGTCTAGAATACCTTCTGCTAGCAAAGGTTGATGTCCTGCTTATAAGAAGGACGTAAGGAAAACAGGACTATTAGAGGGGTGAGCATCTCTGTGTAGATTCTTTTTTCTACCATGTCTGTTATGCTGCCCTCATTTGCTGAAAGGTCAAAAGTATTTGGCTGGAAGGTAAAAGTTATCTCTGAGCATAAAACCTCTTGAAGTTTTTAATTATATTTAATTTAACTTAACTGTTTTGAGTTCAACTGAAAATGAAACATCCCTTTTATTGAGGTAGGCGTATTGGAAATACAAATACTGGCCATCACAGTGATGATACCCAGTGAATCCAACTGGAGTTTTTCAGTGCTCTTTACTGAAAACTGGCTTGGAAATGCCCTCAATGCTTATTTTGTTGGCTTTTTTGCTCTTTGCTGTACTCCCTGGGGTTTTCCACTGTTCTTCTCCCACCTCCTCCATAGACACTGGAGCAGCCTGTGTGCAGGAACAAGAGGAAATTTCAGTAGTTGTAAAGGCAGGAGCTGTTTCTTTGTCTCCTATCACAAATAAGATTGTAGCAGATAAATCAATAGTGCAGCCAGCTTTTTTGCCTCAGAAATTTTCTCTTACATTTGATTCTGTTGCTACCTACATACAAAGCAGGACTGTGTGATAGATCTTGATTTTATCTTGTTGGTGAAACTCAACTGTTAATGTTAAGAACTTCCAGCATGGGTTTTTATTGATTTTAAACAAAAGCATTTAATGCCAAACTGGATAGAAATAGGCAAAGTAATAAGCATTTATGATATTCTGTGCTTACAGCATTTTTTTTTCTCCTCTCCAGGTAATTTTGAGGAGAAGTATGATGATGTGACAATCAAAATGATCTTTGCAATTGTCCAGATCATAGGGTTCTTCAATTCTATTTGCAACCCTATTGTGTACGCTTTCATGAATGAGAACTTCAAGAAAAATTTTCTGTCTGCCCTCTGCTTCTGCATTGTGAAAGACAACACATCCCCAAACAGGCAACATGGGAACTCAGGAATTACCATGAGGAGGCAAAAGCCAAGTGCATCTCAGAGAGATGCCCTGGATTCGGATGAAGGCAGGAGGGAGGCATTCAGTGATGGCAACATCGAGGTCAAGTTCTGTGATCAGCCAGCTTCCAAAAGGAATTTGAAAAGGCACCTGGTCCTGTTCAGCTCTGAGCTTACTGTGCACTCTGCAGTAGGAAATGGACAGTAGCATCAAAAGTGTTTTGGGAATGGAGAAGTCTTCTCAATAAGCCATTTAAAAGAGTTGGCTACTTTGCATGCTGAAATGAAGGGAGAAAATGTGTGGACTCTGATAATGTTGGGATAGTGGCTGAGAAAATGTAAAATTTATTTTATAATGACGAGGAGTAAAACTTTGGAAAACAACATTACTGTATGATTTTCAGGAGAAAAAAATTAATTTCTTCCTGAGCTAATTTAGGGCCTGGTTGCCCTGTGCTTTAGGTAAACAAAACAACTGCAGCTTGCTCCGTTTATTCTGTATCTGGACTGTACACAGAAGACAGGAACTATGGAGGGCATGTGCACCTTTTTTGGGACAACTTGGAAGTCTGACATGGGGCTGACCATATAAGATCTGTTCTCTGCATCTTTGAGGACAGAGGAGAGCTTTAGACCTGAGTTCAGGAAAGATGATGGAGACTGAGATGCAATTGTCTTTTAGAAAAAAGAAAGGGAATATGAGAAAGCTATCCAGAACATGACTCTGAAGAGATTTAAGATTTAAACATCGCATGCATGTTCAGATTTTGTTAACAGGAAGCATATAAGTAATTAACAGTGCATGCATAATTACTGTACTGTTTCTATAGGTTAATTCTTGGGTACAAATTTAAATGCTATTGTACTGCCCTGCAAACTGCATTGTTCTACTGGAAAATGGAGAAGCTGAAAAAGTGCTGTACAGGAGAGTGCAGATGCAGGTCTGGTCTGTAGAGTGAGCACTGAATTGGATTTCCAGTCATGCTTGGACATGTGACTCTCAGGTTGAAAGGGTGGTGTTACCATTTTCTGGAGGGTTATGAGGGCCTGATCCAGAGCCTGTTGGGACTTCACATAAGGCTTTCAATGGAATTTCGTGGTCTTTTGACCAGAAGCTCTGAAGCCATGCTTGCATTTTTGTCTGTCCATCATCTTGAAACAGGATTAATTGCTGTCTGAGAACTGGGCCAGTGCTTTGTTATTTTAGGCTTCACAGTAAATTGTGGGGTTGATATCCATGTAAATTCTAAATGTTTTTGCTCTCAGTGGGCCAAACTGCAAAATTGCAAAGGTATGGTTGTAAGTGTGGGACTGGGGTAGAGGTATGATCTGGAGTGGTGCACTGGGATCTGGTCCCATAAACAAGGCCTTGAAATACAGAATTTGCCACTCCAGCTGAGGTTAGATTGGGTCTTTTAAGAGCCTGTAAAACGTCAGTGCTCTCTTCTGTCACCCCTTGCCTCACCTTACGGGACCTTGGTGCTGCCTTGGCAGTCAACTCAAGATTCTTTCACATTGCTACTTTACACTTCATTGTAAATGAAAACTTAGGATAAAATGTCCTTGTATAATTTGGAAGTAATCTGCTCCTTCTCTAATGTCTGCAGATTGCAATGGGTTTGTGACACACTTTATTTACATATATATATTTTTTTATATTCTATATGATACACTCCTGTGCACTGACAGAAAGTTCCTGACTTGTTCTGAGGGCCAGGAATTAAGAGCTTAATGGATTATTGTCATAGTTTTCCTCAGCAGATGTAAACTTTAACTGCCTGATGGTGAGAACTATGTGTTTGGATAGAATCTGTGCCTGAAAAATAATTTATTTTAAGCTATTTATGTATTTGCACTGCTAATTTCAGCAACAGATTTTAACATGCATTTAACCAAAACGTCCAAGTATCTTATGTTTTTGTTTTGTCTTACCTGCTTCTTCTGTTGTCTCATAAAACTGTGTCAATGAATAACTGCTGTAGTGTTAATTTTCTTTTCATTAAAGTTCTTTTATGGCATTGTTGGTGCTGTTTTGCACTAGGGGATATCTGCTGTAAACTTCACTTTGAGTCTCTCTTTGTTTAAAGATTCATGTGATCTTATCTGTGCCTCTTTAGTGATTAAATTCCAGTCCTGTTACAGGTGCCAGCTGCTCCTGTAATCCTGAGAGCTGTGGTTTAAAGGACTTTACAGAATGAGGTGAGAAAAGGGAAGAGAAGTCCAGTCTCTTGGTTGGAGAGAAGTAATAAATGTTTCAGCACAGATTTGTGGGACTATGGTTAGATTAAATATAAACCAAAATACAAAAGACAGTTCTCATACTATTCTTAATGCTAATTAAATTATCTGTGCATTTTTGACAGGGTAGTTATCTTGAAGCCAGGCAATCTTGTCCTGGCTGCAGGGAATTAAAGATCCATTATTACTGTAAGCACTACCAGGATTTTGCCCATGTTTTTTAAAACTGTCAGAGCTTCAGCTTTGATTTAGCCACCAAAACCAGTTGTTCTGTTGAGGTGTGTCAGTTTTGAGTCCAGGCTGGTAGCCTGTCCCTTGCAGTGGCTTGTACTCTGTGTGTGGCTGTAACTGAGTGCTACAAACCAGGAAAAGCCCTGCTGTCCCTCAGCCTGCCTGTGCTTATTTCCATCTTCCAGTAACATAATTGCATAGTTCACCTGCATACAAAAATATTCTTGGCTAATGAATTTATCAGAGAACAGAAAAAAATAACCACACTCATTTCCTTAAACTGAGAATATTTATCAAAGCTATTGTGTTCTTTGAGGAGAAATGTTTGTTCAAGTTTTTTACTATCTTGGTTATGAATTTCTTATAATTTCTTTGATAAAATTAAAGAGAAGCTTCTTTTATTCTCAGCTGCAAGGGGCTAAGCCTTTAGGTTGCAGTGAGATGATGCCAGGAACTGACAGGCTGATGAAGACAGGAGCCTAAAAGGACAAATTCAACTGAACAGAGACTTTGGAAATGAATGGATGAGGAAAAAGTGTCAGATATGTCAGCTTGTTCGATTGATACCAGAGCATTAACAAGGAAAACAGTGAGTAGAAGGGAGTGAACCTTCTCAGTAACTGTAGCAATTAAAAAATATCCAATATCATCCCGTTCCAAGGAATAACCAATTGCCAGTGATTGCCAAAGCAGCAGAGATGTGTGATGTGCCTGCATCCAGGGAGTGAATACATAAATTGTCAGCCTGGAGATGTGTTAGCCCTGTCTGTGTGCTCATTACAGGATTAGCTCATGTGCAGTGCTTGGATGTGCTGCTTTCAGCATGGCAGAAGCTGTTGAAATGTGATCCAGCAGAGTGAAAGGGACACCTGAGAGATCAGAGAAATACGCTGAAGAGGAGACCTGGATTATTATTGCCCAGGAAAAAAAAAAAGAGGAGTAAGTAGAGGAAAGGATTTAGTAGAGCTGTTGACTTGGAGAGATGGGAGAGGAGGATAATCATGGCAAGCTATATTTTTATATGGATTAGAGTTGATCTGAGTGTTAGAAAAGTTGGGAAAGTTTAGGAACTGTATTCAGAGAGTGGTTTTGTGAACAGCAGCATCTCAGTGCACAGGGCAAAAGGCTGGGAAACGTGGAAGCTGTCCTGGTTCCTCTCCAGGTGGGAGCACTGGAATGGAGCAGGAGAAGACAGGTAAATGTGGATTTAATGCACACTAAAGAGGTTAGATTGTGTAAATCCCTTCAGAAACATTGACATAACAATCTTTTTATTTCTGTCTGTACTCAAAGTCCTGCTTTAACCCCTAAAACTGGCTTCCAGGAGTACTGCTGGACATAGAAACCATCATTAGCTTCCTCTGTTGAAGCTCCAGTGAGGCTGATGGATTATGAAGTTATTTTAAAAGCTCTGGTGTGATTTCAGATGAAGGATCATGTGCTGGTTTGTTATGAGTTTAATCTCCCCCCAACTCTTCATCCACATCAGTACAATAAAACCTCCTCAGTCAAAAGCAGTTGAAAAAAACAGAAACCTAGTTCCTTTCATTCCATAAAATGCAAGCAGTCCTACAAGTTAGGCTCTCACAATGTTTGTTTTGCTACAAAAGTGCTATCCTACAAGCCAGGGTTGTTTTTGAGAAGGTTAAAGGGTATTTACCTGTACCTCACGCATTCATAAAAGAAGAAATCTAGTAGAGATACAAACAAACTTCTACAAATTGCATCTGTGCCCTGTAGGGTGCTTAAAATGCCAACCAAGACTTGAAAAGATGTCCTGCTGATTGAAAAAGGTTGAATTTTATTTCTCAGCCTCCTGTGGAGTAATACAAAGCTTTATATGAAAAGCTCTTATTTCCTTGCATTTTCCATTTTTTTCCACAAAACAGTAACTTCTGCTTATTTCTTATTCTTTTGAGAAATAATCATTATACCTTTTCCCCAAATATATTGTGGAATATGTTTAGTTTATGAAAGGGACTCTGTCCTAAAATTACATAATGTGCTTGCATTGAAAAACTTTTTTACATTAGCACTTCTAAGAGGAAAATATATGTATTTTTTTTAAAGTTTCTGATGAATTCTCTTTACAGTATTCTAATTTTTATTTGCTCTTTTCAATGCCATCACTAATTTTTTCTAAATTAATTTCACCAGGGTCTCTCAGGACTCATTTTCATCAGGTAAATTTACTGTTCCCTTGGATATGGTCCTTTTTTTCTCTATCTCTAATCCTTTCCATGCTTTCTTAAATTTTATGATCTTATACCATCTTTCCCCCATGCCCCTGAGCAAAGCCTTAATTAAATGATTTAAAATTTATGGCATGGTCTCCACAAATCTCTTGTTTCATCTTGGAAAGTCATGAGAAAGCTTTCAGGCTTTTTCAGTGCTCTGGAATCTGATTTGTAAATCCATTTCATTTTCCCAACTGAAATACACATCCTTGCTATTTGCATTTATGCCATCTTGATAAGTATTCTAATGTATGGACATAGAACTGTTGAAAGATCAGGGATAGTTCTCCTATGGTATCACAGGTGCAGTCTTTTAATTTCATTTTCTGCTTCAACAGTTTGCTCAAGCAGAAATTAGTCAGGGTTGAACTGTATTTTCCAGTGTTGACAAATAAATTCTTGACTGACTTAATAAAGCAGAAGTGCTCTGACTTACAGATCCGCCACACTGGAGGGGAAAAAAATATCCTTAAATATTCTTTCTACTTGTATAAGAAAAAGATCAGCATGTTTAGGGTTTTTAAAAATTTCTCTTCTTAATTGCTTTTTAAGGTGTCTTTCCCAGACTTTAGATAGTGCCCAGATTTGGCTGTGCAGGGTGAGAAAGCTGCTGACAGGAGTGTGTGGGAAGAGGCTGAATTATAGTTCTCAATTTGTATCAGGGCTGCTCTGTGCTCTGTTTGTTGGCATCCCGGTGAACCTTCTGCTTTCGTGGTGTCACTGAACTCTGCAGCTGCCTTTGCTTAAGATCCCTCTTTTCCTAACAGCTAAACTTTGTTTAGTAGGAGGTTGAGTTTTGACTTCTGCCTTTTGCCTTGCTCCTTTTTTTTTTTTTCTCTCATTGGTTTGTTTTGCTTTCTCACTTAGTGTCTGTCCTTTTTTCTTCTCCCTTTTGCTTTCCCTGAAGCAACTCCTTGAGTTCCTTGTGACCTTATCTCTTTTATACAGATTAGAATAACCAGGCAATGAATTTTGACAACAAAGTCAAGCAGCCCTGTGGTTCAGAGTTTTTATTCCATCAAGTCTGATTATCAGATTACAAACTGCATTTCCAGTCCTTATTTCAGGCACCCTTGGAAAGACCTTGCCCACTCTACTGGCTACATTAGGCTTGCATGTGTATATTTTGTTTCTGAGTTGACTTTATATATTGACATTTTATGTCTCAGGCTGCTCATTGACATGTTTCCATTTTAGTATTTTTTTTCTTTGATGTTACAGACTTGTAATTATTAGGAAGTGAGGCTTCTCGGTAACGGGCCAGCTGCACTGGGAGAGTTGGGTTTTTTTGCTTTAAATAACAAGTATAGATGTCGGTCTTTATTGTACAGATGACAGCTAAACTATGGCTTATAAAAAGGTCCAGTGACTTCTGGTAGTCTGTAAAATACACTCAGTGCAGTGCCTTTTGTGTGTGTGTGACAGCAGAAATGTAATGTTCTTCTGCTTCTTGCCTCTAACACATGGTTTCCATAGATACATCTGCTAAACACCCAATTTAGCTATTAGTGAGTTCAGTTCATAACTGGAGAATCTTAAAGACAGTGCAACAGGTAGAAAATACTTCATGTCTCCATGGGTAAAGTATAAAATATATCCTACTAAAGATCAGTATTGAGTATCATATTAAAGTTTCGTCCTCAGGCAGAATTGAATTTTGGAAGAGCAGATGTGTGGCAGAAACAACACCTGAAAACTTTCCAGCGGCTCGGTGGGGTTGTGGCCCTGCTCGGGCTGTAGATGGCACCGTTGCTGCACATGAAAAGCTGAGCTCTTCCTCCCGAGGGAATTATCCTACAGGCGTTTGGAAGCATGTATTTCATGGTAGGACTTGGTAAGGGTTTGATAGAGCTCTTCTTTCGCTAGGATTAGAGAGAAACATGGAGAGAGGGGTTGGTTGTTTTCTGTTTTTTTTCCCTTTGTGGAATAGTGCTTGGAAAAGCAGTTGGAACTCATGACTGAGTGAGGACCCATGGTATAAACAAGCCAGTCAAAATTGGTTTTATTGTATCTCAAATGTTTAAAGTTTCATCTAGAAGTCATCCTTTTGCTTTGGAAACTTGTTTTCCAAAACAAATAAATACCACTCTTAAGCCTCTCTCTTTTTTGAAGCTGAGCATTTGAAATACAAATTAGTGAATGGATCTATGAAAAAAATCATAGAGATCAAGGCTCTCTGAAATCCTTCAGAGACAAATAGTTTCCAGATTCTTCCCCCGAGTGTACTAAAATGCCTTGTAGGCATCCCCCTTCTCAAATCTGGGGATATAGTGGAGGGAAGCCAAAGGGGAGAGAATAAAGTGTTATTTATTAACAGTCAGGAGAAATCTCAGTTCCTAAATGGTGAACTTAAAAATATAAAGGGTCTCAGAAAGTGATCTGTTTTTGTTGCAGATATTCACATATATATTTTTGTTATTCACAGATACTAGTTTAAACATTTTATGCAAGCTAAAAAAAATACAACCTCTAAATTCTCAAAGGGAGTGGAAGAACTTTGCTATTAAAGTTTAAAAACAGCAAAAAATACCCTTGTGCAGGCAAATAAATGTAGCAGCCTGTCAAGATCAGCTGTAAAATACAAGTCTTGCCATAGTGATTTAAGTTAAGGTTCCACAAATACTAGGGCAAATGAAGATTATTTATTATATGAACTTGCTAAGAGTGTAAATGGAGGAGAAGACTACTGGCTATCCAAGGTAACACAAACCACGAGAAAAAGAGGAAAGTATTTGCCATAATTTGCTCATGGAATGATAATATTTTTCAGTGAGGTATTGATGGGTGTTCATAAAGTCTGAAATAGAATAAACCCACTTTACTGATGTGGGGGGAGGAGCAGAGAAGGACGTAGCCACAAAAGTGGTTTGTTTGTTTGCAAAGTAACCTGAACAGGCAAAGGAACTTTCTGAATTTACAGTAATCAGCTCTTTTGAATGGAAATATTTGATAATCTTGTAAAATAAATAAATAAAAAAGGCAAACACTGGCTTCCTTTTTTATTTTTATTTTAAGGAAAATATTAATGTTAGTATTCTTAGCATGTGATATTTTCCTCTCTAAAGTAAACTTACAGAATAGCCATGTTATTCCTTCCTGATTTTTTTTTTTTTTTAATATATTTTGGAGATCCCAAATGCTCCTGGAACTTTTTTCTTTGTTCACTCCTGTGCTGCAGCTGTGTGTCTGCCAGGCAATAGGCAAAGTAAGTCCTTTCACCTGGTGTACTTGGGGCATCTTGGAGCCAGGTGAGTGCTGGGTCAGCTGTGCTTCTGTTCACCTGTGAGTAATTATGGCATCATCTAAGGCTCCAGCTCCTACTGATTTTTTAGAGATGATGAAAAATTAGATACTGGATTGTAATTTCTGCCTAAGAGCTGTGTCAGAGATGGTTTTCAAATGTTAAGCAACCCTTCTCTCAAGTGAGATCTGTTTTTTGTTTTGTTTTTTTTTTTCCAAGAGAGGGAAATACAGGGGGTTGGTAGAAGGGGAACTATAAGGGGGTATATTCATTTTAAATCCAGCACAGTAGTTTTGGATTCATGCTGTGTTTGTGCAGTGTTCATTAGAAAAGGCCTTAAGTGATAACTGTAATTGAGGATCAAGCACACCATTATATCTGATAGATTTTTCCAAGGAGTCTGTGTAGCTTTCAGGGTTAGGTGTGAAATATGGGCATGAAACTGTGAATGATCAAAATCAAATGAGACAAACCATCTTTCCTCGCATTAGCGTGGAACTGAGGCAGAGCTGACGATTGATTTTGTTTCTTTTTCTGTATTAGGGTCACTTTTTCGAGGTAGTTCATTAAAAGCTGATGCCTGAAATGGTTTGCTTTTCCCATTGATCTGTGTATACTCGGTTCATTTACTGTTCAAATCATCGCCTTGCTGCTTACAGCTGAAAGACCCCTGCTGCACCAGGACTGCTCAGGCGTCAACTCTTTGTGATCCCGTTCCAAAGCTGTCTAACACGTTTCCAAGGAAGGGGGAGCAAAGGATAGGGAAGGGCGTTCGAGGAGTGTTTTGGCTGATGCATCTCTAGCGACACCTTGTGGGATGTTTCACAGAATCCCCTTCAACTTTTTTGGGGAAGGAAGAAAGCAAGGTTTGTTATACAAAAAGCTGCTCAAATACTGGGATACACTTAAACCTTTTCACTCACCTGTAATTAAAAATAAGCTATACTGATAAACTTTCTCGTGTTAAAGTTGTCCTTCCTTAGTCCACTGAGGTGTTAAATACTTCACCCATTGTGGGTGTATGAATAATTTTATCTAGAAATAAAATTTAACTCTTAGAAATGAAACCGATTTGCTTTCAAGTGAAACAATGAGAAATGGGAATGTTGCAAATCAGCTGGCATTATTTAGGTGTACTCAGTACAGAGCTCATTGTCCTGCCTGGTAAAGGTTTGATATTCTGAGGAAAAAGTGGCCAGGAAAATTATCTCAAAGAATTAAAAAAAAAGGAGTATTTAGAGATCTTGAATCGATATTTCATTATGCAATAATTTGTTTTTAGAACATTCTGGTGATTTTCACCTACTTGTAAGATCTTTTTTTCTAATTGAGTTATACTGGATTTAACTGTTTTAGCTAGGTATGTTAAAAGATTTGTTTCCTGTTGCTTGCTCTCATTTTGTGGAGATGCTTAAGACTGTGGGTAACCAAAATCTCCTGTAGAAAACGTAAAAAGTGGTTCTTTTTTATGTTCTTAAAGTTTTATGCTGGTTGCAGCTTCACCCATCTGGCATTTGAAAATGCTTGCTGCCTTGTGCTGGTCAGAAGATGAATCCCAGCTAACCCCAGGGGAACAGAGCAAATTTTTTTTTTTTGAGACAGACCAGTTTTTTAGGAAATTTTGAACCAAACTGAAATAATTTGAACCAAATAAAAATTTGAATTTTTATTGCTGAGCCTATGGGTGTGGAGATTATTGCAGAAGAGATGGGACATGTAGCAAGATAAATTGCTACATGAAGATAATTTGGGAAAGAGGACTGAAAAGAGATTTGAAAAATTGCTTGCTCAGAAGAATATTTCTTCTGCCTGTACTTAAGTACAATGAATGGAAATTTAGCTTGATCCTTTACTGACTGAGAAGGAGAAATTGGAGACTTCTAGAAAATGCTGGGGTTGTCTTCCAGCACAGCCCAGCTAGATTGATTAGTTTTTTGTTTGTCGGTTTTTTTTTTTTTGTCTAAGCACTCATCTTTTCCTTCCCTTGCATGCCTGGTGCCTCTGGCTTTCTACCCCTCCCTTAGCCATTGTAGGCTTCTGTGGAGTTCTGTGATTTATCCTTTAATTGGTGGCCTTGATTCCACTGAGAGTGTTCTTTGCTTCCATCTTTTCCCTAGATGGAAGCACTGGGCCAGCTGAGCCTGAGAAAAGTAAAAAGGGGTCTCTAACACCTGAATCCACTAATCAGTCCAGAGGACCTCTTCTATTCAAAGCCTTCCCACAAAACCCCGCTGTGAAAGAAAGCAGCTCTACAAATGGGTGAGTTTGATCTCTAATTTATATAGTAATTAATAATACACAAACAAATTGGAGGAGGTTTTAGCCAGGTCTTCTTCTGCAGTTCATGTGGAGAAATGAAGCTGTTTTATACCCCTTACATTGCTTTCCTTTTAATTTATGCATATTGATACTGCCTGCTTACTTCTTGCTTTCCATGCCTGGCCTTTGAAAGTGAGATGTTTGACTTGTTGCTTAGTTTTGTGGTGTTTTCTTTGCATGCAGATAGCACAGGTAGAGGGCAAAGGCAGATTGACCTGCTGGTGTTGCCTCCAGTCTCCATCTCTCAGTGGTGAAGAATTAGAACTTTTGTAGCCAAACTTAGTGCAAAGCTGATACCTAAAGCAGCTCTTGTAGGGGGGCTGAGTGCAGAAGGGCCATGGAGCTCTGCAGTTTTCATTCTCTCCTGGACTGAAGCAGACAGGAATTGTGACTTGGTGAGGTAGCACTGTGGTCCAGTAGCAGAACATCCCTGGGTTCAGGCTCTGCCTGCTGATTTTTCCTCAAAAACGTGATGCCACCATGAACTTCCTGGCATGCCAGTGCTCTGAGAGTTACTAAAAATCTTAATTCCTGGCATCTGTATTCAAGGCAGGAGGCAGCCCCTTCTATGAACAGCCTAGGTATGAAACAGCCCACATAGTTTGCCTTCACTGTGCAGGGGAGTTTAGTCGAAACAGTAACTTAAAAGGTGACCTTCATACTTGGTGAAGGCAGCAGAGTGCTTGGCTGTGACTCATGAAAGGAGCCCAGGTATTGGAGAATGGTAGAATTTCTCTCTACTGCCTGCTTCAGCAGTTCAAGCAAGCCTAGTTCTGTGTCAGGTACCATATTGCAGATGATGTGTATGATGGCTCTGTCCCTGCTGCAATCCAGCAAGAATCAAAAGCTCCAAAACCACTGCTGGCTGCTGAAATCAACTCTGTGTTGGCTCAGCCAGGCTTCAGAGTGAAGCCTCGCTCTCTGGTGTGTGTCTGGTTTCAGCTTTAAAATAACAAATCCAGTTTGGATCGTAAGCCTCCAGCTGAAATAAAAGCCATTTTTTTTCTGTAGTTGTATCACCTCCCTAAGGAATTCTTGGTCTCCCTCTTTACTGTGATCTTTGCTGATTTTTGCCTTTTTTGATACTCATTGGTGCTTTACTTTAGTAGGAAATCCCCTTTTTTTCAAATGCCTTGTGATGACTCAGTGCTGCTGTTTGCTTCAAACTGAAGGGGATTCCAACTATGAAATTGTCTTATTGCTAAAATAGAATCCTGTTCCATTGCGTAGGTTGCAGTTGAAAGCAGAGAAAGGTCTGGGGGAGTTGTAGGGTGAGCAAGCAGTGTTGCTGCTAGTTTGTTTACTAGGGGCTTAATGGCAATTCCAGTAACAGGATCACAGAATCACTGGGTTGGAAGAGGCCTCCAAGCTCATTGAGTCCAACCCAGCCCTAACACCTCAACTAAACCATGGCACCAAGTACCACATCCAGTCTTTTTAAAAACACATCCAGGGATGGTGACTCCACCACCTCCCTGGGCAAACCATTCCAATACTTTATCACCCTTTCTGTAAAAAACTTTTATCTAATATCCAACCTATATTTTCCTTTGTGCAGCTTAAGTCTATTAAGAATTTCAAGGGAATAACATTAAGAATTTAAGAACATCAAGAATGTCTTCTGCCTTCCTTAGCAGACAACTGTCTTTTCAAACCAAGACTCCAGCTTAGTGTTGTTTGCAAATTTAGTAATGAAAGACTCAATACCCTCAACCATGTTGTCAATAAAAACATTGAGCAGTAAGCAGCTTAGAAGTCTAGTAGATCAAAACCAATCTCTAGCTGTAAAGCAGTTCTGTATCTCTGAAACTGAACATAAAGAACCAAAAAATAACCCCTGACCATAATAGTTTTTGTGTTTCTAGCAATGGATAATAAAATCAGTTCAGCAAGAAACACAGTTTGGTTTGGGCTTTTTTGTGTGTCTGTGTATGTTCATTAAGGATTCAAAATTGAATTGCTTTAAGAATGGTTATTTCAGACATGGAAGATTGCTTTCCATTTTCTTTCTTCATTATAAATCTGATGATCCTCATATTTTTATTACTGTTGGTTTAGCCCTGCTGCTTTAAGCTGCAATGTTCTGAAACTATTGTCTCTCACTTTATTTCATCTGAAGTAACTGCTGCAGTGCTCTGTCATGCTGGAGTTCTGACCAATTTCCAAATCCCTGTTTGTGCATACAGGAGATGGAGGTTGTAGTTTGAAGTAGACTTTGGTCCTGTCAGGGATGCAGGCAATCCAGGTCTATCCTCTGAACACTGACTTTGCACCCTCTTTCAGCTCTAGATTTCTGTCCTTTTTTTCAGAGTTCACCTGAGAACTTCTACAGGCTACAGAAAAACAACCCCCCAAACCACAAAACGCACCATTTAAAGGCATTTTGTATCAATGTGTTCAATATTAAGATCTTGAAGGCTGTGGTTATTGAGCATTGAAAAGGACCATGAGGGTGCTGATTGCCACAGTAACACACTAGTTGAAAAAGAGTCTCACTACTGGTTTTACGGCATATTGCTGGAAAGGAAATAAGTTAATAAAAGCCACAAAGATGTACAATTTCCCATAGCCTTTTACTAATGCTGTAAGAAAGAGAGCAGTTAAAAAACCACTCTGAGCTGAAGGTGGGAGGATTTCCTTAGAAGAGTGCTTGGAAATGGCCTTCCTGACAGGAATGTCTGTGCTGATTGAGAGGACACAACTCTATCCCTCAAACCCCAAAATGCTTTTGGGTTTGCATCTCTTCAAAGGTATTTAATGCTGGAGACTCAGAATCCCATAGTAATGCCCTATAATGCCTGATTGGTTTAGCTGCATTCCCCTCAGGTAACAGGACCAAAGGCTGAATATGCTTTTTAAGGAGTTTAGGTTGAACTAACCTTAAATGCTTGCAAACATTTAGAAGACTTACAATTAGTAATCTAGAAAAGACTGACTGGCACTCTGCTGTAGTTTAAGGCTTCCTTAAAAATAGGATGCACAGAGAACTGCAGAAGCTTTGAGTAAGGTCATGATTGATAGGTGGATAAATATCCCTACATTATAAAATGCTCCTCAGTGTTTAATGTTTTTTCTAGGTTATAATTGCTGGGGAAATACATAAGGGAAGTAGAACTGTTGGCCACAGCATTTCAGTGCCCCAAGAACTCTTTTTTTTTTCCTTCTTAAAGGAAAATAGTAAAGAAAAAACCTTATCTCCAATCCAGCAAATGGCTTTTCCTTACATCATTTATAAAAATGAATCATTTTAACAACTTTTTTCTTTACTGTTCAAAGAAGTTTTACATTTTTCTTGATTGTTCCCCAATGCCTATACACTGCCTCTGTCTATGTTTTATGAGTAAAATCTAAATAACACAAGGGTACAGTTTCCATAAAATTGAGGTCATATGAGGTGGAAATAGCAGCCTAAGATCAGGAGTTCCTTCATTTTTATAGTCCTTTCTTTTGGTAACAGGAAACAGCTCTAAGGCAGCTTGCTTGTAGGTTATATAGGAGTGTTTGCCTTTATAGATTTCTGTGTGTGTGTCTGCATGCTTATGTGATGGAGAGCTGCCTTAGGAACATTTGGATCTGGCTTCTAACAGCCAGAGAGCTCTCTCTTGTGTGGTTATTAGCTTTACCACACACTTGGAGAACAATATTGCTGAGTTGTAAGCAGATATTACTCTTGATTTCACAAAAAGGGAAAATTAGATTCATATGCTTCATGGGGAAGGTGGGGCGAACAACTTCTGCTTCAGCATTATGATGAATGCTGGTGGTTGTGGAAAGGTCATCAGATTGTCCAGAGAAGCTGGGAAAGAGTACTGTTCTCATCTGAGATGTAGATCTGTCACCTCTCCCCACCTTCCTCTCCTCCAAAGTGCCTTTCCTCCTGTCCACCAACAGCCAGGATTCCTCCTCTGAGATACCCTCACTACTCTTTGCCCTGCCAGCTGCAAACCCAGGTGGAGGCATCTTCTGTTCAGCCACCTGTACTGAGGGCAAACACCACCTCTCACTGGGTACATCAGAGTTATCTCCTTTCTTCCTTTTCTTACTTTGCTTCCTTCTTCCTTTCACTTTTAACCCAGACCCATGTTGTTGTCTATCACCTTACTCCATTCTCAGCCCTGTCTCTGGAGGTATCCACTGCTCTGGGTGAACATAGTAGCTGGTTGCACTCCTTGCTGCTGAGATAAAAATCAGAGACCAGAAAAACGTAGTTTTGTGGTAGATCAACTTGTTGAGAAAATTCTAAGTCCCCTGGCATTTGTCTGATTTGATTTTTACAGCTCAGCCAAGAAATTGCAAAAGGCAGGAAAGTGTCTGCAACTTGCAAGTTTTGGCAGTCCCTGAATCTGGGTGAAAATGCTTGTTTCCTGCAAAAATACTGTGTCTCCATGAGGTAAAGGTCACTTTTCTGTCAAACCACTAAATGTTGCTTTAAGATTTCATTGACGTAGAGAGTAGTAAATTTAGTATAGCTCCAGGGTTGACTTTTTTCTCTTGGTAATTGGCAAGCAGGTGCAAGTGCTTATGGACAGGGATGAAATCTCACAGAAGCTGGTGCAGAAAGAGATAATGCTTTCTTGGGGGGTGTAGACACTACTTAAAATGAGGCATAATTCCAATTAATGTAAACACTGCAGTAATTCAGTAAAAAATGTAGTGGTAGAGACCAGTGGGTGGGCAGTCAGCTGGAGAACAGGATGGCCTTACTGCCAAGAAAAAAGGTTTATAGTGAAACCTCCCTGACACTAAGCTGCATGCTTAAAGTTTGTGGGATTGACAAATGTGATGGAAGGGATGTTCTGCTGGAACCTGCTGCTGGTCTGATGTAAAGCCTGTTTTCATAGTTGATGTTGTATCAAACTTCATGAACATCTTTAGGAAAACCCAGTGAAATAGCATAATATATTTGAATAAATGTAAAGAATTCATAGAATCACCATCTAAGACCTCATAAAGGAGCTGTGGCATTTCCAATTTTTCCATAAGGAAGAGAGATTTTGTTGTGGGTGGTCTTCTGTTCACGGCTAAGCAGGAAAGCCACACAGTGAGCAGGAAAAAAATGGGTGGGAAGTGCCTTGACTTTTAATACATCTCAGGCAAAAGCTGTTTTAGTCCAAACTAAAATCAGAGCAGTTCACTAAAGTTTAGGGTAGAGCTGGGCAGCAGCATCTCCCTCCCTCAGAAAGCCACTTCTGTGAGCACAAAAATATATTTTAATAGTATATCAAGAGTGGATAAGAGATAACCTCACCTTTAAGTGTTTAGTTCACCTCAAAAACCTGGCAGGCTGGGACTGGCTGTCTCACTGGCATGTGAACCTGTTCAAGACATATGCAACTAAAAAGAGCAGTCAGCCTGCTTGTGAGTGAAGCAGAAGAGAGTATTTTAGCTTGAGAAAGCCCTGAGTGCGTGGGAGCAGTTCTCATTTGTGCACCAGAGAGAGAGGAGGACCGCTGCAGACAGCCAGGGAGAAAGTAAGGCTTGGGTGGAGGACAGCAGGCTGCCTTGTTTCAGCAGAACAAACTCCTAATGCCCTAAGTGTGGTATCAAAGTGTCAGCTTCAAGCTAAATCTTGGAAATTTTCTGTGCAGCAAATCTGTCTTATGCTGCCTCTCCAGAATACTGGAGTCCCAAAGTGTTTTGAGTGCTTTTGAAATTGTTTTTTTCCCCCCATTCTTCTTTCCTCTTTGTAGTGGTGTTTTCTCTCCTGAATAATACTTATGTGTCAATTAAGCCTTTTACAGGTCACTGAGGATCTTGTACTTCAAGCTGTTGTCTTCGCATTATATTAAATTTTCTCTAACTCATTTCCTTATTTTTCCCCTATGGGAAGCCCCTAAACAAGCAGCTCTTCAGTGGACTATAAAATAATTTGAATGGCAGCCATCCAACCTGGCCTTTTTCTAGATAAAGGGTTTGAGTATGCATAAGAAGCAATGAAATTTTTATTATCCACTTGTGAGTGGTGTCGCCAAAGGGGTTTTCTTCTTCTGAATGGGGGCAGTGGGAAAGTCAGGTAAAAAGGTGATTTCTGCTGTACCCCCACAATTTTCCACTGGACATTAAAAGAAAGGGTTCCCCCTTCAAATTTTCCATTGACTGCTTTTCTCTGCCTCCACAAAACACTTTGCTATGCCTGCCTTGCTGTGCTGAAAATGTCAATACTTTCATATCACCAATGTTTACAGGAGTTAAAAAAGAAAACCCTCTAATTGTTTGAGTCAGGAGGGCTGTGAAGCTGCTGTTAACAGGAAAGGAAGGGCCCACGTGTTCCTCTCCTCCTCTCTGGAAGCAGGAAGGATGCTGTGCCCTGTTAACCTTTTCTGCCCAGATGGAGCATCCCATCCCTGCCTGTGCCTGCCTTGGGTATGGCTGGTGCTTGGAGTAGCCCAGCAGAACAGGAAATGTCCAGGCTCTGAAGGACTCCAGTTAAAATATTTTTAAGTATTTTGTATTTTATTCAGGGAATGGTTCCCAGAATCAATTCTCATCTTTGGTCACTTCTCTTAGCTCGTGGGATGGCATAAGAGGGCACCTGACCTTAAAGCCTTAACAGTTCCGGCTTTGCCTTGTCCTGCATGAGGAGAAAAGCAGCTATTCCTGGCAGAAATCACATTGGTTTGGTTGAACAGGTGATGGATGATAAACCCAGGAGCTACACACATACAAAGTTTTAATTTGGTCCCATCATTGTTGAGCTGACAGGTGATGACAAAATGACAGTGCCCTGAGCTATTTCCAGTCCCATTGCAATTAAGCATGTTGGTCAGTCCAAAGGTGAAAGCTGTGTTTGAGTGCAGTGAAAGGCAAAACCACAGAAGGCAAAATTCACTGTATTCTGTGTGAATGCATTGCTGAGTAATATTTAATGCTATTCCCTTCTTATTCATCCAGTGGGAAAAGCATTTCCCCTCAGAGGATTACCTCTTGGCTTTGATTTCTTTTGCTGCTTGGATTTGAGTATGTGTCACTCATCTCCCATGACACTGCTCCAGCACTTTGCTACTGAGCCTTTGCTGGGTTTCAAACGTCCCCTGTTCAGGCTGTTCAACTTTCTATAAATTCTTATATAAAATTAAACGAGGGATCAGGGTAAGAACAAGTGGCTGATGTGGAGCTGGGAGTATAGGATGCTGTTCTGAGAAGTGGAAGATGTTGATGCTGTTGCATTTTTTTTTTAAATTTATTTTAAGCAGGCAACCAGTAAATCTGAACTCTTGTTGGTAAATGTGTGAACCATCAAACTGAAGTCATTAACATTTTGTATGAGAAAGTGACAGTAAATGCCTCATATGGAGTGGAACACTATTATTGCAAAATACTGGAGAAATCACCCTGCATCTCCAGCAGTTAAAACATTCATCCAGGAAGTACAAACACAGTGAAACTCCCCTCAGGGAAAGGCAGGGGTAAGAACTGGACCTTGGTTTCCCAGTCCTCATCCTGACCCAGGTCTGTTGTTTCCTCTGTTATAATTGCAAATGCCTCCAGAATAGTCTTGTTTGAACAAACCTTCAGTGAATTGAGCATGATTTCACAAATGACTGTTCTCTGTGTGCACATGAGGAACTGGGTGTTAGTGCTTGGACAGAAAAAGATCCACCCTGCTCTCCTGAGCAGCTGAGATATTTCTGCTAGGAGGATGGGAATGCTCTCAGGGCAGTTAGATCACAAGTGATGAGAAGGAATCATTACAACAGGAATCTCCTGAAAATCTCAGCAGGGCTTTTAGTCCCCGGTGCAGAACTGCACGGGTTTTGTTATCGTCAAAACCGAAACTGATACAACAATCAGACTCACAGATGAGTGTTTTTCTGAGCTTACCTATGGTGAATCTTTCACTTTTAGGTGACAGCATGATAATGTTCATTTTTATCATCTGTGAAACTTGAATAATCAACTGTATGCAGTGGGCTACAGCCTGAAATGAATAGTAGATTCTCGAAAATGCTGCATCATTTCTTATCTGGTGAAGGGGAGGCATGTCTGCAGCCTTCGCCTCTATAAACCCTCTTCCTCAGAATGAAAATCGGATATGATAGGGTGGTGTTTCTGGTCAGGGGCAGAGCTGAATGCTCACTCCTCCTCACTGCTGATGAGGAGACTGCAGCTGGTCAAACTGAGCACTGATTCTGTAAGGGAAACCTTTAGAATAAATTCTAATTAAAATGCATTCCTAGAAATGGCCCCCGATCTCTTTGCCCCTTACAGTAAATGATTCTGCTTCTAGATTGATATTTGTGTTCTATTCAATTTGAGTTGATGCAGCTTTTCCACCATGCTAGACCACCACTTTTCCCACAGAGCAGCTCTTGTTGGTGCGTGGGTGAAGCATTGTGTCACTGTTCCGTGCTAATCTGAAGAATGAGAGGGAATCCTCTGTGGTCTCTTACAAGCAGTGCTTTCAAGTAGGTCTGTGTGGGCTGTGTTTGTTTGAGAGAGATGAATGTGCTCTCGATGGTAGAATGACTTTAGGAAAGGGGTTTCCCTTAAGCCTGGGGTGTGGGTTAAACCTTGAGATATATATACACAGATACACTTTTGCCTCCAAACCACTTAGTTCTCATTTGATTCAGAGAGCCTTTATTTGAGACTGGGATGTCCTAACCTGGCAGTACAGAGACGGACACCTTCCCTAAATATGGTGAGTGACATCTGCATTCGCTGGAAATTTGTCCTGGTGGGTCTCTTCCTAACCTCACAGTGAAGTCGTGTGCCTCTTTTCCCTTCTCATCTACCAAAAAGACCTCAAATCCAAAACCTGATCTTTTAAAGGTGTGGGGTTTTGTTTTTTTTTTGGTTTTTTCCCAAGTGGCTTTTAAAATTCTTCCTACTGTTTATATAGAACTTTATATAGGAATGTTCTTATATTTACTTTTCCTGAATAAAGTTGCACAATGAAGAGAACAACAATAATAAAAAACGTATTGCCATATATATTGCTGACTATATGAAACTCTTATTTTGGGGTAAATTTAGTGATACAAAGATGCAGTGCACCTATGCTGGGTTTGAAATCCCTCTTTTTGGATAAGGTTTCTGCTGAGAACTTTGGCAGTTTCATCTGTTCTGTGGAGTTTGGGATGTTCCCTGACCTACTGACTCTGCCTGGAGCAGGCACAGAATTCCCTTAGGTAGTTCTGTCACTAGGAATTGATTACAAATTATTTTCTACAACCCACATAGCATTTGAGAATGGGCTAGGTGTGATATTTTGCTTGCCTTGTGGCTGTAAATTGGCATTAAAATTGCACCTCAGAAGTTTTGATGCATCCTAACCTTGAGTATGGGATACTTAGAGCTGCAGTATCTCAACCTCCTTTTTCCAGGGATGGTGGTGTTTGCTGCCAGAGGGCACATTCCTGTTCGTGCTGGGGAAGCTGTAGGAGCTCTAGACTGTTCTACCTCCCTCCCAAAATGAAGCAAAAGTTCTCATCTTTCCTTGACTTGGTTCTGGATCCTCAGGACATCGTGTTATGCTGCTGGCAGAGTCCAAATTTCTGGCAGCAGCAGTACCACATATCCAGAAGTGTGGGAGTGCAGGAATGTGTGGAAAGCCACATATGTTTCTGAATTGTTTAGGACTGGTATTCCTGCCAGCCAAGCAATGCCAGTGATTTCTTGCAACTGGCTGGTTGGATTGTTCCCACCTTTCTGTGGGCTCTTCTTTCTCCTTAACTTTTTTTTGTCCTGGGATTTTAAAGCTTGTTTGCAGGGCATGAATCTTACAAAGAACAGAGCTGCATTCGTCTTCTAAATCAACCCTTCTTGTCTTCTTGCTGTTAAACTTCCCTTCTTTTCAAGGGCTGCCTGTGCCTTTTTTTACAGCCACGTGGCTCCTGTACTTGGAGCTATCTCCTTTCTGTTACTTTTTTATATTCTACCTGCAGAGATTTGATTCCAAAGTCATGGATTTGATGCATCCTAACTTTTTTCTCTTGGTTTGGATTGTATGAGAGAGTTTTGTCCTTTCTTGTCACAACATCACAGTTTCACTGCAGTGACATCTCTATTAAAAACTGTTCTGCAAAAACCTCACATTTTGGGTGCTATCAGTGACTGTCATAGTTATTAATCTTGCTTTTATCCTGCAGCATTTTTCCCTTTCACTTCTGTATTTTATCTTTTGGAAAGCTTCCTATCCGTGCTTTGGCATTATTATTGAATAATAATAAACTACCTTTTTTTTACTGCATAATTTACAGTTGACATTTAACAAATAACTAAATACTTCCTTCCCATCTCTCCCACCTCCAAATAGTTTGTTGAGAAAATTAAAGTTGGACACAGATAATGAGCAAATAGCATTGAAAAGATATTAACTGTTAAGGGCTTTATTTTATCAACACATTTTATAGTTTTTTAAAAATTAATTCTTATTCTGTTAGCAATTTGCTTCCATAGAAATTGTGTACAGTAAGTGTGTTCAAAATATCATGGACTTTGCATCCAGACCTCTGTACACTAATTGACGTTAGCTGAACTGAACATTTGCCATGAAGAAAAGATTTCTTCTAAATGTATTAAAAATGAGGAGTCTCATTTTTAACAGCAGTACTGAGGGTGTTTTGAGGTAGGCTGTGTGTGACTTTGATAGCTTGGTGAGATGATATTTGCAACTTCCTCTGGTCACTTCTTATGTGACTCTTTTGCATGTTGGAAGTGTGGTCATGATATTTTTGGCACTGAGCTCGTGTTTTGTGGCCTTTCAAACAAGTCCGTGTGCTTTAAACTTGCTTGTGCAGATGCCTGTGTGGAGTGGCTGACATGGGAAGCCCAAAAGTAAAATGTGTGTCACCCCAGGCTGAGCACAACTGTGGTGGCTTCTTGGTGACATTTGTGCCACTGATTGCTGCTTGGAGAAGGGATTTATACTCATGTGCGAATCATCTTCTGACTTTTAGAATTTGTTGAGTTCTTCGGTCCAAAGATGTTTGGAAATTTGCTGGTTGGCAAAGGGAGAAACATGCTTGTAAATTGGTTTTGTCTCCCTTTCAATGCAAGAAACAAGCCTTGTATTGATTTGGAATAAGGTCCTGTAGTTTAAAGCAGTGCTTTGCACTCACCACTGACACAAATTTGTGTGTGTCAAGAGGAGCATTTTCACACACCCAGTATGGGGGACCATAGCCCACATTGTTTATCAAGTTGTGGATATCACAGCTCCATGGGGAGGGCATTTGGGAATTTAATTATTCGAGGGGATTCCTGCTCAAAATCTACTGTTACCTTAATCATGGGGAATTGTACTTAATATTAAGGTATTCAGCATTAAATCCTCCTGGATTTAATCACACAGGGCAGGTACCAGTTTCATTTCGTCCAAATGAAATTAGGCAAGACAGGACAGAGGAAATTGTCTACTCTTTATTTTTGGCTAAAATCAAGCTTCAGATTTAAAATTTTGGTTAGAAACTGTCATATACTGAAGTTTCAGCACTTTATCAGGAAATAACAGGGAGAGGAGACAACTGACAGATCTTGCTGTGTTTGTGGCTTTTTCTAGGCAGCATTTGTGTGCATGAAGCTGCATTTTCAGCAAAGGGCAGGCAGTGTCGTGGCTAGTTCAGGTGCTACTCTGAGAACCTGGGAATATCTTGGTAGGGGGAGATGGCTTTTTGAAGGCTTCATTCCTGTTTTAGATTAGTTTCAGTGAGTGTTGCTTAGGCTCTCTTTCACCAAATGCTCTTTTATTTCTCTGGTTGTTCTTCCATTTTGATCACATTTACTGTAATAATGTGTTTCTCCCTCCCACTCCTCCTACACGACAGCTACACACAAATAATGTGTAACCTGCTGGCTTGTTTATCAACAGCATTGGTGATGGTGTTTGTTCCACTTTGTTTTGGAGCTGTTTTGCAATATGGGTAATGCTTAAATGAGGTGAGTTTACTCAGCCTGTCTGTGACAGGCCCTGCAGCTTGCACAACAGAAAAATGTGCATTACTGGAAAGGTAATTTATGAGTGGGTTTATTCCTTATGTGAATTTTGTTAGCATGTATTTTAATTTATTTGGTATATTGTTTCTTTTTTGTTCTCTCTACTTGGACAGTGTCTGGTGATGGTGGTGGTCTGTAAAACTGAACCATTGAGTTGACCTAGGCAGGAAAACCAAACCAAACATCTCCTTTACCTTTTTCTGTATTATTAGTCTGTCTCATTTCTGACATTCATTCAAGGTTGCATTCCCACAAAATATTGCTTTGGTAGAAATAAAATACAAGTGAATTACTGAGCAAGTTTGGATAAAATGAGCAAGGATTTGCTAACATCAGACGCTCTTAAGCTGGGACTAGACTTAGAGAAAGAAAAAGAGAATGGGGCAAGGGCAGTGCAGGATTTAACATTTTCAGTAAGAATGTTTGTGAAAAGCATTTTGGAAAATATTTTGAAACACCAGTGTGATGAGTGCCTCTCTGGCTGTAATCAATTTCAGAGTTAAGATTTCATTAGAATTAGTGAGTCTCATTGTCTTTCTTGAACAATGTATTTCTTTTCCTCTCCAAATATGTTTTTTCTATGTGGGAAACTTGTTTTTAATGCAAATTAATACTCCAGCCAAAAAAGTGCCATTTTGACCAGTTCTGGGTGTATCTAGGAAATACTTAGGGCTAGGAGCTGGTGGGTGAGCACCAAGGAAATTCTGCACACTTTTTAACAAACATTTCCAATTATTGCAAAACCCCATAAATCTGTGAGCAGAACTGATTCTGTTTTACTTCAGGGTGTTCCTGTTCTTAAAAGCCCTGACAGAAAGCAGAAAATTTATGTAATTCTGAGCAATCCTTTACATGACCATTACAACCTTCTCTTTTACAGAGCCTTAATTCTTTGAAGTAGCTGAATTTTATCCATCTTGGCTTCAGTCTGCCAGATCTAATAAAAACCTACAGCATTACACTGCATATTATTGTTGTAAAAACTTCTGGTTGTTCTAATAACAAACACTTGCAGGGGTTACAGCGACTGGGTTGTCTCTTTTTGTTCAGGTTCTCAAGTGGAGATTTGGATTTTAGCTGCAAAATCTGCATATGACTAAGAGTCAGGAGACCTGCACAAGGTCCCCCACCGCAGCAGTGTGAGCAGCAGGGCTTCTGGAGAAATGCATGTTTATGCTGCCTGGGTGTGCAGCTGGGCCATTCAGGGATATAGGACTTTATCAGATTTTAGCACTTTTTTTTGTTTCCCTGGCTCAGCAGAGCAGGGACACAGAAAACCCAAAGTGCCCTCACTGCAGCCCCAGAGATCTCCTCAGCAGGGCCCCCAAATCTGGCTCACACTGCACAACCAGGAGAGAACACATCTAAAAACTAAATCAATATATTTCTGTTCATTCACCACTGCTTTTTTCCTTTCCAGTTTTTCAGAATGTTGCTTGCTTCTTACATGACTCTTACCAACATCAGGGTGTCATATTTTCGGTAACATTTAACCTGCATCCCTTCAATGTGGGCTGCATTACTGTGCCCAGCTTGGTAAATACATCTGAAACTGGTGAAATGTCAAAGCTCATTGGGACAAATTACAGCTGGAGTAGCAGTCTGAATTCTGTGATGTTCTGGGTCAGCTTTGGGGTTTTTTCATTCTGATTTCTTTTAGTCATTTTGCTTTTTTTTTTTTTGTTGTTGTTGTTCTTTCAGTGGCAGTAAGAGAGTGTTTATTCCAGGTCAGTGTTTTTCAAATTTGATATTTTTAAGTTAGTCACATGCAGGCTAAGTTCAGACACTCCAAAATAAGGCTTAATCCTCATTAGTCCCCAGTGTCTGCTGCTCCAATTGAAATCAATCAAATGCAGCTTTCCATACTTCAGTGTGATTGTGTTATGATTAAACAGACACTCATAAAACTCGAGACAGGCTGGAATCAAGTTTCACATGAAACTGAATTGACTTTTTTTTTTCTTAATAGGATCCTTGTAATTAGTGATTACCAGATGCATTTAGAACGTGTGAAATGCCTGCAGGAATTGGAATTAAGAAGGGGGAGGGATGCCAAACACCTCAGATCTTCTGCTGGCAACCTTTCATTTAAATTTCTGCCCTGTACATAGAGTGTGAAAGCAGTATGGTTTCTATAAAATGTTCAGCTGTGGTTTCACATTAAGTTGATGCTACCAATAAAGAGAGTGTGTTGTAATTGAAAACTTACTTGCTTATAAATAGCAGATTTAGCTCTTGATGGTTCCCCACTTCATTTCAGTGGTCACCTTGCTGTCCTTAAGATAGGTCTTATAAAACCTGTCAATTTGCAGTTCTAGTAACTGCGATAATGATATTGTTTGATCAAAAGAGAAGAATAAGACTTCTGGGCTCCTTTTCTGGGAAACTAGAGGTGTCTTAGGAAGCATACTCAGGGCTGTCACCAGCCTGCAGCACAGGAGCAGAATGATTCCTCTGGATGAGGTGATGTTGGCTCACTCCTCGTACAATCCCTTCTCCCACTTGAGATGGCAAGGTGGTGCTTGCTTTTTTTCATGTTTGGAGTTTCAATTCAAAACCTCCAGTTTCAAGGGATTATCTCAATGTGGACTGCTTTCTGTTACCCTGTAGCAGCCCTTTTCTCTGGGAGTTTGGTTTGGGATTTTTTATTTGTCTCCCTTGGGAAATGCAACTTGCCTGACAGGAGGGAATCTTGTTAGGAGCTTGTGGAGTGCTTGAACAACACACCCATGCTTAGTAACTTATGTGTGGCTCCTTTTCTCTCAAAATGATTTAGATCAGAGACATTACTCACATTACTCAAATCAAATACTCTTAATTTTGGACCAGTAGTTTTACTGGGCACTTCCATGAAGCATAGAAATTTTTTGAACAATGTGAGGACACGTTTGAATTCTAGAGTATGAAAAATAATTGATTCTTTTAGGATGATTAATAAAAGCCCTTTTTGCACTCTTCCAATGTTCCTGCGACTTCTGGCAGCTTTGTTCCTTGGGTAGATTTTTGTCACCACAGCCAGAGATTGTTGTTGCTCCTTCCCTTGCAGAACTGTCCCTGACATAGTGGTGAACTTAATAGAGGATGGTGCTGGGAAGGGGGAAGTAGATTCCTGGCTTGCTTGTCAACCATTTGTAGTTTATGAAGAATAAAATAGAAATACAAGACACTTTTATCTGTTCTCATTGTAATTGGATACTTAACTTTTTCTTCTTAAATTGTTAATATTTTTACTTCCCCTTAAAAAACTACTTTTTTTTTTTTTTTTTTTCTTCTCCTAATAGATTCACTGTGAGGAGCTCAAAATGAAGAAGAAAGATGAAGAGCGTTGCATGGAACTGTGCCCCCATCAGTGTGTTGAGATGGAAAGGTACTGTGTTAATGTTACATGGAAAAACTCCTTTGTTAAAAAATTTTTGGGCAGCTGCAGTTTCACAAGGTAGTATTAGTTCTACTGATAGTACTGAGAGTATTAAATACAATGCAGTGAGCGTCCTCTGCCTTTCACTGAGGCTGCCTGGCAGCCACAACAGGCAAGGAGCTGGCCTGACTTAAAGAGCTGGTTGCCCCCTGTCAGCTACTGCATGTTACATTTCCTGGCTGCATTTCCAAATGGTTTTCATCTGTCTGTCCTGCTCGTGCTGTTAGTAGATGACTGCAAATACGTCAGCTCTGTGTGGGCAACACGGACTCAAATGAATCATGGGCTTGTTTTCCTCCAAAGGTTCAGCCCAGTTGTGAGCCCAGCTCAGCAGGGTGTTGATGAAGCATCCTCATCCTGGCCAAGGCTGAAGTAGGAGGCAGAATGGGCTGCTTGTGGTGATGCCTGATTCGAAAAGAGAGTCGTTTTGTCAAGTACCAGTTAAAAATATCATCTCTGTGCAATTGCAGTGCATCAGAATTACAGCTTTCCAGAGGAACAAGCACATGTAAGACCTGAACAGACTTGTGGGGCTTCAGCTGAATCTGCAGGGCAAGCAGCCAGTCCAGAAGGGGCTGTGGGAGGGATACCATCCCAAAAAGGCATGTCCTGAGGCCAGGAAAGTGCCCTAAAAGGGGCACAAGCTTTTCTAGGCATTGATCTCCACAGAAAAAGAGTGAGCACTTGAAAATACCGAGATTTGCCTCCCTTCGTGTCCTTTTTCAGATCTTTCAGCACATTCCTGCCACCTCCCCACAGCTTTCTGCATGTATGCCTCAGTGGGGGCATTCATCTGCTCAGGCAGCACATGCTGCTTGGTGGCCCTGCTTGGCCAAACTTTCAAGCTGATGTATTTTGATGGCAAGAATCAATTCCCTTTCCACTGGTGATCTCTATGCAGCCACGTGAGGCCTTGGGGGTGAGTCTGGGTGACAGTGCCCCATTGCTGCCTCTGCAACTCACGGCTCATTCGAAGCCTGACAAAGTCGGTGGAAATAATTTAATTTGCTTTCCTGAGGTTCGAATGCAGATAAAATGCTGTCCATCAGGAGGACAATCAATGTCTTGGTAGTATAAATAAGTAGAAGATGCAAGTGAAAGGGGCACGATGCTCTATTCCTGATGTACGAGCTGTCTAGGGGGCAGGAGTGAGGCAGCAGCATGGACACTTCCCAAGGGATGGGAATACCCAGGCATAGAGGGAACAGCACTGTGTGACAAATAACATCACTGAATGCAAACCAACAGCCATGGTCTTCTTGCATGTTGCAAATTTCCTGAGGGGAGTAGTCAAACACTGAGAGACACTGAGTGCCTGTATATCAGTAGCTGTGCTTCTCCTCACTGAGCAGGGATGGATTATAGGTGCAGCTTCATTTAATCACTGCCCCCTCCTCTTTTTTTTTTTTTTTTGGCTTTTTTTCACAGAAAACCAGGTGTGTTTCCATTAAGAACATGCCCCCCTCTAGTTGTCATTTGTGTAATTCTTAAAATTAAACGAAAGTATTAAGGAATAATTGTTTCTGCTCACATGAACAGCACACAGCTTCTCCAGATGTGGCATTTGACAGCCCAACAGCTGCTGGCTGTTAAATGTGCCTTAAAAGGCCCATTCCTTTGTCGTAAAGGGAACAGAAGTGTAGGGACGTTTATGGGGTGAGAGGCAGATGTTTTGGCTACATCAGATTTGAGGGAAAGTTTTAAGTGGTTTCTCTGCTATGGTCACAGTTCATGATTTAACCCCTATCATACAACTTATGGAGCTCTCTTCTTGGCACTGGGGTGAGGTTATTCCTAATGCCACACTGACCTGTGGGACATCTCACTGTGAAGACCATGCATTTCTGCCAGGTAGATCTCAGCTGATGCTTGGTTGGCTTTCCACCTATGCTCTTGAAATACTGGATAACTTTTGGAAGGTGAAACTCAGGTTAGAATATTAAGCTAGGAGCAATTTGAAATAATGTGTTGCCTTCAACCCCCATCCCACCTCTCTTTGTAAGTATCTACTCATAATCATTAAAGGCAGGTGTTCTTTTTGTGTTTGTCCCAGCACAGTATGCTTTATGCCCAATAAACTATTTTTTATGGTGGTACATGTGAGGTGGAACATGCAATGACTGGAGCTCAGTTTCAAGAGTTCTGGCTCAAATTCCCGAGCCTAAACTTCTAGTGGGGTGTTGAGTACTGGAATAGCACCACTGGTCCTTAGGGAGTTGCACCACATTTTAACTATTCTCTATCAGCTCAGAGTCTGCTAAACTTCTAAGAGCTGACAGGGCTGCAAAATGTTTTTTCTGTAACAAAAGTATTTTTGTCGTCTTGGCAAAATTTTATTCTTCCTATTGCTTATTGGACTGGAAATTCTTTGCTATTCTTTAGTCTTAACTGGAGAAAATTTTAATATAAAAATCCCAATGTATTTGCATTAAAAAAAATCTAAGAGTTCTACAAAAGTGAATTAAGAGAGAAAAATTCTGTAAAATCACTTGGAACATAAGATAATAGGCTCATTCTACAGATAAATGGTCATTTTAAAGAATTATATCTCTATTTTTATTCCTATTTTAAGCCTATTTCTAGTACAAGTTAGATCTAGTACAAATTGAATATTCTGTAATTCAATTTGATTCTCCCCCTTATTCTACAGGCTTTTTTTCTGACATGAAGTATATTATCATAAATAGAGGAAATATTAGCTGAAACAATTTGTCTTGAAATTTGCCACATTTGTAATTTATCTGACAGGTTCATTCCCCATAATCCAAATGCAGAAATTTCTTTCTTTCCATGAATTTACCTCCTAGGCTTAGTCAAGCAAGAATCCTACATCCCAAATGCCCACCCAAGGGGATGAAGCACGTTTTACTATTAAACTCTGGAATTCATTTCCCATCAAAATATGACTCCATGGTGTTGGCGTCTGGCTGTAAATCCTGGCTTAAAGCCTTTTTTCACAATTGTTTATGGTTTGTATTTGTGCTTTCACCACCAAAGAGAATGACCCAGGCACACCAGCCTTGAAATTAATATTTTAACTAGAATTATATGGCTTTGGTATTAATATTGTGCAATAAATGCATTGGAAGGTGTTGCAGGTATGTCCATTGTTGCCATGGATCTGCAATGAGTAAGGAATAATGCCAGTTTCCAGTGGAAAACAGGGAAAGCCAAGAGATTGAAAACTGGAACTCTTATGGGGCTTCTACCTTCTTATTTGACAAACTTCTGTTTCTCAGCCTTCAGTCTATGCTGCTAAAGCCCAAAGCATGGGGCTGATCCTGTTCTGGCTCTCAGTGTAAAAATGGAATTGCTGTAAAAAGCATGCAACCATTTATAAACAAACAATCATTACTACTTAGAGCATTATCATATTTTAAACAATAACAATAATTATAAATAGATAGGCCAGTGGAGCCTAGAAACTGAAGTGGAGCAAAGATGTACCACGGGGAAAGAAGTGAAAACCATTTTAAAGGCAGCCAGTTGAACACGTGGGAGAAATGAAAACACCTTTAATGGAGTGCACAGTGAAGTTCTGCATGGATATGATAACTTGAAAACCAAAGGGAACACTCCTAGATTTTTATTCTTAGAGGACATGGCTTTTTGGATATGACATGGAAATTGTGAGGAAGGTTGGGCTTTCTTCTTTCCCTGCAAGCTGCTAAAATTTGTGCTGAGAGGTCAACTTCCTTCATTACATCTGCTTCCATGTAATATCGCTTAATTTTTTTAAAAAAGGAGGAAATTTTGCAACTAACTCCAAGTTTACAAAGAAGAGTTAACATTCTAGCCTTTTATTGTCTCCTGCAGTAATCACAACTTGCTCTGTGCAGTTTTTATATCTTTGTATACTTTAGAAAACTTTAGCATGTAGAAGGGATATACTTTGTCTTGTATACATACCACAGAAAAATGCTTTTAATATTTTGTGAAAAGTTTCAATGCAGGTGCAGAGGTGTACCTGTGAACTCCAGGAAACCAAAAGCAGTTTTGGAAATTAATCTGAATTTGAATACTTTATGCCCTCTAGAGCTCTCTGGGTGAAGCTCTGGTTGTCAGCTTGTCTTGGTCCGGGGTAGCTCCTAATCACAGGTGCCTTGATCTGTTCAAGCACTCAGAAAGTCCAGATTCTAAGTTAGATTTACACAGCAGGTATAATTAATGTTCTAGCTCACCATAAATGTATCCTTTTGATTGTCAAAGGGGCTTATAATAAAATGCAGATATAGTATCTCAGTCTAAAAATGAAGTAGCTTTCTGACTTTCATGATAATCGTCAAACATATGGATATTACAGAGCAGAAATTGGTTTGCAGAGATCTGAGCCTTTTGTAGTTCTCTTTCTTTTACCCAGGCACAGCTGGGTCCTGCTCTTGCCCAGGTAAGTCCAAAAAGAAGAATGCAGAGAGAGGCAAGGGTAGGAGCAGCCAGAGGTGAATATAATTTACAGCTACATCATCAAGCTGTGGGGAGCAAGGCAGAGGAATGAACACTTCCTGCTGAAAAAAGATATTAAAAGCCAACCCCTCATGTTTATGGGGTATTTCTCAGCTTGGTTCATGCTCTGACCTCAGGAGGTTGTGGTCACATATCTCCACTTGCTGTGGCTGAACCAGCAGCAGAGCTGAGTGCAGCCCGCCTAAGCATTTGCTGCTGCACTCCTGCCAGATTGCTGCTCATCTTTTACTGTCCCCGGGGATGCACTTAGGCAGTGCTCCTTTATTCTGAGGTTTTTGTTTTCCTTAGGCTAAGCTGCTTTATTTGGTTTAAAAGAGTCTAAGAAGCGCGGGATACTTTGCCCGAGCTGAGGGGAGTAGGTTGTGCTGGCAGCTGGGGGTGGTAAACAGCAGCAGTGAGTGGCTGCTTCCGTGCTGTGGCTTCTCAGTTCTTCTGAGCAGCCTCAGAAGCAGCCAGGGCTCTGCACAGGGTCTGTGCACCTCTGTTACACAAAGGTGTCTCAGACAGCATCAGGAACTGGAGTCCAAATGGGCTGAAGGTGCTGTTTTTCAGCGAAGTGCACTTGAGAGTGCAGAGTGCTTGCTCTGGCTGCTGCCTGAGGTCTGGGGACCTCAGCGCAGAATTGCTTAGAAAAAATGCCACTTGCCCTGGCTTATCCAGGATTCTGCAACATTTAGGCAGACAGAGAAGGGCTGGATTTCTTTCACAAGGTTTGTTGCTTCCCTCCTGCAGTTTTCTCCTTGAGTTGCTGCTGGGGCTCACCTGCCCCCCCCCGCACAGCTGAGGCTTTGGAAACTGCCACCAGGCCTCAGAGCAGCTGCAGCCTCCTGCACCACCATGGAGTTCATGAAAATGTGCCTTGGGAAGGCCTTGCTCTTAATCCTCAAGGCTGTGAAAGTACAATTTATCTAACTACCAGCAGCGAGTTCAAACAAACAAACAAACAAAAAAACCCTAGAATTTTACTAGCCCTGATTTGCTACTGTTGGTATTTTATTTCCTCCTGCAAATGATTTTGTATCCATGCTTAGTGAAAATATATTTCTGCTACAGTCTCTGTGTTTTAAATATGGAGCGTTAAATGAATCATTCTATGCTGTCAGCATGAAATTCACCACACTTATTTACTCTTAGGATTAAGATAGATGAGTTTATTTATTGGGTAATTTTATCAATTTCGCTTCAAGAGTTTCCTCAGAACCTGCGGTGCAATCCCTGAGGATTGCCTGTCTAAACTTCAGGAAGTAAAATTGATAAACTCCTACAGCTTTCAGTTTTTCTGGTAGTTCAAATAAAGGATTTTGTGTTTTCTGCCTAAATTTAGAAGTAATCTTGCTGTAACAGGTTGGTGATATTTTTGAGCCTTGCAATTTGCTTTCTGGTCACGCGTTACTTATATTTAGAATTGGTTCAAGTTGATTAGTCCATGAAGTCTTAAGCTTGCAAAAGATGAATTTTTCATGATAACTTGCGTTGATCTACAAGATTTAGGGGCTTGTATTAATTATATCTCAGTTAATTATCTGGTCTGGAAGCCGCATTCCACCATTACACTGTATCAAGTGAATCAGCCCTAGTTGCAAGTTTGTCCTGTGAATTTGGAACAAGCCCTATGTGCACTTAAGTCCTGTATGTCCTTAGCAGAGAGACTGAAAGAAAATAATTTTCCCATTAAAAAAAAACAACGTAGTTTTAAATGTTCTCAACAGACCAGTTTTTTATAAGATACATATGTTTTTAAAAGGAACCTTTAAGGAAAAAAAAATTTGAAAATGCATGTCAGGTGTCTCCTACAAAATGTTAGAGAAAACAAAATGTGCCTTCAAAAGGCTTTGTGAACTGAGCACCTAGTTTTGCAGTTCTAAACCTGTTCACCTATTCTGATTGCATTTTTGCTGAAGCTGAATTTAAAACTCCCGAACCTGTGATTGGGTGAGGTTGAGGGCACATGGCAGTCTTCAGATTTGGATTTTGTAGGTGAAGAGTGGTATAATTCATAAAGGCTTCTTGTTGTAAGTATTTTAAATTAATTTCTGCCACAAAGCACTTAGAGACTGTGTGTCACTGTCCTGGTGCTCTCTGCTTTCGTTACCAGGAAGGAAGGGAGCTAGAGTGGTGCAGGACCAGCTCTGCATTCTCACATTCAGAAGAAAGCCAAAACTTGTGGTGTAAAGTTTAACATTGCTTTTTCTCCCTATCAGGTGTGAAAGTAAAGAGCTGGATGTTGAAATAAGAAACCTAATAGGGAAGAGCAACACTTTTGAATCGTGTGAGGACCCTAAAATTCTTGCCCAAAAGAGGCTGTGCCCTCAGAGGACTGCATGTTCCCTTAAGGTAATCACAGTGTGCTTTTGCAATGTTTATCTTCCAGGAAAGAACGTTCAAGGGGTGTTCTCTGCGGGACTTGACTATGCATGAAACTTGAGGATTTCTGAAATGATGCAATGAACTTGCTACACTTTTTTTTTCCCCCTGATGTAGCTACTTCCTGCTATGAGGAAGAGTGACTGAGAAGGTATATGTTGTAGTGCTTTAAAAGGTCAGCTAAACCCACTGATTATTATCCTAAGTGTCAACTGTATCCAGATGTGCTTTTTGGATAACACAGGTCCTTGGAACTGTGTAACCCCCAAAACGCCGTCATTTTTGATGCATTTGGAAGTTCTGATTTAACAGGGAACGAGCAGAGGTGTGGGACACAAAGACCTATGGAAGTGGCAGAAAGGCTTTTAGATGAATAGGAGGAGAGGAGAAGGAAAATGATGACGATTCAAACCCACGCTTCTGTGGTATTGCAAACAGAAATCGCAAGCCACCTGCTAAGGCGGCTGTCTTTGCCTGCAGTCAAGCAGTGGTTAGCAAGCCTGACAGAAACTTGTTCTGGGTTTACCTCTCAGTTTCACTCCTCTCCCCTGAAATAGCGAGAATAGAAGGAATTTCCCCGTTTTCCACAAACTGGGAACAGGAGGAGGGAGGGGTATGGAGGAGAGGAGTGATTAAACCGTGAATGATTCACCTGCAAAGGGATGACGCTCTTACCTGTGTCACTCCAGCACGGGATGGGGAAAGGCAAACTCTGAAGGCTGCAGCCCGAGGCACGATGCAGGAAATCGGTGAGGAGGTAAAAGGGAGATGACTCTCTTCTACGAAATCCGAAATTACACACGGCTCCTTTCACATGCAAACCGCCATCTCCAGAATGACTCATGACCTCGGGGCATGAAGCTGAGCCCAGCCTAAGGAGACACCGCAGGGTCAGACAAGTGGGATTAGAAACGGTGAGAGAGAAGCCACAGGGAGAGATGGGGATTCCCGGAGGCAGGGATGAAATAAGCGCGGTGAAGCAGAAGTCAGGGCAGAACCAAGCCTTGAAATTACAAGCCACAAATGATCCGTGGAAACACCGTGTTCCACACTTTAGCCTGTCTCCAGCAGAAGGAGACAAAGGAAAGGATTTGGGGGATATGAGGAATGGGAGGAGGAAAGAGAAGGGATGTGCTCACCTGGACCCTTTCTAAGGGGTGCTGCAGTGCTTCACACAGGAGACCGTGGCAGTATTTAATCTGTGGTGCTTTTATGCTCTGCATTTATAGCACTTCTTGCCTGCGAAGTGTCTGCATGTGTGGTTTTCAGAGCTTAAAGAGGGACACTTCATGATATTTCTACACTAGATGCACACTGTCTATTTTTTATTTATACTTTTAAGTCAAGCAGCTTTTCACTTGGCTGGTTATTGAGCTGGGCTTCAAGTGAGTGACAGCTTGGCAGTTCTTATGAGCTTCAACAACCTCAGTGTAAGGTGCTAGGAGTACCTGTCTTGGATTGTGTGTTTTGGGAAAGGAGGGCATATCTTTAACACCTGGCAGACTCTGTGAAGATTATGAAATAATAGTAAAAAAAAAGAACCCAACCTACTCCAGAAAACATCCATTTGTGAAATTATGTTGTTTCGGACTTAAAATGAGGGGGAAATTATATGTTTAAGAGTTAAGAAAAAGTTAATAATGAAACAAAAGTGTACCCTTCCCTCTCGTGTCAGTCATTCATCAGGAAGTTATTTGTCAGAGCCAGCAGGTCATTTTCATTCTGTAACTTTTTTTCTGGAGTGAAGAGTACAAATTGTACTCTGCAGAATGGCATTTCCATCTGACCTTAAATCACTTTCAAGGCTGATCTGTAAATGTTTGTAAACAAATTCCCTTTTTTGCCAGGATTTTTTTTCCATAAAAACTTACGATATTAATATGGTTTTAAATGCAAATATTTGAGAAAGAGAAAATATAGGTCTGCAAAATGAACTTTTCAGCACATCCTTCATGATTCCTTCAGTTGCAAGTTGCCCTGATGTTGCATTCTCCACTCCAGGGAAGGGAATAGATTTGCATTTTTTAGATTTGCAAATTGTCATCCAGTTATTTTCACATGAAACTTGGATTTTCATCAGCAGGCCTGAGTTTGCAAATGCTTAGGTACCTGGGAGGCCATTCCCTTGTGGTTAGTGGATAAAGGAAATCCTGAAGCAGGAGTCTGTGCTCAAATATTTTGATTTACACTGTTACCACGTCTTGCTCTAATTTTATCTGGTTCTCACATATTAAGACACAAATTTGCATCTGCACCTATTTTTCTGTCAGAGGGAGCATGTAACTGAGCAGCACAAAAGGCTGAGGCTGACACACTTACTGAAGGGAAAATCTCTTTGTAGTACACCTCTCTGGCGAGGCACAGGGGCCAGGATGAGGTAGGAAGAGGCAGATTCTTCTTCAGGTTCAAGAGCCAATTTTATTCTTCAGCTAAAATCTCTTTTTTTTTTTTTTTTTTTCTTCAGCTAAAATCTCTTTTTTTTTTTTCTTTTTCATTTCACCACATGCCTCAGAATGGGAAAATGGATATTGTGGCAAAAAGTGCTGGCAAAACAGCTTCAGCAATGAAGCCAAAAACAAAGCTCAGGTGAAACATAAGCAAAGTGAAGGCTCCCCAAAAGCCACCAAATTTTAACCCAACTAATCTCAGAGTTAATCTAACGTCTACAAGTCAAATGAACAATACAATAAAAAAAAAAAATTAAAAAAAAAAAAATTCCCAACAAACCTCACAGCAGACACATAATCAGCTAGGAAAAAAGAACCCAAGACTTTGTAATTTTTAACAATTTTTTTATCATCAAGGATAGTCTCACAGTTGTTTTCATTGAGCCTTTTAGTGGTTCTTGGTTTCACTGCAGTTACTGAACAGACAGAATTTTCAGAAGTGAGAAATGGTTTTCATTATCTGAATTTGAGTGATATTTTGTAATACTGTGACACAAGTTGTTCCCAGAATTAAGATCCAGCACTCTGAAAATGAGAACTTTTATCTTCCTGTGGTGCTGAGGCTTGTGAGAGGATTCAGTGCTGACCACAGCTCCAAGGCTCTGATTTTTCTGCCACTGCAAGCTCCCCAAAGATACCTAAAAGGCCTTTGTACTCAGGAAGCTCAGGTCATCCTAGAATGCAAACTGAAATACTTCTCATTTTTTACAAAAGAAAACAAACCAACCAACAATTTCAAAGCTGCTACTAATAGAAATTACAGATTATCATGGAAATAAAATAGAATTTAATAAGAGGCTTCTAAGTTGTTGTAAGATGCATCTTGGGAGTTAACTTAGGGAGTGTGAGGGGCAGCAAATTCTCCCATTTACTTTCTGGGAAGCTTTTTCCATACCTGGCAGATTTTTATGTTTGTGACTGCATTTACAGTCTGGTTGTCAACTGGAATTTTCCAAGCAACTTAAAACTGTGTGTTTTGTTCAATAGCTTCAAACCAAGTATAAATGCTTTAAAATATTTGTGGAGCTTTTTGAATTCTGAAGCCTGATAGGTCTCCAAGTGTCCTTCTTTCATGAATTTCTGTATATCTCAGGTTTGTGTAGTGCTGTTGTACAACAAAGACTCTCTTGATAGCAGTAGACATAAACAAACGCTGTGTCTTTATCACTACGATATCAATGAAAATGAATGTTGTCATTTGTCTTTCTTTTTGGGGCTATTCACTGTTTTCACAAAGACAGGCAATGATTTTACTTCAACCTCCCAGTTTTTCCTGGAAGAATACCACCATCTCTGAAGAGCTTTTTGTTCCCTACTCATTGGCATTTCTTCTATTCATACGGATTTCAGACATACTCTTCTCTCTCCAGTCTGTTTTTTACGTGGCAACCAGTTATTCCTATGACTGCTAAGCTGGATGAGACAGGCACTGAAAAGTACTTTAGTCTTAGCTCTATCTTGTCAAATTTCATGTAAAATCATTCACTTTAAGTAGTTAAATTATTGCAGTCATGGGGAAATCACCAGCAAAGGACTCAGTGTTCTAATGTCCAGGTAGCTTTCCAGGAAACTACTCAGCTCTCCAGGAAACTGTTGTGACCTAAATTACAGTATCAACCAAGGTCTCAGCCTCATCCTCTCTTCAAAGTAATTTGAGCATTAATATCTTTTGAGTGGGAACTGTGATTCATGAGTGAGGCTCAGTTTGCTCTTCTGTCCCCGCTGTTGGGACCGCTCAGTGCCTCCCTCCCTCACCACATCCCCCTGCTCTTGTGAGGATACAGAGACTGGGGCTGCTTTACCTTTGCAGGCCAGACCATGAAATGCAGCTGTTGAACCTGAGCTTTGTCCAGAAGTGAACGTGCTGCTGGAGTGGGGATGAGACTGGTGAGAGTGGGAGCTGGGGAAGGGACAGTGTCTGGGCTTGAGAGGCACCACCCTCAAGAGCAGATGTGCAATGTGGAAGGTTTGAGATTGTGTTTTTATTAATCATCTGATTAATCAGTGTGGGTACTTTGGACTCTTGCCATGAGTTCATAATCTTCAGTGTTGTACCTGATATGCTCAAAGACTAGTTTTGATGTAGGTACAGATGAAATTCTTCTAATTTTTGGTGAGTAGGATGACTACTGTGTAGAATCTGAAATATCTTCATTAAAATAACCTTTGTTTTTTAATTTTTCTCTTGATACACCACAAGTTTTCCAGCTTCTCCATAAACCAGGAGAAAAATGGAAAGAACCTCAGGGTAGCAGAAGACATTCCATATGCAAATATTATAAAATAGTAGCTTTCTTCCAAATTGGGGTTTGTATCTTGCAGAAGAGGAGTTGCTTAGTTACACATTGTGAACCAGAGATCTGGAATGTGGCCGCAAAATTCCAGCATTTCGCAGGATTGCTTTACTTTGTCTAAATTCATTTTTGGAAACTGAAAGAGGGGTTTCTATTATTTTCTGTCAAATTTCACAGGCTAGCTTTCATTTCATTCCCTGAAAATGGAATATGCAACCTCTGCTGCCACTGCAAAAGCCATAGACCCAGAGGTCTCTCCACAATAAGGAGCAGGATTTTTCTTCCATGCTTCCCTCTGAAATCCATTATTATTCAGAATTCCAAGACTGAAGATGTAAACACTTTGCACTTTTCTGTTTCATTCTGACTTTGTATAGAAAGTCTGTGGAAGTTTGTTAATCTTTTCTGTGAGTTTAACTTGGTAAAGTGAACATCTTCCTCCAAATGGGAAACTGAGGCACAGTTTTGGAGTGTTGGGTACCTTTGAGTACTCAAGTCTTGAGCAGCTTGAAGCTGGATCCGTGCTCAGGTAAGGCAAGTGGCAGAAGTGCAAATAAAGTATCTGTCACTCTTCATCTTTGTGCATCTTTTATTTGGGGAAAAAAGTCAGTTTTCCAATTTTGGTTTTCTCCTAAACATGGGGGGTTCTCTTCCCCGTAATTGTTAACAGACTTTGCTCTTGCTCCTTTAGAAACATGACTCACTCATTTTTCTCTTCTGATCGGTCACTCTTAGTGTCAATAATTGCTGTAATTACTTAAGTCCTTTTTTATAACTGGAAGCAGGGATAGAAAAGCCTGTCCTCTTATTTACTGAAAAATCAAATACCCTTCCTTCCCTTATACATGCAACTTCCTCTCTGTGGAGGAACTGGCCAGGCAATTGTGATTTCCATGCACACAAAGCAGAGAGCTGCCTTGCCTGGCACATTAGTCATAGGCATTGTGCTTCATCCATTCTGGGAAGCCCCAGCCAGGAAGGAGGAAAAGGTTAAAATCAGAATTCCACCACTTCTTTCTGGACCTTGGCTGCTTCCACAGGCAGCACTCCTGGATCTTGTGGGTCTGAAAGTAATTCTCCTGCTCCTACATAAAATCTCTCTTTCTTTGCTCTTCTTCCTCCCAAGACCCACAGTGAAGGAAACGCTCCAGGCCAGCTTGGATGCACCTGGGCAGGTGGGAGTGACATGGAAGCTCCAGCAGAACCATTGGAAGTAAGTGACCACGTTGGCTGTTCTCTGAAGTGTTTTCTGATTAACAGGAGCTGGTACAGGTCACTTTGTAGATTGACAACTATGAGCTGATCTTTGTGTTCTAATTGATTTTTTGGAATGGTTTAAACTGTGTAAGAGTGGAAGGGAACATTAGAAATATTTTTGCAGATGGCATTCTTAGAAAGAAGCCCTTTCCTAATGGGTTTTTTTTGCCCTCCAGAAGTTGCACCAAGGGTGCAACATAGTTCATTGGAGTGACCCCACAACTTCTGTGGGCAGTGTTTGGGCTAGTTGGTGCCAAGTGTATGTGTAGTTGTTAGATTTGTGAGTTGTCCTATTCACTTTCTTACTATTCTTAAACATTCTCTTCAATGTATTATGCCTAAGGCCCAGATGCTGAAAGCAGTTCAGCATGGGAATAACTCCATTAGCTGCCAGGTATTGCTTCAGATACTCTAAATTAAACATGTCTGTGAACTACAAGAAGAGGGATTAAGTGTTTTCTGGCTTGGAAGTCAAGAGTTCCACATCAGAGTTCAGCAGGACTGGCCATGGGGCAAATATGTGGTTGGGATTTTTGCCTTTGAAAAGACACAGCAAAACTGTCCTTTGATCTTCATTGGTATTCAGCATTAAATTCTCTATCTACAGAAAATTTGTTCCAGACCTCAGAAGTGCTCACTCTATTATTCTTGTTTTTCATATATTGGTTGAGAATTTAGGGAGGGAAACAAAAATCCCTGAGCATGTATCTGAACAGAGCGTGTTCTATTTTTATGAGGCTGTCTCTTTTTTTCCAGTACAGTTCTCTCTTTCTCTCTAATAGATCACATGTTTGTTTTCATGACAATCCATAGAAACTTCCTGGAAATTATGATGTACAACACTGCCATTATAAAAATGAGGGTCTATCTGCTGTTTTCCTGCATGGCTGAAACTCCACACTTTAAAAAAAAGAATGGAACAATTACAGACTGATCTCCTAAATTTCCCCAAATGGCCTATTTGTTTTCTGTATTGCTTGTTTTGAGCCCATTGGGCTGAAGTTTATCACCTTGGGCCTGCAAGCACTTACCAGGAGCAATCCTACTAATTATTCTGGCTCTTGTAAATGAGGGAAATTACTTACACCCACTCCAAGTCACGCTCAACTTTTGTGGCTTGTACTACTTGTTTGTATTGTCATCTGCAAGCTAATTAAAATCCTATTTTGTGTTCTGTGTCTCAGATGGTACAAATAGATACAATTTTGGTTATTTCAGTGGTTATTTGCATAATGCCTCAATTAAAACACAGGCTGAGAGGGTTTAAAGCAGATGTACGCTCCAGATTCGGCTGTCAGCAGGTGTGAAGGTATTTAGATACAAATTTGGTACAAGAAAATGTTTGTTTCAGTTTCTTTATGTGCACCTGTCAGGATGGGAGCTTTACATGAGAATCTTGAAGAGAGCAGGCCAGAAGCTTTAATTTTTTTTGTACATTCCTTTTTCCCAGTCAAGGCACACATTACTGAGCAAAAAGAAGCCTTTATCATCCAATTCTCTGGAGCAACAGATCCTCACACTGGAAAGACAGAAACGAGAGGTAATCCTAAATGTACCCTTAACCACATCATGACTGTACCATACCTATGAATCTGTAAGAGCAGAGGTTTATTTAGTTCAAAGGGAAAATTCTATTAATTATTGCTAAAGGCCAAGGAACAGCAAGCAGGGTTTGCCCCCAGTAGTATTCCAGACACTAGGAATCTTCCATTCATTTGTTTGAAGTCAAAGCCCTTCAGATTGGGAATATGTTTGTGAACTTGTAGCAAACTAGCAGGAAAGTCCTTGGCCATTTAGGAGTTGCAGCCTGGGATTTGTGCACCATGGCAAATGGTCCACCTGTAGCTTATCATGTATTTGCATGTTTCCTGAGTGCTGCTTCCTGAATGTTCATGTGCTTTAACCGAAATACCAAAGCACTGGCAGATGGGCTGCAAGGCTTGCCAAACCTTAAACTTGCTTCTTCTCAAATAAATGAACTGGCCAGATGATGAGGAGGTTGGGAACACTCACTGACAGAGGATTAGAATGCCAGTCTGGTTTTGATTTGCTGAAAATGTTGAAATAAGGGTTATTTACTGTGCCTTCCTGGTAATTACAGCTTCTGGAGGTGAACAAGCAGTGGGATCATCAATTTAGAAGTATGAAACAGCTTTATGAGAAGCAGGTAACAATGCTGACAACTTCTGTTGCAATATGTGTGCCACCTGCTGTCAGTTAAGTCTGTGCTCAAGTACCAGCCAGCCATAGCCATGGCAAATCTCTTACTTTGTCTTGAGCTCATAAATTGAAAAAGCTTCATCATATTAAAGTGAAGCCAATGTTGTGTCACTCTTCAGTAGGACAAACTAACCAGAGATGGAAAGTGTCCCTAAAATAGTAGGGACCAGTGTGGACATGACAGCAGAGATCTTCGTGCCCTCCACACTGTAATAAAAATTGTACATGACTGAGAGCACAAGTAACTGAAAATCAGCCTGGTGTGCCCAGCCCCTGACCCACATCATTTCATGTATGCTGGCTCTTGTCCCATCTCTGTGAAGCCTGAGAGCTCCCTGGTAAGTTCTTTGTGAAAGTTGCCCTCTCTAAGCAGAGAATTTCAAAATTACTTGTAAATAAATATTTTGGTTCCCCTTTTTTTTTTCCATCCAAGATCAAATTGACGTAGCTCTTATTCCTTGCTTATGGCTGTGTGGCATCATTGCTGCATTATCATCAGCTGCCTAGTGCTTACAGTTTTGTCTGGTATTCCAGAACCCAAGTTGGTTCATTGACTGACACTTCTCATCTGCTGTTTCCTGCTATGAAAAGGAAGTTTATAGAATAACTTAATGTGCTTATCAGGAAGATTTTCTCTCTAATATTTTCCAGAAAGCTTTACTGAGATCTGAATCATTAATTTTCTTTTTGCCCCAAAGAGAAGAGGAATCCGAATGGCTCTTCCTCATTTAATCTGGAACTGTTTTATGCCTCTGGCACCTTCTGAAGGTGCTGTACCTTTCAGAATCCCCAGTGAGCTCAGCATGGTCTGTCACTTGCTTTTCAGCTGACAGAGATGAAGGCAAAGCTGGATGTGTCAGAGAGGAGAGTGAGCGAGCTGGAGCAAGAGAGACACCGGCAGCATCCAGAGGAGGAGAGGTGGCGAGCGCTGGGCAGAGAGAGGCTGTTGCAGGAAAAGGTAGGAGGGTGGTGCCCTGTGGCACCCCTTTTGTGCTCTGTGGTGAGCTCTCTCTTGCCTTTCGTCTTTCTCCCCTTGTGTGAGGCAGAGCATGGGTTGTACACAGCCCAGAGGTGAGACTGTGGCTTCTCAATATCCTACCCAAGGCAGTGGTTGCTGAGCTGCCTCATCACAGAACTGTGTATAGAGAAAGAGTCAATCAATAGGACTGCAGACAGCACAGCATTAGTGTGTGGAGCGGGGGAGTAAAGAGCAGGTTGTTATCTACATTGCACAGATTTCCCTCCTCACAGTTCAGTTTAGGGTGAATGTCTTTGTGAAGGAAAATGCTGCAGTTATTTCAAATGGAAGAAGGGCACCAGTGCAGATGTTACACAAAGTGCTTGGCAAGAAATACTTGAGGAGTGAGTGCAGCCTCAGTCCCCCAGGTTTTGGTATTGACAATACAGGCTCTCATACATGTGCTAGCTATCTCAGCTTCCTGCAAATATTGGTGACACTGTCAGTGCAGTTATTGGGGCTGGAAGTGTTTGGGCTGATCAGCTGCTCCAGTGTGGTGTTCACCTCACCCTCAGAGTGGTTGGGCTGCTCTCTCAGGACTCTGTGGGCACTGGCTCTTGTGGTGGGCTTTTGCATCTAAAGATCCCTGAGCTGGATTCCCACCTCAGTAAAACCAGCAGCCTGAATGATGGGCACCTACACAAAACTGTGTGTGTGCTCCACTTCAGAAACCCCACAGAGTGGTGCTTCCTGTTCTCATTCTGCTTCATGGTATCATGTACTTCATGACCTCTAGTGAGAATTTCTGGATGGTGATGATGGCTGAAGCTGGGCTTCTCTATTCACGTGGTAACCTGAAACAAGTGGCAATTGCATCATTTCCAGGCTCAGATAAGATGTGAGTTAGCTGCTGCAGGAAAAGAAAAGCAACCCCCTTAGCTTACACCTGCATAAGCAGAACATTCATCTTACTTGCTTATCAATTAGTCTTAGCTAAGCATGTACTTGATTCAAATATCCACAGTGCAGTTTACATGTTCTAAGACAAACCATGCTATGAACTTGCTGAATCTCTGCCTATATTTGCTCTGAGTGTTGATTCAATGTGAGACAGTCCATATTTCTCTTCATGTTACTGCCTGCCTTTTAATGTATGATGCCTGGGAAAATAGCTACCATTTTATAAAAATAAGGATGAGTAGTACACTCTCACAGATTTTTTTACTACATAGATGAGTAATGAACTAAATGACAATATAGTCCAAAACTTTTTTTATGGGGACAGGTTAACCAGCACGGAACTTTGGTCTTAAATCTGCAATTTCTTGAAAGTTACACGCTCAGCCAGTAAGTGCTCATCAGCTTGAGCTAGCTGCTGGATGAGTTCCTATACTTATTACACAGATACCCTGCTAATCTTGCCTAGTTTTTGGAGAAAATTAAATGTCCCAGCTAACTTAGAACACAGCAGAATCAAGCTGCCTCATGTGTAAGCAACAGTTACTCAGGGGTGTTTTTCACTGGCTCAATTAGCACATAGTGATGAACTTTTGATGAGCCCAAACTGTGACTGGCCGCACAGAGATGTGCCTTTTATGCAGAAAAAACCCCATTCCTGTGGTCTGCTGTGCCTGTGGTTGTTGGATCTCACTTTTTTTATTCACATGAAGCAGCTGCAGAAAATATTTGAAATACTTTTTTTTTTTTTCTGTTTTTGTCTTCAGTCTTGTATGGCACTGGGAATGGCTGGGACTCCACCAGCATTTAGCCCTGGTCTTATTCTCTGAGTACACAAGATAAAAGCAGGTCTGGGGTAACTGTGGGTGTGATTTTGATCTGCTTGGTCTGCCAGAATTCCCATGCCTTTGTGCAACTGCAGAGAGCAGGGATTTAGTCTGTTATGTTGTCTCTGTCTCATCATATGGTGAGTGGTCAAAACAATTTCTACAGACTTTATCATATCTGGGTGTACTAATGATCTGCCTTCCTGCTGCCTCCCTTCCCAACTGTGTTTGGGACAACAAAAATGCAGCACATCTGTCAGACAGAAGATTATTCCGAAAACTGCTCTTGAAAAATGTTTCCATCTGCATTTCTGCAGTATCTCTTTGTATTTTTGCATCCCAGAAAGATACAGAAGTCCTTAGTGAAGCTCTCCATGAAATGAAGGAAGAGAACAGACTCCTGAAGCAGAAGAACGCCTCAATGACCAGAAAGAAAGAACATTATGAGAGCGAAATAAGTCGTCTCAACAAGGTAGGAGCATGAGGGAGCTACTGATTCCTGTAATTCTGGGATCTCTGTTGTCAGTGACCTACCAGATAGCATCTTCTCAGTCCTGGGTGAACAACCTGGTGGCAAACATATGATCACCATTTGGGAGCTGGGGAAACAAGCAAGAACTCACTTCAGCTCAGACCTGTGCATGCTGCTCTTGGCAGGTAGTAGGGTTGCACTGCAAGGATTAAAATTCAGAGAGTATTAGGCTTCTCCTGTAAAACCTTCCTACAAATCATGTCTAAGCCCTTTCTCCATCTTCCCTCCTCAGAGCAAAAGGGAAACGGCACAAAGGTGCTTCTGTATGCACCAGGTGAAAGACTGGTTGAAAAATCAAGGTCACACAGTTTAAAACCTGTTTTGCATCTATTCTGTGTTTGAGAATGATGGCTTCTCTTCACAAGACATGGTCCTGCCTTACTGTTTATATCCATGCACACACACACATATTTATAGCTATAATATTATATGTATGTATGTCTCACCAAGGAAATTGTCATTAAATAGCTAAATGGGATTTTTTTTAACTGGGGGAAAGTAATAAATGTAATTTTGTTTAATCAAAAGATCACATAAAGCAGTGGGTGTTTTCTAACAATTTTGTATTTCATGGTGAACCACAAACACTTCCTGAGGAAATGCACTGCAATAACCATTGCTGTGTAACTTTAATAAATGCTTTAATAAGCTAAAGAGCCATGATGTGCAGAAGTCAAGCCAAGAAATAATAATAATGTTTCCATAAGAAAAAATCTGACAGAACTCATGGCCTATAGCTCTTTTTGAAATGCATTGACAAGACTTGCTCAAAGGTCCTGTCTAACTTTAATTCACGGCCTTGTTTGTTAAAACCAACTTATTTCAGTGTTTTATTTTACTGTCTTATGATGTGGCTATAATAAGACAGATGGGTATATAGACCACTCTTTCAAATGAAGCATCAATTTCATATGCACTTTCCCAACAGTAATTTACTGATTTTTCTGTGCATTTACATCCTTCAAATCTTATGTCATGAATACGCATGAGACAGGAAGGGACCCTCTGTGCCCTTTTAACTTTAGTCCCCTGCTATTTCAGGTTCAACCACTCCAAGTTATGACAACTTCTCTGAAATAAAAAAACTTTTTCTTCTTTTTATGTGAATGGATAAAGCAGGGTCTCACTGTATTGTTTCCAAATGCAGTTTAAAAATAATCTTCACCTTATCATTAACCTTCTGAAGATTGAATTTTCTGGATTTTTCTTTTTTTTTTCCCTCTTCATAATTCTGAGTTGTAGAACCTCCTCAAAAAGGTATTTAAGGGGGGTTCAAAGGGGCAGAAAAAGTGTTAATCAGTAATCAGGGTAACTGTATTTTCACCCTCCCAGTTTAAGTTCAACCTTCTTTATGTACAGGTATGGAACACAAGCTTTGCCACTCTTACACCAGTCTCACTTCTGCACAGTTCTTAGGGACAGATAAAAAGCTTTCCCTCATCAGATAAAAAGCTTTCCTTTTCTGTGCCTTCCATGGAAAGTACTTGGTTTTCACTGGGCCTTGGATAATTAATCCCAGTCCTTGGATTACTTTGGATACTGGTTCTCCTGCTTGGCTACTTCTTCCCCCTTTGCTTCTTCCTCCTCCAAATACCTTCCATCCTTCCCGCATGGAGTATGGGCAGCAAGGGAGAGCTGAAGATCACCAGTGTGAATTCAACTTCAAAAAGGGCTGAAGTTAGGGATTCATATTTTGTGTGAGAGAATTTGAAAAATACTGAATGGTATTTGTGCTTGAGTAAAGAAAATAAGAGATAATTACAAAGTGTGGTTATAGACAGAGAGATGTAGGAGTAATTTTTATTCCAGTCCAAGGAAGAGCTGTTACAAATGAACAAAGTCAGCAAAGAACTGTGGCAGAATTTCAGTACGAAACAGGGTTAAGAGTGGTACCAATGTTGTGTGTATTCGTAACTCCCTCTAGTGACCAGCTGTCGAGACTACACAACTTCCTCTCAGGAGGGTTTACTTTGTTCCACGCGAAGAAATCTCTACTTTTAGTGCAAAAAAATATTTCAGTCAGGCTTTGCTGTAATAAAGTGGGCTTGTTATCCAATGTATGTAATTGAAGCAAGCACAAGTGAAGGGGAAACCTCTTTCTAACAATTTTAAAGAATCTTTTTTCTTGTTCATGTAGTGAATTTAGTAATTTTGCTGTTTGATGTTGCAGGCCCTTCTGGAGGCATTGAAAAAGCAACACCCGCCTGCTGTTGGGACTCCTCCAGGGAAGGGTGACAGGAACAGCATTGAGGAGATGAGAACCCAACTTGAAGTTCTTAAACAGCAGGTAAGAACAGCTCAAGTGAGCCTGGATGGATTTCACACAGCATTTTTTGCCTTCTCTCCCAGGGATTGTGCTTGGTAGACTTGCTGTGTGGAGCTTTTGAAAGGAAGAGCCAGTTTAGCCACAGCCCTTTGGAGTGATGTTTCCTCAGATGCTGTCATCACAGCCGTGTCCACAAAGTGAAACTGAGTCCTGGCAAAGGACTGAACCAAGGACTTGTGGAGGACTCAAAGCAGCAGAATGGCTCTCCTGACTCCTGGAGGTGTTCTGCCAGCTCTCTGTTAGGGGCTGAATGTCATCCAGAGAGAATGCTGAATTTCATTAATTACTGGTTGTGTTTTCTGCTCCTTTTATCTTAGAAGTTGCCAGTGTAGAGAATTATCCAAAGTTCCTAGTCTTGGAAAACTAGAGCATTGGCACTGCAGTTTTTCTGAGTGTGATGCAAACCATTTGCATCCATAACCTGCATCCCAAGGACTATAGACTTGTATTTATTTATTTTTTCATCTTTGTTCTGGGCAACTCAAGTGCTTTATGCACTGTATTTCTTTCCATAAGAAAGAATCTGTTTAAAAACAATATAGTTTTCAGATAATTTTAACACTTCAGGTCTGTTGTCCTGTATAGTGTCAGGGTTAACGTTATTGACACACAAATGGATGTGATCAGAATGGGAATTTTATTCAATGGGAATAAAATACTTGTTTCTGTCACGTTTGACAGCAGAGCCAGATTTTGCTCTCTAATGTAATGCTTGCCACATGCTGGAGAACAAAATCCTGCACTTGATTGTACAGTAATGAGTTATTTCATTCTACACAATAAAATAGAGTAAACCGATTTTTTTCCAAAATTCTCATGGGGTATCCATTTTATGAATGTGTTTTTCTAGTTGTATAAATCTTTACAGTGAGTCCAGACTTCCTTCTACATGAAATGGAGCAGAAGGCTCTAACTGGATGGAGGAGAGGGACTCTTGGGACAAAGAGTGAACTGGCAGAGCCCCATGGGAGCTTGGCTCTCATCAGCCCATCCCTGGCCACAGCAGCGGAGATGAAGGCATTCATTCCTTGGGAGGTGTCCTCTCTTTCTCAGGGCGACAGAATAAATGGCAAAACTGTGCCAAAGATGTTCCCTTGCAGCTCCAGCAGATTGTACAGCTGGGGAGTGGGAGATGGGACAGCAAAAAGGGAATTGGGAGAGAAAAAATGAGGATATAGTGAGGACAGAAGTGTGTGGATGGACAAGGGATGCGGGGATTTCTGCAAGTGACAGCTTTGTCTCTGCTTTGGAGGGTCAGGGAAAGAATTTATAGAGCCCTGTGTTAACCTTTTTCTTCCCCTGAGATACTAATGTTTTTCCAGCATTCTGTGAAGTCATAGCACTGCTTCCAGCAAAAAGAAAACTGGATCTGTCCAATGGGCAGGGCATGAGCCACAGCAAGCAAGTTTTTTGGGAAGAGACTGTCAGCAGGCTTTAGTGAGCAACCAAGAGGACATGAAAGAGCTTCTGAAAGTTCTGGTGGCAGTTCCCACCCAAACATGCCTTTGCTGTTATTTGTCAGCAGAAGTGCCACCAGCCTCCAGCTTCTCACCAGGTGGATGCCTGCCCATTAGCTGAAACATTAAGGCAGTCATCTTAACACCAAATAATTTCTGGATTTGTGCTTTGTTTCCGAATCTGTGCGCTCGCTGCCTGTGCCTGGGGTGGTCAGATATTTTTTAATGGGATGAAGCTCTGTTGTTCCTGACCACATAAAAAAGGAACAAGCCACTGCATCCTTCAGCATTTGCAAGGCAGCTTATTTTCTAGGAACAGGGTCAAACATCTGCATTTCCACTGGGAATTGTGTACATTCCATTCCATTTGGAATTGTGTACATTGTACTCCCCTCTGCCTCTACACTGGGGTGGGGAGGTTCTTCTCTCACTCCTTGCACCTGAGATAGAGGAGGGAGTTAAAGTGCCCATAACTGAAGAGAAAACTGGAAAAGTGTTGGTAAAATGTTTGTCCTGCTACTGCTAATCCCTTAAAAAGATCAATACTAGTATTTGCTCTCTCGTTTCTAATATTTGAAACTGATATTTGCCAGTCAGCTTTTTGAATTGCAAGGTTGTACAAAAACTGGCACTGGGAGCTGTTTCAATTGATCTGTGCCACTGGACAATGGCCATTGCTTGCCACTTGATATTGGTCACAAAAAAAGTCCAGGGAAACTTTTGTTTGGAGGACTGTACGGAGTAGGGATCCCCTTGGAATTCACCCTTCTGCTTGAGCAGTCTTTAGAAAGCAACCAAGCCACAAAAGTGGCTCTGCTGAAGTTCACACACCATTCATGACTATTGCAGGTCCAAATATACGAGGAAGACTTCAGAAAGGAGAGATCTGACCGAGAGAGGCTTAATGAGGAGAAAGAAGCACTGCAGAAAATTAATGAGAGATTACAATCTCAACTGAGTAAACTCAGCTCTCAGGTATGAGTCAAAAGAAAGCTCCCATTGCCAGCACATGTGTATTTTATTTTATTTTATTTTTCTCACTTTCCACACAACTCAAGGCTTTCTGGCTTCCATTAATTGACATCGGATTTTATATGAGGTCACCACCTGGGATGAAATCATTCTGAAGTAATGCAGTAAGAAGATGAGAAACGATTAGAGAAGACTTACAAAATAAGTAGATGAAGGGAGTATTTATTGCAAAAACTTTTCAGACATATCTGAAAATGGAGGAGGGGGAGGGTGGACAGAACCAAAAACAAATCCAGAGGACTTTGATTGTTTCACTGGCACTTGATATAAGAGTTGTAAGATCAAACCAACTTTTGAAATAGCGAGCTTCTGTAGTTAATCCTGACCTCTGCAATTGAATTACAGAGTGATGTTAATATCACTGAGGAAAAAATGGTCTCCATACAAATTAGCTGAGCAGCCTCTGCAGTAATTTTTTCTTGCAACATCCTTTTTATCTCTTCAAAGTAGTGTCAGTAGGATGCCATAGTAAAATCATGGCATGCAAAACTCTGAGCTTTCTCAATCCCCATTTAAGAATGACGAAATTCCGAGGTTTCCTGTCTTGACAAAATTGTGCAATGCTTTAAAAGAACGGCTGATTGCCAAAATGCTCTGTGGTGATTTATTGTCCTCCCCAACATTGCTGTGACACAGAAGCTTCAGGATTGTCTTCTTCTCAACCAAGCCATGCATGAGTGCTGGTGGGGTCTTGCTGAAGTGTCAGAGGCTGGGTGCTGCTCAGTGCCCCTTGCTCTGGCCGGTTTCAGCAACGTTGTGCCTGACTGTCCCTGCAGTGCACCAAGAGTTCACACTGGAGATCTTCCTGTTTGTCTCTTCCTGCCTCAGGATTTGATTAAACAGAGCTTGTGGAGGATTTTAAAGATGAGAGCAAGCATATAAAATATTTATTGGTTTGTTTTCTGAAGTCAAATTATTTAGTTGTGACTCACGAAGTCACAGAATATTAATCATCTTTTGCCCCTCCTTGCTCTGTCCTTAGGCAAATTCCTGTTGACTCTACTGGAATGCAGAGGGCCTAAGAAAAGGCAGACCCAAATCTGAGGCCAACAACTTTGGTCCTATACCAAAATTATTTACTTATCTTGTCATGCAAGCAACTGTCCATGTAGTTCTGCTTCAGTCTATTGAGAGCTACTGTGTGTAATGAAAATACAGAATTGTTTTGGAATATAAAAGACATACAGAAATGTGCTTATCATATCTTGAAACCATTATTTTCCTCACATAAAAGGCATCAAGACTTTGGTGTGGCACAAGTCAGCTGTCTTGAATAATTTTTTTAGTGTTAAATAGTCTGAAGGGTCTGAACAAGCAGCATTGCAGCCCACTTGTACCCGAATGTTCTATTGGTTGTATTCCACTGCTAATGCGTTTCTTCTTGCTCTTATTTTCTTGACAGACAAAAGACCTCCCAGTACAGCCTGAGAGGCCCAGTTATCCAGCTCCACTCTTCCTTTCTCCATGTGTCCATAATGGGGGTTGTGGGATGGTTCTTCACTACCCAGATCCTCGGGTGCATCCAGTGCCTCACAGGGCACAGAAGCAGCAGCAGCAGTGCTCGGTAAGCGCTTGTCACATCAGCTGTGTGACAATGACAACGATTTTCTCACAGCATGGTGAACACAGATGCCATCACCCTGCCATCCTCAGCAGCAACTGAATCTGTGCTTTCCTTGCATGTTGTTTAGTCCAGACAAAGTTCGAATTTACTTTGGCAAATAGTCTTTATCCGTAACAGCACTAAGAAGAAAAACAGGATTCTTTTGCATTTTGTTTGTTAATTAAAAAAATAAGGTTGTTTGATTGGAGTCTTGCTGATTTCTTAGGTTAATTTATTTCCATGACACACATTCAGAGCCCTTTCTAGCTGTATAATTACTCCACTTCAGAAGTAGGGATCTGCTCTGAGCTTTCGACATAAGATAAAAACCAAATCAGCAGAAGTGGAAGTTCTATCTGAGTGTGGCTAACACAATGGGAAATGTGCCTTTTTTCCTGGAACACAACAGGGTCCTGTCTTCCTCAGCATGAAGAAGAATAGCTTTGCACTGGAACAGGTTCTATGAGTGGGAGTTATTTATTCCAAGGAAAATACTGCTTCAAAGAACATTTTTGAAGTGCTTTTGATTATCTAAGTGGGCTGGCTTGTTCCAATCTAGTGAGAATGCATTTAAACATGGTGAATGTCATTTTAAATATACAATATCTGTTTCTGGCTGTAAAGCTGTCACATATGGAAAGATGCTCATTATTTGAGAAATTATAGCTGAATTGTTGCAAAATGCATGTAAGGCTTTCAGGCTATAGAAAGCCAATGGAAAAGCTGTGGTCAGACAAGTAATTTCTGTGCTTCAGGAGTGTGCTTATCTGCCTATTTATCAAAGTTGGAAGTATTGCAGAATGTTTCTCCCTGCAATTTGGAAACCAGCCCAGATTATTTTGGCTCTTTTCCCTGAACTTTCATCATCTGGGTTTCTAATTCTGTGAGGGATCACTGGGTTTACAACTTTGTCATTCCTGCCGGAGCACCGGTGTCAGTCTGACTGGTTGCTTTGTAACTCCCAGTTTCTTTCTGACCCTTTTTTTTCCAATTCTTTGCCTGTGTGAGTTGCTGCTCTGAGCTTTGGGTACCTCCCTGAGCAATTTGTTAGCAATGAAGAAAGGTGTTAGAATTTAATGGGTGTCCTGATACGTAATCCTGCGTGTTGAGGCTGTGCTTTTGCTTTTTTGTTCATTTTCAGTTCTTGCACTTTTTCTTTCCTTTTTACGCTCTAGTAGAAAAAATTTGGTCAGTCTGATGTGAAATACACATCTTGTTCCTGAAATTCATTCAAATTTGGGGGATGTAGGTATATGAAAAGAGAAGAATTGATCAGAGAAGATAAATTTTGCCAGAAACTCAAGAAAGCAATGCAAATGAGTGTCATTTGAGCCATTGGTGAAAAACTACCTGTGCTTAAAGCTTTGTATCAAAGTCTACTTTGTTTGCCCACATGCACAGAGTTAGTTAATAATTCCTGTGACTGGTACAATGTAAGTTAAAATACAAATAGCTCCTTTTTTTCCTGACAGTGTATGAGAGTGATTACTGCTGTATAAGCATGAATGACAGCAAAACATAAAAGTTAAATCTGTTTTCTCTGTCTACAGCTTCATCCTGCCATCTTAGTTCAGGCAAAACTTCTGTAGGAGTCTTTGAAATTTGTTCCCTGCAAATTGAAATCTGCAAGATTCCCTTTGGGACTACTCAATGATTTTGTCAGAGTAATTTGTGCAAAACAAGAATCATTTTTCCAGTGTAACTAATTTGAAGCAGCAGTTACCTAGAATTTGACAAGCTTGCATGGACTACTTATTCCAGACAGACAGCCTAACAGAGCTTCAGCTGAAATGGCTGGTCCCAGAGTTGTTTTCTGTAGTGGTAATTTGCTGCTCATTTACCACAGTGGGTGGTACAAATGATGATGCAGTATTTCTTCCAAGATTTCCCTGGATAAAACTATGTCTGCATGGACATAACCTTCCCAGTACTTCCTCTTATGAGAGAGATGGGAATTTTCCCTATCCCACAGTGTTTCCAGGAAGTTATTTGATAATAGCTAATGTTGTAGTAACAGCAGTGCTAACCTGTGAGGAAAGGGAGGAGGGGAAAGAACTTGATTCTGTGGTTAATTCCAGTCACACTGGAGCATTTTACAATGCATTCAAACTGGAGCAGCTTCACCTGTCAGGTGGGCCAGGTTTCTCTGGGGTTCTTTGATAGAGGGAGATGCCTGCTGGTATCTTCTGCTGCACTTTATTCCTTAGCCCTTTCACAATCTGCTTTGGTTCTCCCAAGGTTTCGTTGTGATTTGTGGGATCTAGGAAGGTTTACACCAATTTTTCTAATGCCGCAGGAGAAGAAGCAAGCTGGAAGACTGGGATTGGTGGAAACAAACCTAAATATAAGATTTTTATTTTAGTAAAAAATAGCTTTTGTATGGCTAATGAGAAGCTTCACAGCACAATTATGTTTTTATCATGTCACTGTGCTTTTGTTTGAAGTGCCTGTGAAGTCCATATTGCTGCAATAATGTTTTATTGTTCTGTGCAGCCAGACTATCAGTGGTATGTTCCTGACCAGCTTCCGCCAGATGTGCAGCACAAGGCAAATGGTAAGACAACAGCTGTACAGAGTATGTATTAAATGTATTTTTTTTTTTCAAATGGAGGCCTTTGAGGGATGTAGAGTAAACTTTCCTGTCTATCTGTTGAGTGCTTATGTGACAGCTTTGCCTTGGAGAGTCAAGGTTGGTGTGTGTGCAGCACAGGTGAGGTTTCTGATGTAACACCATCTATGTTACAGCTTTGTTGCAATTCATAAAATGTCTCTATTACACATTATGGGATCACACATTTGCCTCATTAAACACCTAGTAATAGTCCTAAAGAAAATACACCCTCAGAATTCTCCTTAGAGCTTCTGTTGCTCCAGCAAAGGCTGAATTTAATGATGTGCCAAAACTGGGGGCCATCATGGGACGGGTTTAGGTGTCCTTGCTAACAAAGTGCAGGCTTTAGGACGTTGTTTCACCTTAAAAGCAAAATGCCCATTGCTGTTCTTGATCTGTTCTTGTAGTTCAGGGTGCCAGGTCTGAAAATAGAGCCATGAAAGGGAACAGAGTTAAATACCTGCCAAAGGGTCAGTACAAACTATTTCTTGGAAATGGGGAGGAGTAATTAACATTTTTATCTGTATTTGAAATCATTCCTGGGTGTTTTGAAGTACTTCTTTCAGACCACTCAAAAGATGCACACCACAAGGAATTTCTTCTGGGCAGGAATCTGCCATCCCATGGTGCCAGTGGGGTGACAGGGACTGCTGAGTCCAGAAGCTGTTTTGTTACATCTGGGAGAAGAAGAAGATGGCTACAGAGGAACTGTTCCATTATTTGCTGTCGTTCACATTTGCTCAGAAGAGAGGGGAGGGTGGGAATGTAGCTCCCCAAAATGGCTGATGGGCATCCCATAATTACGTGGCAGCTCTTTGGAGGGTTCTGATGTGGTTGCAGGGAAAGTAGTGCTGTGCCTGCACAACAGAACAAGAGATTAGTTTTGCCATCCCTCCCACTCAAACTCCAAGTGATTTACTGCACCAGAAGATAGAGGGAGGATGTTTATAACAGGGAATCAAACCAGTCCAGCCACCAACTGCAGCTGTGGTCCAGGGAAGTGCACTTGGAGATCTGAAGAAAGAAAATTCTTCTTCTACCCTGCTTGACTATGTGACTTGACTTCTCACTCCCTGAAAAAAAACTTCTTCAACATCTGGGCTTTTTCTGTTGCTGTTCCTTGCCCAGAATATCCAAACATCTCAGCTGGACAGGAATTAGCATATTTGGAGACTTTTCCCTTCCCTTTTTGCTCCAGTCCCTTTAAAGAGGATTTCTTAATAATCCCATCATGGTGCTGTGTAGGAGGTCTGCTTTAACACCTTCTCTGGGCTCTTATTCTTTTTATCCTGGGGGCTAAAACAGATGATTTTGATAATTTATCCATTGATTACACAGAGGTCAAAATATTGAGTCACTAGCCTGGCTTTATGTATTATATATAGTTGTCTATATTAAATCTGCCTGTAAGTATTTTGAGAAGAGTTTCCAAGATAGAAGCTCCAAGAATATGTGATGAGCAAGAGTTCTTGATGTTCCCATTTCTTTGCTCCATTTTGTCCAAGTGCTAATTGCACTGGTGGGTCTAAATGAGCCAGCATGTGCAGCAGCATTCCTGATTCTCAGTTCTCATCCTTCATTTTCTCAGTAGATTATGAATGGACCAATAAATCTTCTCTCTGCTGAGCTAGGTCTTCATTATAGGAAACAAATCAGCAGTGCAGCAACTTTTAGGCATGAAACAGTTTCCTTTAGGAATGTCACTTCAGTAGATTGATGTTTCTGGAGAAAACCTTGAAATTTCCCTTAACAAATTTTCCTTTGACACTGGGCATTTTTTCTTAAGTAGTAATTATGAAACACAAGTGAAATTAATTGGGAAAATGGATATTTTGGACAATATTCCATTAAGAAGCCTGGTTTAGAGATATCTGAAATCTGTGAGAGTCTCATAATGTGATTGGGACTTCAAAGGTCACTAAGCAGTAACTACTAATTTTTGCTGTAGTTTTGAATAGATGCACCTTCATTGTGTTTTCCTTCCCCTCTTATGAGGGAGGAAGGTGTTTGGACCTAGATACTCTGGAACTTGACTTGGATTCTGTAGGTCCTTCTGTAACCAGCTGTAATCTCATGTTTTCTGCTTCTCCTGTAACCATATCTGTACTTTTCTTCTGACTGGCACTGCTTTCCTCAGCTGCTCCCATGATAGGAGGCTGTCACAAAGGACTGCTGCCTTTGTTAAGGCCAGTGTGTCCTTCTATTTCGTTTAAGAAACATTTTTTTCTGGCATCTCTAAATATAGAATTATCTCTGAAGAATTTTTTAAATTAAAGAAAAAACCCAATCCTTTGCTACAGACATTTGATGAACACGATTAGGTGCCATTTTCTAAAGTTTGCTCTCCAGACTGTTATTTTCCCCAGAGATGTGTTGTGGTAGTTGGCAGAGGGTCACTTAAGGAATGTTGTGTCCTGCACTGAGCTCTGGTAGCTGTGTGATGGTTTGGACCTGGCACTTTTGGATTTGAGCCCTTTCTAATAAACTGGGAATAAATTAGTCAGAAAACAGGAAAGGATGGGGGGGATAGAGTAGGCAAAATGAGAGGAAATAAAAACCCCAGCACTCAAAAAACTGCTTAGAACCTCAGATAACTCATAGCAGAGTTTAGCTTGTCTTCCAAAAAAGCAAAGGTGTTTCCTTTAAAGTCCCAATAAAGAAGGAGAAGCAAAGTGGAAATGTAAGTGATACAAGACAGAGATTAAGACAGATGATATTTCCTTACTGCACTGGCAATAGATTTCCAAGAGAATAACTCTTCTTGCCCACCACTGGACTGGTCCCTCCCCAGGTACCTTGCTGTGCAGGAAATCTTTGTCCTAAATTGTGCTTAAATTCTCCCAGCCATGCCTTGTTGGACCAGCAGTGCTGCTTTAGGAGGAACTTTAGCTCCTATGTCTCTGCCACACTCCTGATGTCTGACCTTTTTGTTTGTTGTGGTTGAGTTGTTGCTTTTTTTTTTTTTTTTTAAATTTTTGAGGGGCAAGGCAAAAAGATTTCCAGCAAATGTACTTAATGTCACTTTATTTGGCAAGCAGTGTTGACTTCCTTCCTTATCCCACTGTGCAAAATTGAAAAGACAGTTGTAAAAAAGAGCTTGATCTTGGAGATTTTCCCTGAACCCAAATGCTTCATGCAAAATTCTCTGGAAAAAAGGTTTATTGCTCAAAATCCTACTCAGAGCAAGAACCCTTTTGCATGCTGCAACTGCTGGCATGTCTTGCCTTTTTCACTTCCACAATTAATCCTACTGCCTTTCTTTCCTTGGCAGAAAGATTCCCAGCAGATGCATTTAAGGACGCCAATTACCCATTCAGAACATCAGATACAACCAATGGGTTTCTCCAGCCTGAGCTGGATGTTCTCATGTTGGACCCAGAGATGCCAGGCACAGGGAGAAGCCCAAATGGAGTCTTTTGCTTCCCTCTCCAGGAGTAGCTCTGGAGGCTTGTGGGAGCAGCTGGTCACTTCCTCATCTTGGCATGCTCAGGGAAAGCAGAGCTCAACCTGCAAAGCCCTGAGGGTGCCCAGATGAGCACATGGATGTGCCTGCTTACTTCCATTATAATCTCATCTCCTCTTCCTTTCCACACTCTGCTGCTTCCCAGATTTTTGCCCTCGAGGCACCTAATTTGCTGCTAATGTTGTTATAATTACAGCTAATTGGAAGAAGAGGAGGGAGAAGTGTGGGGTTTGCCACTGAAAATAATGACATCTGTAGGGAGAGAGGGGAAAATATGAAAACCTGAAAAAAATAGATTTGTGGAGGTCTTCAATAAAAACCAGAAGGGGGGAAAAAAAAAAGTCAATTAATTGACATCTTAATTTTCCTGGAAAAAATCCCAGACCTTTAACATTTTTGGTATTAGCCTGTCCTCAGTGCATACATTACATGAGAAATTATCAGTGCTTCCAAGTAGTCAAGACAGATTTAATTAGCAGCTTGCCATCCCCATTGGGAATGAAAATGTGATTATTTCCAGCATTTTTTTATTGATACGACTTGATTTCTGCTACCACAGAAAGGCCATTAGCACACTTCTGATTCCTAACTCCAGAACACATGAAGTTAAAGTGTTTTTAAAAGTCAGCTTGAGCTGAAGATCACAGAACAGTGATCTTCAGAGTACCAGGCAGAAAAGTCTCATGGGAAGAGGAACAGGATATGTGATTTAAACAGCTTCAGGACTTGATCATTTTATTTCTGTGAGCCAACAGATCAGGATTCATCATTCCTAGCGTTTCTCTTCGAGTGAAATACTAAGTGCACTTGTGCTTGTGATACTAGAGATGTGTTTAGAGCATTTCCAAAACCTTTTTTCAATTTTGTTTTATTTTCCTGGCTAGAGTAACTTGCTATCAACCACATTTTTGGACCACAGACACCTGCTTTGCCGTGGGTCCTACCACCTAATTATCCCTCTGTCAGATTTAGCTCCACCCTTGGGTGCACCTGATGCCAATGTACAACTCTGAGCACTACTGAGTGCCAGCTGATCTTTTTAGAAGTCTGGAAAGATTTTACAGAGGGACTTTAATCCATTAGACCCTACTGTGTGCTGTCTATCAACCACCAGGATGAGAGGAAGGCTGAGACAGAGACTTCTGGAGCACTCTGTGATATCCCACTCTCTTTTGCTTCTTCACTCCTGCTGCCACTTGCGTTGGTTTGATTACAGTCTTGTAATGAAGTACAGGGTTGGCTTTGAGGGGGGTGTGGGTGTGAAAGTGTTACAAAATAGAGGAAAATGACTCCTAAGTGAGTTGTATTTCTCAATGTCACAATAATTCCCATTGGTTTTGCTTTTGCAGATTCCTCCCTGGAGAAGAGATCCCATCGCTGACAGCCTCTGGCTTCTGGAGAATTGTGAACCAAAGGCTGCGAGGGACTCTTGCAGCTTCATTATTCTGTTTTCTTCTGGGTTTTATTTTGCCCCTAGCTCCTTATCTCTTCAGTGCATGTGATTTATGGCTGGTAAAATCCCTGTGAGGACAATAGAAAAGCAGCTCATACAGGCTGGTGATCCTCAGGATCCAGTTAAACTCTGCTGGGAAGCGTTACTGCCCTTTGTTCTGAAGATGCTGTTTGTGCTGCCTTGTGAGAATCTCTTTAAAAGCCTGATGAGAAGAGATGCAGTTCTTGCTGGGGATTCAGACTGTCACATCTGGTTTGAATTCAAGAGCTTACAAGCCCAATAGTGGTGTGATTGTTGTTGTTTGGGAATTAGGAGGGGTTTTATTTGATTCCAGGGAATGATTGGTTGATAGAGCACCTTGAATTCTGTCCTGTCCTTGGCTGGTAAAAGGGAAATCTGCTTCACTGTTTAAACCCCTTTATGTAATTGTAATCAGGGTACCACCAATGCCAGGCCAGGGAGAAGGTGCCCACTTCCCCTTTTTTGAGTCCAGGTCAGATCTCCTTTTGTTTTGGCTCTAGAATTTCATGTAGAACATAATCACAGGGGGGTTTTTCTGTGTGTCCTTACTTGTGTTGCAAGAATTTTAGTAGAAATATTGAATGGGCTTAACTTCTCAGTGAATATGGCTTTATATTTCCAAATTTTTCTTGTAATGAATCCGAACATCGTCATGTAACCTCTAACCAAGAATAAAACCTGGCTTTTTAAGTGAAATTGTATTTAGACAATTAATTTTTTCTGAAAATTTTGGTGGATGAGTGTCCAGCAAGCGTTGCTTGATAATCTGTGTGCAAGATTGTCTCTTCCCTTCAGGCTTTTAAGGGGGCTGCTGTTGTGAGAAATAGGTATCCAACCCTGCTGGGACCCCACCTGAAAGAAGAAACAGATTTTTGCAGGACCTGAGATGTCCTGCCTGCTTTCCTGGGTATCTCAGGAATATTTAAGTTCTGACACAGTTTTCTGAGCTGTGCAAAGGCAGAGTCGTGGGCTACAGGACTGCCTGCATGTGTCATTTCTGCTTCAGAACAGGTATTTCCATTCCTTTCAATATACAAAGGCCTGTGCATAGAAATAATAACCTCAGGGGATTAAACATGTCCAGCATTTGATTCTGGACTCAATGGGGAACAGTCCATGGGAAAGGATTCTTCTGCTTTTACATGGTGGAGCGATGCTGCTTCTGCCAACAGGGATGAAAGAACTGACATTCCTGACTTACACTACGGACTCAGGAAGAGCAGGAGCGAATGGCTGAGCGAGTCAGCCTCTGGAGAGTTCTTGTTTTTTTGGTGAACTATTGAAAATTAGAATTTGACTGCAACCTTAGCTCCATAATAGACTCCCGAGCCTCTGCTAGAGAGAGAGAGAGAGGAGTTTTTATCTCCGCCTGAATTTGGAGCTGGCTTGCAGACGCTGCGGCAGCAGATAATGTAACCAGCGCACAATATAACCGCGCTCCTCCTGATTAGCGATTTGGCTAATAAGGGTGAGATCATGGAAAATGCTAATGCGCTGCCTTCGGAAAATCCAATTAGAATGTAACCTCATTCAATGGGAGCTCCCAGCAGGTGACCAGCACTGCGGGCAGAGCACCCCGCGCTCAAAGCCGCCGGGAATCCCCCGAACAGACGCGCTCTGTGTGCTCGGTGTGGGGGCAGCCACCCCGCTCCATTCACTGCCGCTGTTTCCCCCGAGCATCCTCCAAGGTTTTGCTCCGGCCATTCGTGGTGCTTTACTCATTATCTGACAGCATTAGCCGGCCCAAAAGGACGATTGAACGCGAGCTATTCACAGGGAGAAAATGGTGTTTGCAGGGCTATCTTTATAGTCACAGGCTTTTAATGTTTGTCGGGCTTGGGCACAAGACCGTCAACTTTGGCTCGCACGAATCTTAATCACGCCAGAATTCCTGGTGTTGTGTGATGGAGAGTTTGTATCTTTTAAAACGCACATAAAATGCCTGGAAGTTGCTTTTCCGCTTGATTTTCTCGGAATGATGTATTTTCCCCAATGCAGGTGCTGTCATCTGTCTGAATTAGCATTGTCAGGCTCAAACACCCCCAAAGGAAACGCTTTCTGCAGTGACCCAGGCAACTCTGAGGGGGTAAGTTATTTTAGTTAAAATCAACCATAGTGTTCTTAATAGGGATTTTTTTCTTCCTTGAGCTGTGCCAAAACTGGATATCAACACTCCCAGCTCTCCCTTAAAAAAAAACTTGGGGTCTTTGGGGATTTTTTTTTTTTCCTGTGGAGAAAAACGTTTTGTTTTTATACATAGTCTCATGAATTATAGCAAGAATACACCATCCATGAAAATATTTTATTCTCAGATGAAATGAATTGTATAAACAGTAGATCTAGAAATGCATGGTGAATTCCGTGGGTGAAATAATGCTCTGTACCCTTTGGCTCTGGGTCCTCACACCCAAAGACTTGCACTTCATTACCTTCACATCATCCTCCCAGCCTCCCACCAGAGTCAGCAGTTTCTGGGTAATCAGGATTATGGGGTGCCCAACATTCCTGATCTTCATCCCTCTCTCTCTCTCTTTTTCAGCAGTCTGGAACAGAATGAGAAAAAGCAGGTAGTGTATGACCATGCCTTTTGGTCAAGCAATCTCAGCTTCCCACTATAATGGATAGGGAACATACCCTGGAAATTCTACCTCACCCATAGCACCCTGTGCTGACCTGAGAGGGTAATTCTAATCAGGTTTAATTTCTCTCTTTTATTTAAAAAACCCATAATCCTGAAGTCTAATAATGGTTTCTGTATTTTAAACTATTGTGAGAATGACAGAAGAATTTCTCTGATTTGTGCAGATGCAAGTTTAAAGGTCTGCAAGACACCACGGGGTGGAAAGCATTTTTCTGATTAATAAAACACTTTCCCCCCAGGAGCCAGGATGCTGGTTAATGCTGTGTTTTCACTTAGAGCAGCAACAGCCCTGCTTCCACCCCACCTGCCCTATAAAAGGGCAGCACCCAGGTGCTTCCTGTCCAAGGGTTGTTTTTGTGAGAGCCAAAGGCCCATGCTGGCCATGGGCTGGCAGTGCTGGGAGCAGGGCTGGGGCAGCCAGGGAAGGGGAACCTGGTGGGCTCCTCATAGTAGATCAGTGCAGGAGTTGAGAGCTCACAACAGTGAGACTGCAGATTGCAGCTTTGGTCTAATGGGAGATGTCAGCCCAAGGTAGGGGTCTGAGGCGCTTTCCATGGCCAAGGGAAAGGATTTGGAGAAGGGAAGTCTGGTGCAGCAGGATGTGTGCTGCTCATGTTTGTAGCACATGACCTGATTGAGAGAGAAGTGACAGCTCTGGCGAATGGTAAAGCTCCTTTGTTGGCCTTTCTGTCATCTGGGTGGTTCCTTTCATTTAGTTGCTTGGTTTAGCTGGGAGAAGAGAGGGAGATGTTTTCATTTTCTTGGAGGAAGTTTTTGTGTTGTGCCTTCCTGTGTTCAGGCATCCTGTGTGTCAGATGTTGGTCGTGTTAATCCCACGTTAATCCATTTAAGACAACGGCATTACCCTGCAGGGCTGGCACATGCAGAGACTCTTTGCAAGTTATTCACCAAACCAGCTCTGTTTGATTAAATATAGCAGTATTAAATGTTTGATTAAATATAGCAGTAAATATAGCAGTATCACTTAAAACTCTCACTTAAGGTAAGGCACAAAGCACCAGCCAGGTTATTTCCCTATGCTAAAAGTTAGGAAAAACTGCACTTTTCTGAAGGTTAAAATGAGAGCTGGTCTTTTTGTAATTCTTGTTCTTCTTCCTTCTCTCTCATCAGTGCCAGATTTGCAGCCTGTCCTTTATAGTCATGCCCCAGCATGGAATCTGTGGAAATAATGTCAGGAGAAACAATCCTTGTTATGGAATGGAGGGGATTAGTGATGATACCAGAAAAACACGATCATCGACACCAGGATATTTGAAAGAAAATTCTTTCTGTGTAAGTGACCTGTTCAGACACTAAAGCAGCTTTGGAGGGGCAGTCAATCTCCCCATATTTCCAGCTTTCTTTTAGGAAAGAAAAACTTAACAGGAGAAAAGCTGATCTCTTCTGAACTGGAATAACAGTACTGTCTTATGTTGGCAGTAGCAAGAGAGAGATTAGTTTATTCTCTGTTAAAATTCCCCTGTGGTCAAGAATTAAGTGAGGGTGGGGATGCCAAAGAGGAGACTTGGAGCCTCCAGTGATGTACTTGCTCCAGAAGGGAAGGGAACTCGCTAAAATCAGGTTTGAGGCATGAATACTGCATTGCAGTCAACTGAAAGCAGGCTTAGGTCTGGCTTAGTAATGCCAGCAAAATTGGTTGCTCACAGGGATTGTTCCTAATCCTTAATAGTGATAATTAAAATTCAAAGTGTGTGTGTGATGTTGTTATCTCACTGTCCATGACTTCTGAAGAGACATCTGACTTCCCTGAGGATTTGGGTGTGGTTGGGTCAGAGCACTGGAGCTGCTTTTCTATTCCTGGGTTATAAATTAATAACACAGGGCATGAAAACACATCTTATAAAGAGCTGCAAAACCAGAAAACCTCCCCACCAAATCAAACCCACTGCATTACAAGATACCTGTTGGGCAACTGAAAAAAAAAATAAAATTAAAATTCCCAGGAAAAAAAAAAGAAAAGGCAATTAATCTCAATGTGCTGTTAATTTAATAGTATTCCCATGTGGAGTCTTAGTGCTACCGTCACAAGCTGGCCATAACTTCCTGCTGTTCCACAGATTTTTGTGACAGGTTCTGCTTTTCATGCTCATTTTTTGGAGTCCAGCTCATTGGAAAAGAACTTAGAAAGGTGGTGCTTTACTTCCAGGAACTTTTTTCCAAATAATTGAATTCTTATTAATAGGAATTTTCACTTTGATGAATGCAAACATTCAAGCTACGGCACGCTGTGTGGCTTTCTGAGTCTGAAAGCACAGATAAGAGATGTGGGAAATGCAAACAAAAACCCTGAGTAGTACCAGGGAGGGGGAGGATATTAATAAGGAAGGGATATCCCTTAAGAGTTCCTTCTTTGTTCATATTCATTCAGCCTGTTCTGCCCAAATTTGTTTAGTTTCTGTATGGAAACACTGCTACTGTTTATGAGCAGTGTTTCATTTTGGTTTGCAACAGATTCAGCTAATGACAACTGTCAGCCTTTCTTCTTCTGAGAAGAAAATGATGCAGGCATTGCACCTCAATTTTGTGTGCTGGGAGGGTGTGACACTGGCAGGATGTTTCATGACTCCTGAGCAGATGCCATTCATCTCAGTCAGCTGTTCTCAAAAATGCTACATTTCAGTTGCAGGCATCTAAATCCCCATTAAATTCTTCAGGCTACTTAAAGCTTTGACATATTAGCCCCTGAAACTGTGCAGACATTCTGCCTCTGAGGTCCCCAGAGGGAGGGCTCTGCAGAGCCCAGACTGAGTCTGGCTTTGCTAAACTCCATGGATTTTCCTTGCTCTGTAGGAAAAATGTGTGTGGAAAACTCAGGCTCTTCCAGGTGGTCTAGGGCCTGTATGTGCAGGTGATGATGTTTGTGCACAGTCTGTGCTCCTGTGTGTACTTGCATATTTCTATTTCTATTATATACATAGAAAACAAGTGTTCACTTTTGAAGGTTTGAGTGTAAGAGCTCAAATAAATCCCTACACACGCTCTTTCCTCTAGGAGAGAAATCTCCAAGAGGTTTAGCAAGGTTGCTAAAACTTTTAACCTGGCCACATAACAAGAGTCAGTGTCCCCAGGGAAGAGCGTGGTAGTGAGAGAAAATGAAGGTTTCTCTTCAGCCTGGAGTTCAAACTTCACCAGGGTCTGATTTTTCAAGTCTTCCCAGGCTGAGCAGCTTTGCCTGTGGTAGTTGTTGGATGTGTTGCACTCAGGGCTGGCAGAGCCCACTCCCTGCCACCCTGCTTGTTTTCTCAGTGCAGGCTTTATGTTTATCCTCTGCTGAGGGAGACGTCGTGTTTCCATCAGGTTTTATTTACTCTTTTATAAGACTACTCCCAGTTTACTGGAAGAGTTTAATTGGGCTCCTAAGCAGTTTGTCCTGCTCACAAAACCGTGCTGTTGCTCTGCTTCTGTTTTTCCTTTGGTGATGAGGGGCCTCGGGAGCTGAACCACCATCTCCTCCCTGCCTGTGGGCTGCGGAAAGGCTCGTGGTGCATCTCTGGACTGGGAATGGGCATGGACACCTCTGCTCTCCTCAGCCTCCTCCACCCTGCTGTGTGTGGGGTTTCACCAGGATGGAGAAGGTCAGTGTCCCTCCAGCAGAGCTGTGCTCACAGCTGAGAGTAAGGATTTGTCCAAAATGATGTGATTTTAGTACAGCCTGAAAAACCATTCCTTATTTAAACACTTCCCAATTTAAACACTTCTTTTTGTAGAGACAAAGTGCAGTATAAAAACTGACTTCCCCAAAGACTCCCTGGGCCATTTCCCCAGCTCACAGAGCTGATTTCCTTCTGCAAGGAAGGAAACTCTTCCTTGAGGCACAAACTCTTCATTACAGGGAACAGAATATTTTTAGGAGCTCTGGGGAAGGGACCCAGGCAGAGCAGGTCCACAATTTTTGTCTGGTTTCCTACAGAGCAGTGTTTATGGAGCTGTGCTGGCTCTGTGCAGGCCACATGTCTGCCAGGCCTTCCCAGTGACTTTGCATCATCTGTGAAATGTCCAGTTTGCTACAAAGCCAGCAGGTTCCAAGGGTGTTGGCTTCCTAGAGGTGGGCAGGTGGAAGACAGAGGAGCCTTTTAGCTCAAGGAAATCTCAGGGCTTGGTAGACATCAGAAAATGCAAATAGGACCTCAGCCAGGTGGGACCTGTCCCCAGGAGACCCAACTTCAGTGGGCCAGGGCCACACTGCCTGTTTGATCCCCATCCCTGCCTCTGCAGGCTGGTGAGGTTTTCCTGAGGGGGAGAGGCAGGCCATAACACACAAATAACACATAAACAGGGGATGTGTGTTACACACTGACAAAGTGTCAGTGATACCATGTACATGTTTGTGTGTGTGTGTAAGTAAAAATTGGTGTGTTCAGAAGATGGAATCCAACCATTTTAATCAATGGGAACTTTGTCTGGATAAAAGTGTCAAAATACAGTCACTGCTGTGCAGGCTCATCTCTGCTTTGGAGATCTTCAAGTTCTTCAAACAACTGCGTGTGTGACTTTGCACAGGGAAGGATCTTCACAGGGGGAACGAGCATGTAAATTGTGGGATATTTGTAGTCCAGATCCAGGCCAATCCAGAGGAAATCTGAAAAGCTGTCAATGAAGCAGGAGAACATTATGAATTAGTGCATGATAAATGAACTGATGGGCTGGCAGCTGATCTTGTCGATACATTGAAATGTCATTGCTGGTGCCAGGCTGAAGTGCTGTGATGCTGGTCTTCCCTTGATTTGGCAATGGGGTTTTTGTGGACATGGTCATCATCATCATCTTGATGGCTAAACAGAGGAACCACTCTTCCTTCTCTGGAAAAGTGGGATGCATTAAGGGAGCACTTGGTGCTAAAGCCATGTCTCTCCTTAGTGGTTCATCTTTCTTCTTTAGCAGGAGTAAAAATGCCATTTGCAAACAAATGTACTGCATCTTCCCCTGCTTTCAAAGGTTGTGATGGTGGTGGGGGAAATTAGTGGCTTCTAAGCTGTGTGTTTCCTATTTGGCTTTTGTCTGGTTTTAAAATGCTGTCTTCTTTCCTTTTCTACTTGTTGAGCCAACCCTGGCAAATCTTAGAAAGGAGCCCTGGAACACCCATTTTTTCAGCAACACTGGGGATATCACCAGGCCTTATTCTCTGGGACTTGTCCTTAGGATAGATGTAACAGATTTTTGGGGCGTTTACAGACAATAAATGCCAGTTCTGTGTGGAGAAGGGGGAGAAGAAACCAGGGCTAGGGAAAATATTTCATCGGCTTGAATGAAAAAACTTAAAGCTGGTGCTGAGAAAAATAATTATCATTAAGCAAACAATTCCACTTGGAATAAGAACACCCCAAGAGCATTTCCAGTCTTAGTTCAGGGGTGCTCTTTCCACACTCTCATTCAGTGGATTCCCTGCGCTCCTCCAGCTGGAGTTATAAAAGTGACAGGAAAGATTAATTAAATGTATCCCATCAGTTTCTCCTTGGCCCTTTGGTCAGAAGTCAGCTTTTCTGTATAGATCTCTTGATGTCTTGACCCAAGCTGTCCCATGGGCTTTCCTGGGGACCACACAGACACTCAGCTTTTTCTGGCATTTTTTTCTGTTAATTACCCACCTTCTAACAAGCAGTTTATCCAGAGTGGGAAACAACTTCCTTTGAATAGCTCGGATGTGCTCGGCTACCGGGGAATGGCGAATCAATAGAAGCGTCTCTGTTGTGCCTTTTGCTCCTCACAACATATGAATGTTATGAAAAAACAGACCCACCAGTGGGGCTTGTTGCCTCCACACACACGTCTGAGGTTGTATCCATATGAATCCTGCTCCCCTGCCCGGTTTGGGGAGGCTCTGACCAGGAGCGAGCGCTTCCGAAGGCAAACGGGTTACGTGCGTTCCCACACGCCGTGTTCTTGAGGCAGATACAAACTCCTGCACTTACATAAGATGTTGGGCTTGAAGCTTTGCATAATTGTGTTCTATATCTTTTCAATCTTGTGTGTTCTTAAATTTTGCTTTCCTGGCCAATGCAATTTATTACAATTAACTTGTAATCTGCTGCATTGGGCTTTATCATCCCTTTACTTGAGACGGGAAGCAATTATAGATCTTTAAAAGAGATGTCCTACTTAGACACAGCAAAATGTCTTTCACAGGATGCCGTGTTTTATAACAGGAGAGAGGATTTAAAACTGTGATAGCATCCTGGAGTGCAAACTTGGGAGCTTTGTCCTTTCTGAGCTGTGCTGTCTCCCATCGACGAAGCTCTGCGCAGTGGCTGGAGCGGCTGCTGAGGGATTGCTGCTGCTGCCCCTGCTCGCCATGTGTCACACCTGGCTCACTTTGCCATCTAAAAGCAGTCACCCAATGCCATCTGAGATGCCACGGGGTAACTGTAACATCTGCAGACATGTTTTTGGCAGTGGGAGGCTTTTCCCTTCAGTACAGGGAGCTGTGGCAGAACAGGACCCCCAGAGATGTCTCAGAGAGTGTTGGGCGCTTTCTTCGGGAAACTGAAGCAGCTTTAACTTACAAAGCAAGACCAGCTCTGTGGCAAAGGGCTTGGATGGTCGGTCCTCTGAGTTCTCCTTGGAACTCTTTGTGCCTCTGGGTTTGACCCCGGGGACCAAAATCAATCCTCTGAAGCAAGTTATGGCTGGAATTCCCATGCTGAGGCACGTTTGTTTGGCCCTGGGGAGGGCTGGATGGATGCTCCGATATTTTGGGCAAGCCCACCAGGTGGAGCTCGTGTTTGAGGGATCAAGCTCTAGCGAGAAGCTGGGAAAATAGGACATAGACCTGTTTTTTATTGGATTGTTTCAGTAATAGGGGTGAGTTGAGCAAGCCTGGCTTTCCAAGCTCTTGCTTGTAACAGGAAATGTTCAGTGCTAAAGATGCAGGAAGAGGAAATGTTTTTTGCAGCTAGAAGTGCTTGGAGCTTTCACTGATATTTAAATTTTCTTGTCGCTGTCTTATTTTGCAGAACTGTTTTAGCAATCATTCCCTCAAATATATCTGTCCCTTAGTGTGTCTCTCATATTTAATTATAATAACTACACCCCTTAGCTATTAAATCCACGTAAAATCAAAGCAGTGGAAAACTTTCCTAGTAGTTTAAAAGGGAAAAAAAAAGCCGAAACATTTGGGGAGTGGAAAGAAAAAGTATTCAGCCTTAAACTTAGTTACCTAAAAGACAGCTAATAAAACTTTGGAGTGTGGCAAAGAAAGCAGAATTAAGCATGCCTTAGTCTGCAAAGGTGTAATCCACGAATTCAGAGGCCCAGCTACACGTCATTGCCGCGCTGATTTTGGTGTGCACGTCACCTCTCAGCTTCAAAAGCTTTTAAAACACACATTTTTAGAAGCCCATTTGTTACTCGTGCAATCAAAGTGCTCCAGCAATACATCAGGGAGCAGTGTAAACACTCTGCCTATGAGGACATGGTGCTTATCTTCGACATGGGTGGTGCAGGCACCGCTGGGGTTCGGCCCCTGCTCCGCGCGCAGCCCGAGGCGGCCACAAGTCACGTTCTGCATGGAAAACACAGCAACTGGATGCCACTGATTTCACCTCCTGATGTGACAGGTGAGCCCTTGCAGCACATCTCTGTTCCCTGCCACCCATCCTGCTGGCACTGGGGACATCCTGGGGGTGAGGTGAGGCTGAGTTGGACTCGCTATCAGATTTATTTTAAGTTCCACCGACCGGCCAAAAGCTGTGTTCATACTGAGCAGCCTTTAATTTCAGCCAGCATGAAGCAGGCCCTCCTGCCTCATGCCATGGGATTTCTCGCTTTGTGAGACAAAAACCAGTCAGATGAGCTTTTATTCTAAATCATATAGGATGAGCTTGCCTTCAGTAATGCCTTTAGAAGAACCATTCTGTAGCTGGCCATCGCACTCTGCCACTGCCTGGAGCTCTCCTGCACTGTGTGCATGTGAATGCCAGCACACAAAACATCCCTGCTAATTGCTGAGTGCTGCTGGATGCACTTGGGTAGGAAAAAAAGAGCATATGTGCTTTAGCAGAGCTGGATGTGTGCTCTGAGTGCTGGCTGTAGTTCTGCAGTAGCCAGATGTGGCACCATGCTTAATTTAACCTCTCTTTGTGTTGTTACAGCCTGTAGTGCAGACCTTGAAAATGGACAAAGTTGGAACCTGGGGCTCCTCAGAGGAGAAAGGTTTGCTCCTTGACAGTAATGACAGAGAATCAAATCTTAGCTCTGCTGTGTTTCAGGTTCTCCCAGTAATATGGTATCACTGGTCAATGAGTGATAATTTCCCTTTTCTCTTTCTTTCTTGGTGTTTTCTGTCTATTCAGTAACTTGCATATTCCCATTTCCTGGGAATCCTGTGTGCCACTGGTTAACCAGAAGGGAAGTAATCTCGATCTTGAAATGGGAGCTGAGGATGTCAAAGGCTGGCCCTCACTTTGAGAGAGGAAGGAGAAGTAGAGGAGGTTGATGCTGTGGATTTCTCAGCAGCCTGGAAGGAATTAGGACATTGCAGACTTCCCTTGTCTGTCCTGAGTAAAGGTAAATCCTTCTTGATCAGTTGCCATCATATAAACCCAAAATCAGTTCTTCAAACCCATTCCAGTTTTTTGCATTTCACAGGCAACCACTTACGGAGTCCTCAAATTTGCCCTAAAAATTGCAATTACTGCTCTTGCACTGAGGATTTATGAGCAGCAGAACATCCTATTTGCCCACATGTGTGCAGAGCTGAAGGTAAGGGCACGTGAAGCATTAAATGTAAAAAAAAAAAAAATAAATAAAAATTTAGCATTTAGTTTCAAGTGCCATTTTTGAACAGCTGATTCTTGTTGCTCCATTGTGTGTGTGTGTGTGTGTAAATTGTGGTGGGAAAATAGTGACTTAAATCAACACTTTGCTGTGACATGTCTGAAACAATTATTCTTTGAAGACAGGAATATAACAAGAACTCAGGTCTGGGCTGTGTCTGTGGGAACACCTTCACACAAGAATTAAAGGGTGCGTGTTCTAGATCAAAGTAGCCTATACTTCATAATATGTCTAATTACCATACCAGTCATCTTTATTAAGTTCATTTGTTTTAATTAAAAGAATAGATATTTGGCATCAGAGTTTACAGGGTCTGTTGGGCACTTGAGATTAAATCAATGGTTTGTTAACAATTTTATCTGGAAAGCAGATTAGATTATTTCAATTATGCAAAGTAGCATCGTTTTTCTTTCTCAGTAGAATGAAGTTATGATTAAGAAATAACGCTTGGAGCATGAAAGCTCTGCTTGTCATTATTTTTCACATTCATATTTGGGATTTTAGAATGAAGTTGTTCATCTTGAAACTGGTTTCATAATATTATATCGGATTTGGCAAAATAAAGCAAGTGCTGCAGTGGTGTCTAACGGCAGATGTTTTCCAATAGTGATATGGAAAAACCAATGCTGGATTCTTGATTCAATTGGACCATATTTAAGATTTGTATTGTATTTTTGTACTGTTGGAGCAGTAAGTCTTGTTAATCGGTTCATAAAACGGTAGGATTAAAAAAAATGCACTGAAGGTGTAAAACAGTCAACGCCAGGAGAGTTTGCAGAGTAGCTTAATAAATAAAACATAATTGGATAAAATGGGCAAGTAATGAGTTGAGGGCAGCCCAAATGTGTAATTTCTTGGGGTCAGTGGCAATGCATCAGCTAGCAGTGCCTCTGGGTGAAGCCTGGAGGTGTTGTGGTGTTGTATTAACAGGGCTGTGTTGTTGGGGTGCCTCGTTTTATCCTGCTTCCCCAGCACTTCCAGGGGATGCAGGACAAACGCTGGCTTCAGTGGTGTGCCAACCACGGCACGTGCTTTTGATTTCCCTCAGGAGAGAGGGAGGAAAATGCCTCTTATTAGGAAAAGAAACCAGGGCTGGGGTTAGCGGGGAGGGAGCCATGAGTGCTGGGCACGGTGCTCCCTGCCTGGCTGTGCTCATGGAGCAGCAGCACACGAGGGATGGTGTTGGCTCTGGCCCCACAAGGCCATCACAGCTTCAAGCAGCACCCACCTGCTCCCTAAAGGGCAGCAAACCCCCTCTTCCTCAGATGAAGTCTTCCTGCTGGAAGTAGGAGCACAATCTCTACGCTCACAGCATTTGGTTTTAGCCTTTCCTGGGCGCTGCCGCTGCTTGGGTTCCACCTGGGCACTCGTGTGTGGCTCCTCTGGGGAAGGCAATGGCAGCTCCCAAACCTGAGGCTTCCAAGATGCCCCTGGAGGCCCCTGCTGTCCTGCCCATCCCTCTTCTGGGAGAGTGTGCTCTGTGTGATGCTGCATAACTAAAACCCATCACAGCCTGGCTTATCAGGCAGCATCGATCGGTAAGGCTGGTTTAGCCCCTCAGTTGATGATGTTAAAAAATAGCAATACCCTCTCCCTAGTAACAAATGCTAATCCATGGGCTACTGATAACGGATCTTCAGACCTGCACCACAATGAGAACCATATAATTGGGCAAAAAGATTGTGTATCCACAAAATTAAGCACACACGCGAGCACTCCCAGTGTCATCTGTCTTCCATACCAAATGCACGGCAGCGCCGGCTGCTAAAACTTGCCATGAATTATTTATATGATGAATTATCCTTCTTTCTCCCCTCCTAGAATATCCAATTGCCCGTTTCCATTTTTGTTTCGGAAAGATTTATTATTCAGGATTTTTTTTTTTCACTGGGTAACTTATTAAACATTTCCTGCTCTTTTTCTCCACCGTACATAACACGCATCTTGTTTCCTGGTAGCACCTATCCATCCGCTCTAACGGGGCCTCCCAGTGTGGGGAAAGTGGGAGGAGTGCAGTTTTTACCCAGACAGTTTACAGCCCTCCTTGGGATCCAATTAGAGATGTTCAAAATTTGAGATATTTATTTGCTCACTGCAATCAAAGCTGTTTCAGCCCCCAAGGAAGTGATCCACAGCTACAGACTGCATGTGGATGAATAATTTGGTTACTCAGTTCCATGGAAGCCTCTGAGAGGGTGGGAGGAGAAGGTGAGTGCCCAGAGAGAAATCATTTAGAGGTTTCCTTCTCTTCTGCCCCTTTAGTTTCTCGGTTTTTCCCCAAAGGCATAAGGAACAGCATTTTACACTTGAGGACTTCTTGCCTTGGGTGTTGTACGTGACCATGCCTGGGACCTGTTCCTGTAAATGATTGTGAACCATTTCTGGTTCCAGGGAGGAATGTTTGAATGCCAATTTTCTGGGAGCTGGGATAGCAGCTGGGACTATCCCAGCTACTATTTAATGGATTTCAAAGGAATCACCTACACGGCAGAATTTTCTGTGTTTGGCTTTCATTGCTTGGTTTCCATTTAGGAGGCTGCCCCAGTATTCCTTTCAGATATTCCCATAGTTTCCAGCATCTAAATCCCAAATCTGCTTCCTCTATCTGCACTGAATGTTTTTGTACCTTGTAAATTTTGGGAGAAGCGAATCTTGTTGTGGAAGTGCTTTACTGTGCCTCTGGCTGGGAGTCTTGCTCTGTGCTGGGCTTTAAATCACGACGGAGATTTACAGCAGTGATAGAGGTGGAACCGCAGGCATCCAAAACAAGAGTGATCTGTGCAGAGGAGCTGGTGTGCACACACCCCTGCAAATAATATCCCAGGGATGTCACATTGCTTCCCCTGGAATCACAGACAGTGATACCCCCTAAGAACAATAGCACTAAAACTGTCCTTGGCTTCAAAATAATCGGTTTGCCTGTGTGTGAAGCGCACGGTCGCCAGAGCTCTTTGGCTGGGTAGCAATATTTTACCTCTAATGACCTCAAACCCGAGCCAGCCGTTTCTGCAGGCTCTACAAAACCCTGTTGTGCCATGAACTGCACCCGGAGGTAGCTGCTGCCTTCACCTGAGCACATCCCTGCCTGCTGGCTCCTGCACGCTCCGAAGGCTTGGGGGGAAGCCCGTCAGAATGTACCAGGTTTTCTTCACTAATTTTGGCTTTCTCATTTAGTCAGCTTCTCTCAGTTTTGGATGATTGAATCTCCGTGTCTTCTGCATCACAAGAGGAACACATGTAGTTGGCTGAGATTTTTCTATTGAGGTGTTGCAGTTGGAAGGAGACAGTCCTCTAGGAAGAGAGAAGTCGGGATGCTGTGTGCAAATACCAGGTATTTTTTGGTTCTCCTTAAACATGCATAAATTAATCTTAAACTCGTGTCTTTCTCCCTTCCCTAAACTCCTACCCTTAAAACCTATTTGAAAACGATGAATAGAGTTGTTAAATATGTAAAAATAGGGATGTGACAACAGAAGGATAACTGGATAGGGGCTCCCACGGGGCTCTTTTCCTTAATCCTGGGTTCCTTTTGGTGAACTTATATTTCTGAGCAGACCCTTGAGCAGAATGCTGGCTGGCTGGACCCTGCTGCTCTGTGAGTTGACAGAGTGGGAGGTAAGTGGCAGTAACTAATGGCAATTAGCAGAGGTCTGGATGGCTGTGTGTCCCTGAAGGCATCAGCTCTTCTGGGGGTTGTGTCTTCACAGAGTGGAGCTGTTTTGTCACCCTACAGAATATGACAATTTGCATCCCTCCGCCGAGGCTTTGCTGTCAGATTTGCTCAGCTGTCTTGCAAGGAGGGGGAAAAAAAAAAAAAAAAGAAAGAAATGTTTATTTAATTTTTGCTCCCCAAATCTGTTGAAATAATAGGGCAGGAATGATTAGCTTCTGGGAATTACCCATCAGCTGCTATCAGTAATAACTTATTTAATGCTTATGTAGCACTTGACGTTTTTATGACTGATGTGCCAGAAGGGAAACAAAAAGAGATGGGTTTGTTTTTCAATGGCAAAGGATAGTTTTTGTCTTTTCGTTGCAGCTCTCAGGTAACAGTAAGAAAATTGTCCCTCGGTCGCCAAACCTGAAAACTGCCTGTGACCAAAACGTGAGGAGGGAGGAGGTGAGAGGCTGAACATGCAGCTTCGAGACCCGTTTGCTCAGTTGCAGGAGTGTTTCATAAATCCCATTTCTCACGCATCCTTGACGGTCTCTCCCGCCTCCATCGCTGTTGGGATGTTCCGCAGCGTTCCCGCAGCCCCGACAGATTCAAGCAGCGGCTGCGTGAAAGGAGAGGAGCGGGAGCGCCGCGTCCCCCGTCCGGGCTTTGCTTTCGGGCAGGATCCAGCCCTCCAAGATGGATGTTGAGTAGGCTCTGGCAGCGCAGCCGGGCGCGGCACAAAGCCGGGCGCTGCCCCTGCGCGGCTCTGCCGGGGGCGGCGGGCCGGGCCGTGCTCCCCGCGGTGCCGCGGGCTCCCCCCGGGCCCGCCCCTGCGGTGGCGGAGCGGTGGCGGTGGCGGGGCGGGGCGGCCGCGCCCGCGGGGCACCCCCTGCCCGCCCGGCCCGGCGGCAGCAGCGAGACGCGCCGGGCGCCGCCGCTCCGCGCCCCCTCCGCCAAACTTTTGCCGGAGCTCGGCCGCCCCGCGGCTCCTCCCGGGAGGCGAAGCCGGAGCCGTGCCCTCGCCCCGGGCGGCGGCGGGTGCCCGGGGGGGGCTCCCGGCTTCTTTCCCCAGCTTTTTATTGTTTTTCCTGGTTGTTTTTTTTTTTTTTTTTTCCTCCCTTCCCCGCGGGGAGGGGTGGGGAAGGGAAGGGGCTATAAAGCGCGAAGGGACGTGCGTGACACAGTCCCCGCTGCAGCCCGTCTCCGCCGGAGCGGGGGGCTAGGTCAACACCCGCCCCCCTAAAAAACAACCCGAGCCTCCCCCGCCGTGGGAGGGACAGCCCGGGACGCGACGGGACCGGACGCCGCAAGGTAAGGCACCGGCAGCGGGGCGAGGAGCGGCGCCGCCCGTGCAGCCCCCTCCGGTTGCCCCGGGGCGGGCGGGGGGCTCGGTGCCCCGAGCCGGCTGCGGGACCCTCGGCCGGAGCGGGGCCGTGGCCGCGGCCACCCTGGCGCCGTCCCTGCAGCCGCGGCTGCGGCGCTGAGCCCGCGTCCCGGCAGCGCTCCGCCGCGGCTTTTGCGGGATGCTGCCGGGAGAAGCCTCGGCGCCCTCTCGGATCCCTCCCTCGCCTTCGAGGTTTGTTTTTCCCTCCCCGTTTTTGCCCTCTCGCAGCCCGCGGCGGCCGGTGCCCCCACAGCCCGTGCGGCTGCCGGCGAGCCCGGCTCGTCCTCCGGCGCTGCCGCGGAGCGGGTCTGTGCCAGGCAGGCGGCGGCTCCGGCTTCGCCAGCATCCTACGTTGTTCTCGGGGAAGAAAAAGTGGCTACCAAAAAAATGCAGACAGAAAACTCTACGGTGGGATGTAAGTGCCGAGGTTTGCTACGCGCAGCCTTGGTTCTGGTTTTATTTCGACAGCGCGGAGACAATGGCTACAAAGCGTTGTTTAATCACTTGCAGATAGAACTTTTATGTATCTAAACCTTCGCAGTTAAAGACTAGCGCAGATTTTTGAAAAGCTGTGATGCTCTGAGCGTCTTTTTTCTGGACGAATTTAACACTTGAGCGCGGTAGCATGCCCTGGTTCCCCGGACGGGTTAGCGTGGTGCCAGGGATGAGCGTGATCCTGTCTGTGCCTCGCTGCCCGGGGCTGCTCTGGAAATCATCCCGGTGGACACCGACGTGGACTAGGCAGCCTCTGCAAGGCTGGTTTCAGACAGCGGGTCGTGAAGCTTGTAGCTTCCCTCGGACTCCCCCCTCCCCACCGAAGGAGCTGGTTAGCATCTAGTTACAGTGTTAATTAGAACAATTAAGCAGTATCGCTGTTCTTGTGGCTCGACTGAGCGGCAGGAGGCGAGCTCAGAGGGGAGGCAAGGTCCCTGCCGTAAATTCGCGGACCTCCCTGTCCTGGCTGTTTGTGAGCAGCCACAGACAGCGGGAGATGTTGAGTGGCACAAGTGTGGCACTGTCTCCGCCGGAGCATCCCGCAGTCCGGCTGCTCCGGCACTGAGCTCGGGCTCCCAGCCTCGATGCACCCATTTCACGCTTGGTGGAGACGGCGGAGTTGTGTCTGTGAAAGTGGAAGGGGCGAGAGCGATGTGAGGGTGAATTCCTCCCTGGGAGGTTGGCGGCGAGTGATTTATGGCATCGGTGACCCTGGGCAGGCTCTGCTGGCTTGGCCATAACCTGGTTTCCATAAAAACAGCGCTTGGGTGTTAGACACCGTCAGCACCCTTGGCTGTGCCATGAGGGAGCAGGGGGGGAAAAAACTTTGTGTTTCTGCTCAGCCTACTTTGAAAATCGCTGAATCTGAGCTATTTTAGGAATGGCATTTCAGATTGCTTCTTGTCAGGAATGCCTCATCCTCCCTGCCACGCTCTCCTACCTCATAGCGAAACACGTACCTGCAGGAGAGCTGCCCAGGTCAGCTTTCTAGTGCCACTACAACTCTCTGAAGTACTCAGAGCAACGTCTAGAATTTAAAACTTGCTGATATTTGAAGCAGGAGAGGACTTTTTAAAGCACTGAGAGATTTTTAGCTTCTAGTTTGAGCATTAGGAGTGTGGTGAGATGTGCAGTAGCACATCACGTGCGGGTACCGTGTGGATGTATCCAGGCTCCTGAGGCTGTGTTTGACCCTGTTGTGAGCAAAGTGATAGCTGTTCCTCGTGGGCTTTCTGTGCCAGCAGCTAAGGAGCCCTTCTTAATTTTGGAAGAGCTTTATAATACGTCTGCAAAATTCCTTGTCACGTTTCCACAATGAGGACTGTGGATGCATCCCACTCTCCTTGTCTCCGTGCGGCCCTGGACAGAAATCCCGTTGATTTCTGTGCTGTGGAGGGTGGGCACCACAGCGCGTCATCGCAGCCCAACCAGTGAAGGGACAAAATATGCATGTCCCACTCCTGAGAGGGGACATGCCAGCCTCTGCCTGCAGCTCCCTGGCACCAGCCACACCTGGCAGGCAGTGGCACACACGTGTGACGTGCTGCTGGCGTCATGGGCCAGCAGGTCACCTCACACCCCAGCTTCCCTGGGGAAGGTCAGGATTTGGTGGTCAGATGAGAGGGAATTTGAGCACTGTGTGGGATGCTGATCACCCCGAGATGACTACGGGCCCCTTTATTTAACTGTGAGAAGTTTGTCACCGAGGTGAGGCAGAGCTGTGTAGGATCGCCCCGCGCGCCTGTGTTCTTGTGGGTGAGCGCTTCGGAAACGCTTGGAGGAAAAAGCTCTGAGGTTTCCCCAATGTTTATAAATACAATCTGGTGCAAACTGTCAAGCAAGCTGTTCAAAATCATGTCACGCCTGTGCTGCCTTCCCAGCTCGGCTTAAATGCCTTCGCCACAGAGCCGGTGTTCATCTGTCCTTTGGAGCTCCTGGCACGCAGCTCCGGCCCATCTGCGGGGCTTTCCCAGCACCTCTTTCCTCCTCCTGCGAGCCAGGCTGGGGATCCTGAGCTGTGTGCAGGAGCAGAAAGGGCATCTTCAAGTCCCCTTTGTCCTGCTTTGAAGGTTTGCTTACCTTAGATGTCCCCTGAAAACGATGGGATAAACCCTTTGCTGGAAGCTCCATCCATGCAGTGGCTTTCTGCTCCATCCCATGCCCTCAATAGGGCTGGATGGAGGCTTTTTGCAGGATGTTTCACTCTGAAGTGTGCCAGGGTCTTCTGCCTTAATATATATATATATATATATAAAAAGATGAGATGTTTATTAAACTCAGGCCCTGCTTTTTCTTGCACGATTTATGTCCCGAGAGGCTGGCGATAAACAGTTTATTAAAAAGAAATCCTGATTTATTTCTGCGAACGGTTACATTTCAAGCTGGTACCAAGTGGTTTCATAGGAGACCACCTTTTATGCTTCCCATGGCAGTTGAAAGGATTGCTAGAAAAACAATCCAGAATCTAAGGAGGTTTGGATAAAGGCAAGCCAGGATTGTACGTCAGGGTATGTGGCGCTTTTATGCAGCGAGGCGGTGGATTTTACCACGGAACATCTGGGCACTGGCTTCAGTTACAGCACAGATTTTAGTGGGATAACAAGTCTTGCTTGGCTTCGCGTTCATTTTGAAGTCACTAAACTTTATACGAATAATAAAACTCTAAGCCCATTACTTCACCGTTTGCAAGGGGCTGTTTCAGTCCCCCTTCGGGCTCTCGCATCTTTCTGGAGCTGGTTTTATTTTGCTGTGCTAAGTGGGTATTTATCTTCTCAGTGCCTGGCTCGCTTTCGAGGGAGGCAGCTTCGCTAATTTGTAGCGATGGCCACTCCGGGGAGGGCGGGCGCGTTTCCACCGCCCCCGCCGAACGCGCACGTTTTCTGCATTAGGGGCAGCCGGGTGAAAGCCGCAGGTTTCTCCTTCACGGCGCTCGAAGGAGATGAGGTTGGTGACCTGGAGGGTGACAGAGCTGCTCTGGGCTACCAGCTCAGCCACTGGTGAGAGTTAAAGTAACGGGGGAGGGGTTGCTTTCTTTTCCTGTTTGATTACAAAAATGCAGAGGAGAAGAGTAGAACGGAGTGAAGGAGGGCAGGGCAGCCTCTTTTATACGAGAAAACAAGTTTGCAGGCCCTTATAGATGGGAATGCCCCAGGCTCAGGGAGGATAACCCCAGCTAGTTAGATCTCAAGGAATACATGTTTGGAATGTAAGTTCCATGTGAGAGCGTACAGACAGGCCCTGAGACCGACGTTTAAGTTGGTCATGGAGCACCCGGTGTGGTACTGAATGCTGGTGAGCTCTGTGTTTTGGTGGCACTGACTGTACGGGCAGGCATAAACCAGAATAAATCAGAATTGCATCCAAGGAAGGAGAACATCCCAGGTAAGACCAGTGAGAAGGGACTTAGGTACTGCTTGAGCTCGGCTAACTCATGAGCGGAGCAGTGAGTGAGCGAGCATCGCTTTGGGGAAAAGGCAGAGTGCAGAAAGTGTCCTGTTTCACATCACGACTGAGATGTATTTCTGTGGCAAAAATCCTCATTAGATCCAACAGGGATAGCTTCTGCCTGAGAAGACGACTGAAATAAGCTTGTGGATGGATGGATGGAAGGAGCTTTGAAGGCTGAGGAGATGTTATGTTTGAAAACTTTAACAAGATATCATCAGAGGAAGTATTTGCCCTTAGATTGGGAAACAGGTCAGGATAATAAATCGTAACTCCAGGAGAAAGTGCTTAAAGCTGGAACTACGTTCAGAGGGGAGAGAAAGAGAGTAAATATTAGAAAGAAGTTTGTTCTTTCAGAATTAATTTTCTCATTTGCTGCCTGCAAGGACACCCACTGAAGAGCAGAAGGATAAATGTTAACACAGAGCTGTAACAGGAACCAGCTGAAAATCTCATGACCTCGTGGATGGCTTTGATTGCTCTGCAGGGAGCACGTCGGTCATGTGGGACATGTCAGAAACAGGCAGTGTCATGTCACCTCATGTGTGAGGTAGCTGATAGTCCAACTTCACCAAAAACCTGGTGGGGGGCATTTTACAGGATGGGTTTTAAATGACATTGGAGTTACCGGCAACACGAGCGGCCTGAGAAGCCAGTCCCGCTCCAGGACTGCTTCACCAAACACAAACATGCCTGAGTTACCAGAGGGGTGCAGCAGATCCTGCACAGAGCATCTCGCAGTGGGCTCTGGCCTTCCACCTAGGCAGGTATTTTCAGCATTTCCCACCGATTTCTCAGGCTTCTTCAGGTTTGGCCTGAACTGGGACTGCTCTGGCTTCAGGGTAATTAAGCTCAGCGTTTAGAGAGATGTTTGTTGCTTGTGTGACAGCTGAGATAGGAAGCAGTGGGTACTTGCTGCGAGCACCTGGAAAACAGAAAAGCAAAAGGCAATAATTTATCTCTCCTGCCTCATTCCCTGCTCCAAGGGGCCGGATATGAGTGCCCCTCCGGTGTGACCCTCGCACGCTCCCAAGGTGACACAGCACCGAGGCCGACACTTCCCCTGTGATTTACAGGGGAAAAGCATTGTTTGCCTAATTGAGTCTATTTCTTTTTTTTTTTTCTTCTTCTTCTTCTTTCCTGTATTATTTGAGAAAACACAACTTTGTTGAAACTTTATTAGGGGGTGAGAAAAATGATGCTTTTCATCTTTCTCACCTTCAGCTTGCTCAGTACCAAGACAGGCGGACCAGGCGAGGCGCGGCGGGATCGCGGGTTCCTCACACACATTTTCAGGGATGATTGAACAGGGAAGATGTTTGTACAAAGCAGCCAGAATATCGTGAAGAAGCAAGTTCTCCCTCTCTTTCTCTCTGTCTCTTTGTTTAGGTGCAGCAGATTTACTGTTGATTTGTTTCTAGTCAAACAGTGTAAGTGTGCCTCAGCGTTCTGAAATCCAGAATCCTGATGGAAATTAAGCAGTTTATAGATTTGGATGATGATGGTGTGGGAAAGCCAAGTGTCTTGGAGCTGCCAGCTGGTCTCTGGATGCAAAGGAAAACATCAGTGAGCAGCATTAACAGTTTCTAGTCCCCATTCCTTCCCTTCCTTTGGCTACTAAATCTCTGTTTAATTCCCTGGGGGTTTTCTCTCCTGGGTAAGAATTACTTATTTGAGTGTGATTTGTACGACTAATAGGATCTTATCCTTACTTGGGGAAGACTCCAGGGGCTCTTTCAAACTGATTTTTCAGTAATGAGAAATAATGAATAAAAGTCTAATAGTCCTAGGGGGTATTAAAGTTACAATTTTGCAGGGAAGATTTAATATCAGATGATTAAAACTTTTCTAATCCTGTTATAGTACAATAGTCAGAAAAAAAATAATAAGAGGGAGAATAAGTAGGTTTTAAGACCCTCTCACATCATGTGAACAAGTCTAAATTTAATGTTTGAATTAAGCAGGTATTTTAAAGCAAGAGTCTGAGACATCTCTTGCAAGTGTGTGATAGCAGTGTGGCAGGCTCAGGGAAAGAAACGTGCTGTGTTAATTTATGGAGCACGTTCTAATTCCCACTCAACTAAGAAGAAGCAGTTGCAAGGTGTTTATGAGGAAATCCAGGCAATTACAGCTTAAACTAGAAAATGCAAAATTCATAGACCTCAGCAAGGTGTGTTTCCAGTAGCCCCAAACACTCTCTGGCTCAGCCTGTTGCTCTCAGGTACGTGAGCACTGGGCAGAGCCCAGCAGACCCCAGCTCCTGGCCCTCGGTGAAATGTGTGGGAGCAAAGCGGGACCCGGGGGCATCTTCCCCCACACAGCTCCAGCCCAAGCCTCTGCTGAGATGCTTTGAGGGGACAAAGCCCCAAGGGGCAGACACTGTTTTAGGAATTTACAGCTTTTTGGATTTAACAATGATCAGCAGTGATGCTGGTATTACTCCTTTAGCAGTAACTTTTGCCTAAGAATGTTGTAGCCACTTCCAGTCGCTGGCAAAGGGACGTCCCCAGAAGGCAGCGCCCACACCACAGCTCTCACCATGTCTTACCCTTTGGGAAAAAGAATGCCCTTGGTGTGCATTTCAGTCACCTCTGAATGCAGAAACTCCTCCCTTCTTCTCCCTTCTTTCCTCCTCTGGCGGCCCTGTGGGATGTATGGCTGCCATAAGAGGGCCGGAGGTTTTGGGGCTGTTTGGATGTTCGCTCACCCATGACAGCCTGGCCTCCCCGCCCGCATGGGTTCCCTCCGCTTTTGTTGGCAGCCAGCACATAAAGGGCTAACCTTTCCCCTGCCAGCCTGCACAAATAAACACTGGCCCAGCACTAAAGTGGAGCTGAAACCAACCCTTGCAATAATCTGATTTTTCAGACCCCTTCCCACAGCTCTGCGGGTGACCCTGGCAGGTTTCAACCTCTGGTGCCACATCCCTTTGGAGTACCCATCCCTTTTGCACTTGGGAAAGACTTTCCAGCTCAGAAATGCACAAGTCCACTGCTTAGAAAACACAAAAGTGCTAGAAGGAAGACTGGCAGCTCCCAAATGTGCTCCTGTCCCGCTTTGGTGTGGTGGGCTGGTGGCTGGTGTGCTGTAGTTGGACTTGTGGGGTCTCACAGCCTCTGCAGACAGTTGTGCCTGGGTCAGCTCTGACCAAGGCCATCTCCATGGCTCTGCCTCACTGTCTCCCCATCATTTTGCCTTTTGGAGTGAAATCCTTGCTCTGTGACATGGCTGACATGTGCTGGAGGGGTTGAGTGATGCTGGGGGAAGTTCTCTGGAAGCACCAGGAAGTGTCAGGCACCATTGTGGGGACAGCAGGCAGCTGTGCCGAGAAATTTGGAGCAGCTCATGCCCTCCACTAACAACTTTAACTAATTTATTGAGCTAATATCACTAATTTATCTGTGGAAATCTGTGTCTTTTTCAAAAGCAGGATGCTGGGGGAGTAAATACTAAAATTTAGGCAGTGTGAGCATTCCTGCTCCTTCTCATACCTCCCCCTGAAAAGGGGGAATTTGCTGTGTGTCGCCCAGGAGCGGTGCCGAGGCTGATTGAGCTGGGATGTGGTTCATCCAGGATGAGCCATCCTGTGCTCTCAGCCACTGCAGCCCCTGAGGAACCAGAGCTAAGAAATGGTGTGTGCTGCTTCCTGGGGATGGTGGGGATCAGTGTGGGAGACAATATCCATGCTGGATCTTGGAGTCTTTGCTGCTGTAACTGTGGCTGAGATCTGCCAGCTCTAACACTAAGGGTTCCTGGTAGAAATATGTAAATATCAACAGCTTCAGCACTACATTTGATACTTTCCATTTTCAAACACTTGACAAATGTTTACATATTTTCAGCAGCCTTCTTCCAGCTGGGGAAAATGAGACACAGCATCTGTGAATTACTCTGATATGCAACAAATCATTAGGAGAGAGCACCTTAAGGGTTCATTAAGGACTTGCAGGGCCTAAGGTTTCCTTTCCACACTTCTAAAGCTGAAGGCAGAAAATACTAAAACTAGATACAGTTTTGGATAGTAAGAGCAATCAGAAAGATTTGGATTCTGACTGATAATTCAGGGATTGGAAATTTTGAGGGATCAGTTCTCAATATATATATAAAATAGTATACTACTGTGGTCATAAGTAATATGTACTGGTCTCTGCTCCCAAGTAAGAGAAGTGGAAATGGCCTCAAGCTGTGCCAGAGGAGGTTTAAATGAGATGTTAAAAAGAAACTTCCTCATGGAAAGGGTTGTCAAACATTGGAACAGGCTTTCCTGGGCAGTGGTTGGAGTCAGCATCCCTGGAGATATCTGAAATGTGTGTAGTTGTGGCTCTTGGGGACATGGGTTACCAGTGGCCTGGGCAGTGCTGGGTTAGCAGCTGCACTCAATGGTCTCAGAGGGCTTTTCCAACCTAAACAATTCTCAAATGGGCCAAACTCTGAATTCAGCAGAAGAACTCATCATTCCTTTGGAGTCAGCAGCACTGCAAGACACCATTCTGGTGGCAGCACAGGGATGCAGGCTCTTCCCCAGGCATTGCAGATAAGCAATACTGCTGCTGTTTTACTCTGCTTTTCCAGCTTTCTGGAAAGCTGCTGCTGTTCCTCTCCGCTATGGCAGGTGGGAAACTCTCAGTGGTAACAAGGGCGGTGTGGTAACACGGCAAAGGGGAATTCCTGAGTCGCTGTCGTGGGAAAACTGTGTGTGCAGAGGTAGGGAAGTGAGTGGGAATTGCAATGCCTGTGGGCTGGCTGTGGTTTGTAATCCTGTGTACGTGTGGTGGTGCTCCTGATGCCGAAGGAAACTGCCTGATGGAAGCTGTGGGAATCAGCCCCCCTGCACCTGACAGGTTTTCCAAGCAATATTCCCTTTATTAATCACCAACCAAAAAGTGGAAGGGGAGAAGCACATAAGGAATTCCAGTGTGCTCATGGCACAGCTTTCCACAGAATGGGAGTGCTCTGGTTGTTGCTGGAGCTGCTGGAGCTCTGCTTCACCTGCTCCTGCTCTGGGAGTCACTCTGGAGACCTGCAGCTCCTCAAGTTCTCCCCTGTAGCAAACAACTTGGTGGCCAGGAGCAGCTGCTATGCCAGCAGTATTCCCTAGGAATGGCTCAAGCAACCTTAACTCCTTTGGTAGTTAATGAAGTTCAGGACTTTGGGTTTGTGTTGTAGCACTTTTCCAAGTCCTCCAGCCACGGTGGTTTGAGGATGTGACAGCAGGATGCAGATCCTGGTTGTGTCCCTGCTCTGTATCACGCCCTGACATTTCATCTCAGTCCCTGGAGGATTTTGGCGAGGGCACTCGCTCATAATGTCATCCTGAAGTATTCCAGAGGAACAGAGGGAAACTCTGTAGCTGGTGTTGGTTGTAATTTGTAATTGTTCGTGTGTTCCTCCCCGCTAATCCCCTTGCTGAAATTCATTAGCGAGAGCGAGCAACCTACACCCGGCGAGCTGTGCTGAAGGCAGAATGACTTGGCCGAGGAAAGTAGCTATTGTTTTATGATTAAAGGAAAGGATTATATTGGGATTTCCTTGAACAAGGAAAGTCTCTGCCCTACTTTTATTGCTTGTAACAAGGGGATAATAATTACTTTCCATTATAAAACACCCCCAGCGCTTGCGCTGAAAGATTTGTGGTAGAGCTGCGTGGCATTCAGGGCTGGTTATCTGAAATGGCCTGGAGTTGTGCAAACTGAGATTTCTCTGCCTTATTTCTCCTACTGGGGCTCAGCCCCTGCTGAGACTATGGAAAAAATTCCTCTACTCTGAGTTGGGTCAGACTCTCCAAGTATGATATATTTCTCCCCTGGAGGAGCTGGTACCACTCACCTATCCCACGCCGCCTGCCCTCTCCAGGAGTGACATCCAGCCACTTGGAGGCTTTGTACGGGCTTGGGAGGGTGAGCAGGGACAGCAGCAGGGATCCAGGAGTGGCCAGGGGAGGTAACATCTGTCCTGGGAAGAGGGCTGTGCCAGCTGGCTGCCGCCCCTGCTCCAGAACATCCCTGCTTCCCGTGCTGCTGCCACCCCCTTGCAGGGAGAGGCACGGAACAACCGAGCATTGTAACAGGGGCCGCGCTGTTTGTTTGGGTTTGACACTTGGCGCTGAGTCTGGTGGGCAGAGGTGGCTGGGAGAGAGAGAGAAGCGCTGGTATGTGGTCTCTGATGGAAAAAAGGAAAACTATGAGGCATTTCCTCGAGCGTCCCAAATGGCATCTCCTGGCTCAGCTGGTTTTTGAAGCGTCCAGCTGCCACCAGCTCCAGGGTGACGATTTTTGATGTGATTGGGGTTGAATCTGTTTCCACTAAAAGTGGAAAAATAAATAAATCTCAGTTTAGAAACAAAATAGCCCATGTAAAATTTGATTTTTTGATACCGTATCTCCCCGGGTATAATTGCTTTTCAACATGTCTAATTTGAGACAGCTCTGCATTTTCTAATGATGCCCCTTTGGAGTTCACCTCTCCCCTAAGCTGTAGCTCACTGCCACTGTTGTCCATCAAGATTTGGTAGAAATGTACCCTTATTTCTTCATACCTTCCTATTTTTACGTGGCTGTATTTTTTTCCTCTGGAATGCTACAGTGATTTGCTTGGCTAAAACAATATTCCCAGTAAAGGAAAATTGTGGCTTGAACTGGAATTGCCAAGAGGTGCTTGGATAATCCACAGATTATTGACACGGTGGACCCTCCATGTTTCAAAGGCACCGTTATAGTCCATCGTGTCCCCAGTACTTAGGGAGCTTTAATCCATGGATTACAGGTCCCTGAGAGCTCCTGCCCGCCCAGTTACAGCTGGTCCTGCCAGTGGGAGCTGCCATGTCAAGCTGGCTGTGGCACTACACAAAAAATTGGTCTTTAAAATCCAAGGAGACAGTGGTACACCCTTGCATCCCCCCTGTCAGGGCTGCATTCCTTGTCCCAAGCCCCTGGAGAGGTCCCAGAGCCTTGCCTGGCCCATGCTTTTCCCCAGGCACCAGGCAGGACCAGACAACAAGTTTTCAAAAGCGATGCTTTAAAAAAAATAAATAAAAAGGAACCACAAAAAAAGCCCAAATGAAAAGCATGCCAAACGTTTTCCACATCCTTCAGGGAACAGTCAGCATTAAACAGCAGGCCTTCACTTCTCCCCTCTGGTCTCCCCCTAAACAAACAAACTGAGCAGCTCCCAGTAAATGCTTAAATTGCAAAGGAGTTATTTTTTCCTTGTTTGCACATTAAAAATAACTAATTGCGTTGCAATCCAAATTTATAAGCGCTTTTAAAGTCCTCTGTTGCTCAGGTGATAACTGTGTGTGCTGAGGTGCATGTATTTGTGGCATATATCTCTGGAAATGGAGTGTATCATGGAAAAGCTCACAGCCTCTTGACTTCCAGCATTCCTATAATAAGTCAAAGAAGTCACACAGGGCCCTTTTATTTCCAAAGCTGGACTTGAATCACGTCAATAAATCTGCAGACTTACTATGAGATGCAGCATGGGTAATGTAAACAGAAAAAAATAAACCTTACCCCCAGCACACCAGAGTTTAAAAATAGGATGTAAGGAGGAAAAAAAAGTTAAGCATCCATACAATAAAAAGAGAAGAAATGCAACACAAGAGCGCTGTGTCAGGCAGTGCCTTGAAATTATCCTCACTAAATTACAGTTGTGCCCTTCCCACTCTCTGTAATTAACGGGATGGTTTGGTTATTCCAGATGCATTTGCTCCAGGTAAACCCAGATCCTTTTTGTTTTGGTGCTGTAATTCCTTTGCAGGTCTGGGTGACAGTTGAGGAGCAAAGCAAATTACTTCCACAGATGAGGGAAGATGACTGTGAGCAGGTACCAGTGTTGGATTTGGTGAATCCAACACTTTGCTCCCTTTTTCCACAGCATAGATGTGTTCGGTGACATTGAGCCTTCCTGGGAGCACAAAATGAACGCACAGTGAAGCCCAAACAGGAGGACACAATTGCTTGGGATCCCCAACAGCCAAACAAAATGGATTTTTGGCTTGCTGGGTGGGATTTCTGTGGTGGGATATAGGCAGGGAGGCTCTGATCCCTTATAGATGTGTTTCAGTGCTGGAAAAAGAGGTCAGTCAGAAAATACCGTAGGCTTCAGCAGGGAAATCAAAACAGGGGTGATTTCATTTGTCCCCAAGGCCACCAAGGCTTGGCTTGAGGATGTGCCCACCCTGCTGAGCCTGTGGGAAAACCCCATGAGGTGCTCCAGCTAATTTATCCCTCAGCCCAAACCTGAGCCAGCTGCAGATCCCATTATCCTCTCCATTTCTGGTCGTAATTGCAGTTTACCTGGAGATTTGCAGATGGAGTTTGTTACCTGGAGGTCTTGAAGGCAGGAGAGAGGGCTGTGTAGGGCTTCTGTAGGTGGGATTTTGGAAAGGTTGGGTAAGGAGATTGATTTTAATAAAAGGAACTAATTGTAATTGTCATAAAACCCGTGACCTGACTTAACAATTATTTTCATGTATGTGCTTATAACTCAAGTTTATAAAATGCCATTTATAAAATGGTTATCTCTGGCAAGGTGGTGAATTTTGAAGTGTTTAAAATCATGTATCTCCCTCTCCAATGTACAGCATGTATTTTTCAACTGTTGATCTTTCTAGGTAAATACAGCTGGGCTCATTAAGCAAACCTCTCCTGAGGTGTGGCTCCTGCTACCGGAGTGTTTGTGTAGCCTGGGAGCTGCTCACCTGGGGACAGCACTGCTGCATTCCAGGTTCAAATCCAAGGAAACCCTGGCCACCTGCCCTGGCATCCCTCACCTGCTCAGGTTCAGTGTCCTGGTGACTGGAAGGCAAAATCGAGTGGCCTTGTCCCCTGGGAGCAGCCCTGCCTGGGAGCAGATGGGACCCTCTGGATGCTCCGTGCTCAGTCTGACTCCCAAGGTCGGTCAGCCAGCAGGACTTTTCCCTCTGGCTGTAAGGCTCAGCTGAAACAGAGTTTGGAGAAGAAGTGAGAGGTAAAGTTGGGCCATTAGAGGGCACTTTTGCAATCCTGGAGAAGGAAAAGGGTGCTTATTATTTCACTTAGGACTGTTTGTTTTGGCACTCTCTTAAATTCAGTGATAAACAGCAGGCAAATCCCTCTAGTCAGCAGGAATATATCAATAAAATATTGACTCAGAGTTTAAAAGAAAAAAAATACCAAGACAAACTTGTAGAAAACAGAATAAAAGACATTTGAGGAGGCGGCACAGCCTAGAGAACAGAAAATCACACAACGTATTTCCTGTAATTTGTGTGGCTTAGCAGCACAGCACTTAGGCCTCAGCTTGTACCTGGCTCCTAAAAACAAATCCAAGACAAGAAAATGGTTTGTTGGGAATTTCTGAGGGCTGGATGGCAGAGCACAAATTCACAGGCTCACATCTAGCAAGTGGATTTTCTGAGGGACACTGTCAAAATCATTGGTGATCTTTCCCAGAAACAAAGATGGGATGTATAAATGGGCTTTTTGCTTTGCTCTTGATGTTTTGCATGAGTGATCTGTGGAGGGTTTAGCTTGAAACCCTGCCAAATTATAATGAGTGCATTGCAAAAACTAAAATCTGTTTATTAACTGCTGTGAAAGGGTGGTGTAACACTGACAGCACAGCTTCCCAAAACTGTGAGCAAGGTTTGGATGCCACTTTGCTGTTGTCCCGCTTTTGGAAGTGCCGTGTGTGAAAACTGTGCCCATTTTAAGCCTCTGAGGTTAAATATGTGAAAATGAAAGCACTCAAAATTCTATTAATTTGTCAAAGAACAGAGATTATGGAAGTTTCCTTTTTCAGTAACAGCTGACAACTTTGCAAGGTATTTCATGTGTGGGACGGGCAGGGATCACAGAACTAAATTTAATTTGTCTTTTTGGAGTTATTTTTAAGCCGAAATGCTTTTACAATTAGATAAAGAAATTGGAGAGAAATCTGTACCTTGTCACTGCTCTGTAGCTGTTAAGGGGGGCAGAAACACTGTTTATGGGAGTTTTTAAAGTGCATTAGCTAGTGAAATTATTGAAGAAGTGAAGCTTAGCCTATAATCAAAATGGTTTATTTTAGTAGAGGTTACATTGCGCTATAACTGACTATGGAAATACACAGGATTGCAATTTCAGGGGGTTCATGTGGAGGACGCTGTCTGCAGAAAGCATCAGAATTTCTTACCTAACCAAATAATCTGCTGTAACTGTTGTGATTAAGTTGGAAGGAATTTCATCCCTGTTGGCCAACAATAATACTCGAAAAATCAATAAACAGTGTGATAGAGCACACGAAACTCATCGTGCTTTGTGTGAGGGGAGCTTTCTGCCAGCTTGGGTGACTCAAGCCAGCAAATATTTTGACTTATGATCTTAGCTCCAAAAGGTCAAATGTCTTTAACTTTGCTGGTAAGTATCAACACTTTGGTCTGAAATTGAGCAGCTATAGCCACTGTCATCAAAAGCTAACCCAGGACCTGGTTGGGATAGATTTTGACAAAGGCTGGGAAAGCTAAATCAGGATTTACCTGTAGGTAGCAATTGCATGTGTTAGGTGAAGCCCTGGACTCCTTTCCCTTCTGTAGGGCAGAGCACTGCAGTAAGCTGGCATTAAACCATCCCAAATGTTTGAGACCTAAAATTGCGTCCTGTGAGGGAGTGCTCAGTGCACATCACTCCTGGCTTGTGGATACTGCTGAGTTTGCCATGTGTTTTCCCTCTCCCATCACCAATTTCAATGGGAAAATAGAAAAGTGAAGGGACTGAGCTGGACAGCAGGAGTTGGAGAAAACAGTAGGAAGGGAGGAGGGAACGAGCTGGTGTCGTTCTGGGGACGAGGAACTGGGGAGAGGAGGAGATGGGACCTTCATGTTGGTGGAAGGAATGATTAAATAACAGTGTCAGAGGCAGAGTAAGCAAAATGAGGGTGAAAATAGCCCTCCCACAGCCTTGCTGGTGTCAGAAACCCTGCTGTGCAGCATGTGGGTGGCTGTGTTTTTGCCATGAGAGCAGGACAGGCAGAAGGGGAGCTGGAGGCAGCAGGGAGAGGGATTTTGGAAGAACAGTTTTAGTATGGCTTGGACTACAGTGTGCCAATTCTCAAGGAGCTTTATGTTTGCTATTTTTACATAAAATACTTGGGGTGGTGGGAAAAAGAACTATCTCAGCAACAGATTTGATCTTAAATGTAAAAGGAAGAGTTTGCTGTAAAGTAGTAGTTACTTCACAGTGCAGTACCCAGAGCAGTGCACGACTGCACACTCAGCCAAGGGACAAGATAAAACTGTTCCTGCCAGCTCAGCTTTTTACCAGGTTTCTCCCCAAAATCAGTGCTAACACAGTTTAGGTAATGGCCTAAATGTGTTTTAGTTTTTGGTTTTTTTTTTTTTTTTCTCTCCTAATTAAAAATGGTTATCCTTTAACAATTTAAACTTGATGCACTTGTACATAAATGGGCTGTTTTCCCTTTCCCCCCCATCCCAGAGCCATTATATATGAGATCATCTACTGTACTTGAAAGGAGATTTCCAGCCTGTCCCACTGTATCTGTTAGGGTAGTCATTTCTGACCTAGTTATAGACATAATAATGAAAGGCTGAGATTATGAATTATTATGCCTAATTTGTAAAGGATTCTCTGCTTTTGTGTTTTGCAATTCCCATCAGGCTTGAGGACTAAGCCCTGCTGAATTGCATGCTAATACCAATGTGCTTTGAATATGTGTGGGTTTGTGTCACATGTTTTCCTAATTCGCTATTTTTGTAAAGAACAATTTCACTGGAAATATTTACTTTCCAGAGGATTGTTGGAAGCCCAACCAAAATCCAGGGGAAGCAAAATCGATGTCCCCTCCGTCTGCTCTGTAGCTCCCAAAGCCAGCGAGCTCCGTTTCTGCTGTGGCAAAACATCAAAGTGTAACTCACCCAAGCATGTGGAAGCCTTTTGCTCTTTGGTAGTGACTCCAATTTGCAAGCAGTCACAGTTCAGGATGGGTAAATCTCGGTGACACCCTTTATCCGAGCGCTGTGACAGTGAGAGCCGAGTCCTGACCGTGAGTTGTCCTGGCCTTTGCGTGGCAGCGAAGGTTCCTGCACAGCACAAAGCTCCCGTGAGATTCTTGTAGGTGTGCCCACGTTCCAGCTCAGACCAGCTGCACGTGGTGCCCCTCCTGAGGTGGCACTCCCTGTCGTTGCTGCAGGATGCTCCTGCTGCTGCTGCTGCTGCTGCTGCCCCTCGGCTCCAGGCCCCAAAAGTTGCCCACCAGGGATGAGGAGCTCTTCCAGATGCAGATCCGGGACAAGGCGTTTTTCCACGACTCGTCAGTCATCCCCGACGGAGCGGAAATCAGCAGCTACCTCTTCCGAGACACCCCCAAAAGGTATTTCTGCCTGGCCCAAGTGAGGAAGCAGAACTTTGAAGACAGCAGCTCTGGTTGCTGGGTGCTTCGAGATAAAAATTGGATCCCAACCAGAAAAATACAAATGCCAGTGTTCTGGTTGGTGAAGTAAATATGTGAGCCTCCATCCTGATCTGGCTTCCCCAGCTGAGGGTCTGCCCAAGTTATTTGATTTCTGGGATAAGCCCAGAGCTCCCTCAGACTGCAGAATTTCCCTGAAGTGGGGCCACTGTCCCTGTCCGGAGGCAGTGGGAGCGGGAAGGAAATTAGAAACTACAGGCTTGACCCACCACACTTGTCCCTCTTCACTGTTCCCTCCTGTGCTTTAAAGAAGCAGCGTTAGGCAGCCTGGTCTGCACTCCCCACTTCCCAAACTCCACCCTATGGGTCAGAAAATACTGAGGGTTAGGCTGGGGGAGAACCTGAGGCTCCAGAGAGTTCAGGGAAGAGCTGCATTGCCTCATATCACACACCTCCTCCAGCCTTCATTACTGAGGAACATTTTACAGTAGGTGATGTGTGGTGCCTGGAGGGCTGTGGGAGGGCAGCTGGATGCATGTGTATCTCCGGGTGCTTGCCTGGATACAATGTAAAATGTGTGTCCTGCTTGGAAGAGCACATTCCAGGAGAGATCCCCCTTTCCCTCATTTCTATCTCTGTGATTATTTGTATCTAGGTAGTATAGGGTAAGTAAAGCTGCTGGAGGGGAGGGCAGGAGGCCAGAAACCCCTCTGCTCTGCCTTGACACATAAATGTGAACTCTCCTCCCTAGCTCTGCCCTCCATTTCCATTTCCATTTCCATTTCCATTTCCATTTCCATTTCCGTTTCCATTTCCATTTCCATTTCCATTTCCATTCTCCCTCTGCCTGCTGGTAACACTTTTGACTCTGTGGCCCCACCAAGACCATCCCTGATGGTGCCAAGTCAGTCCCTGCCAGCTGACTGCCATCAGGGGTTCCTGACACGTGGGTCTGTTAACCCCCCTCTAGGTATTTCTTCGTGGTTGAAGAGGACAACACTCCCTTAGCAGTGACAGTGACACCGTGTGATGCCCCTCTGGAGTGGAAACTGAGTGTGCAGGAGCTCCCAGAGGAAGCCAGCGGGGAAGGATCAGGTAACAAACCATCAGAGACTTCCCCTGTCCCCTTCCCTGCTTTTCTCCTGGATTTTGGGTTCCTCAAACACTGAGTCTTGCAGCAGGGCTCTCTTTATCATCTCCTGCTGTTTCTGTCTACCAGGGCAGGAGACTGACAACAGGCAGCAACATGAAAAGGAAAAGGACTACAAAGTAAAAGCTGAGGTTATAGTCACAGGGGTCTGGATGCTGCCAGAGCAAACTGTGTTAGCCCAGAGCCACTCAGTTGGATGGGGGCTTTGCTGTGAGGTGTTGACACAAGATAAGAACTGGAGAGATGGGGCTGGCACTGCAGCAGGACTGAGCTCACCCCTTGGAGGGCTCACCCCCTGACACGGAGCTGTGCAGCTGCTGCTCAGGACAGAAAAGGGCTGCCAGAGCCTCTGACACGTGTGCTGAGCTGTCACACACCACATGGTATGGCCACTGGTCCCCACCGTGTTTAGCAACAAAATTTTAGTGTGACTCAGATGGCCAAAGCCAAGGGTCCACATCCAGGTGGAACAGGCAGGTGAGTGAGTTTCCCCTGGGGAAAACTGCATGGCAACTCCCAGTGTGATGCCTGACACTCCAGTGGAAGGTGTTAGCTACCACTCATGAAACTCCATTAATGCTGTTCAGGTGGAATTTCTGTTGTTTTTGGGTTTAACCCGAGTGCCAAACCAATTTTCCACTCTGATTTGACACAATTGTTGATCAATTACATCTTCCTCAGAGGACAAAACCTTCCATCTCACATTTGTATTTTATCAATGTGCCTGTTAGAGCTCTGTTTCCTCACATTTGCAGAGTGTGGCTGTACAAATGTTTCCTTTTGCTCATATTCCAGGTGACCCAGAGCCCCTTGAACAACAGAAACAGCAGATTACCAACGAGGAAGGCACGGAGCTCTTCTCCTACAAAGGCAACGATGTGGAGTACTTTGTGTCCTCCAGTTCCCCCTCTGGGCTGTACCAGCTGGATCTGCTGTCCACAGAGAAAGACACCCATTTTAAAGTGTATGCAACCACCACTCCGGAGTCAGACCAGCCTTATCCCGAGCTACCTTACGATCCCAGAGTGGATGTCACCTCTCTGGGACGCACAACGGTGACGCTGGCATGGAAACCGAGCCCCACGGCCTCCTTGCTGAGACAGCCCATCCAGTACTGCATAGTCATCAACAAAGAGCACAACTTCAAAAGCCTCTGTGCTGTCGAAGCCAAGCTCAGCTCTGACGATGCCTTCATGATGGCTCCAAAGCCAGGCCTGGATTTCAGTCCCTTTGACTTTGCCCATTTCGGCTTCCCTGCAGACAGCAACTCTGGCAAAGAACGTGGTTTCCTAAAATCGTCCAAGTTTGGGCGGCAAACATCCCCAAAGCCTAGAGTTGACCTGCATAGAGTCTGCATTGGGAACAAGAACATCTTCACCGTGTCTGACCTGAAGCCAGACACCCAGTACTACTTCGACATGTTTGCAGTCAACACCAACACCAACATGAGCACCGCCTACGTCGGCACCTTTGCCAGGACCAAGGAGGAGGCGAAGCAGAAGACAATCGAGCTGAAGGATGGCAAAGTTACAGATGTGTTCATCAAAAGAAAGGGAGTCAAATTTCTACGTTTTGCCCCTGTTTCATCCCACCAAAAAGTCACTTTTTCCATTCACTCCTGCCTGGATGCTGTTCAGATCCAAGTTAGGAGGGATGGAAAACTTCTCTTGTCTCAAAGCGTGGAGGGCGTGCGGCAGTTCCAGCTCCGGGGGAAAGCAAAAGCTAAATACCTTATCAGGCTGAAGGGCAGCAAGAAAGGCGCTTCCATGCTGAAGATCCTGGCCACAACAAGGCCTAACAAGCAGTCATTCCCTTCCCTTCCCGAAGATACGCGGATCAAAGCCTTCGACAAGCTCCGCACGTGTTCCTCGGTCACGGTGGCGTGGCTGGGCACGCAGGAGAGGAACAAATTCTGCATCTACAAGAGGGAAGTGGATGACAATTACAACGAAGAGCAGAAGAAAAGAGAGCAGAACCAGTGCTTGGGTCCAGACACGAGGAAGAAGTCGGAAAAGGTTCTCTGTAAATACTTCCACAGCCAGAACATCCAGAAGGCAGTGACCACAGAGACAATCAGAGGCCTGCAGCCTGGCAAGTCCTACCTGCTGGATGTTTACGTGATAGGGCACGGCGGGCACTCGGTGAAATACCAGAGCAAACTGGTGAAAACAAGGAAGTTCTGTTAGTGCCCCTGGACAGAGGAACACAGGGAACTCTGGACTGAGCGCTATCCTGCTTCCGAGTATAGGGATTGACTACTTGCACAGCTGAGAAGTTGTGACCTGTATTTGTACTGTGTAGAAAAGATATCAACTTGTATATTTATGTTTACATAAGTCGTTGTCTGGAGGAGCTGAGGCTGGTGCTGCCCGGTAGCAGCTGGCAGCGGTGTTACCACGAGTCCAGTGACCCACGTGTGATGCTCAGTAGGTGTCCAAGGCAGCAGAAAACCTCGGAGGAACTGGCACGCCTTTGCTTCCATATTGCATGAACTGCTTCTAAATTATTTTATACTTTTAAGAGGCTGAGGTACATCATTTGTCCACCTTGTTACTCACACACACAACTCACAGACATATGCCCCTTCTCTCAGTGTAGATGGTAGGGTTTCTGTAAATTATTTTATAGAGTCTTGTTTTAAATGTTTATGTTTCTATGATTGTAAACTATTAAAATCTCCCCCCAATAAAATACAGATCTAAACTAAGTATTAACTGGGCTGCACATGAAGCAGTTTCATTGCTAATGTAAATTCTTACCTAGCTGATTTTCTTGTTTAAATACTGTATGTATTTCATGTACAAAGTTGCCATAACGTTATATTCCTGTACATAAAATTAAAAATATTAGATTATATATTGTTGACTTTTTGTTGGGATTTTTTTGACATTCTAAGTGGGCAGGCAGACGTGGGGATGAGAGAGACATGCTGAAACTTGAACTGAATTCAGTTTTCCTGTTTCATTGTGGCTTGGAGCCTGAGTTAGAGAGGCCATGGGAGTCTTTTGTACGGTCTTTTGTTATTTTTTGTCAGATTGTCATTGGAAGCATTTGCTTTCTGGGTGCTGCTGGGTCTGACCACAACAGTAATAAGCTGAAAAGATTGTATTTTTTCCACTGACAAGAATGGAAGTGCTACCAAGACCCAGGATAGTTTCATTTAATTTGCAGCTATTTCCATGGTGTAGATTTCTTTAAGATAGTGTATTTCTAGATATCATATTTTCTAAATTGTCTTCTTTGTTTTTCCACATCACCTCCATTGACTCAAGAGCCTGTAGAGAGCTGCTTAATAGAAAACACTCCTCAGAGAAGCAGCTAGACCAGCCCCATTTGAAGCAGTGACAGTAGGAGGGAAAGGGACCAAAATCCATATAAAGGCTGAAAGCAGGTTCCTCTTATGCTGCTGACGGGAAAAACAGAAGTTTTGGTCTTCCTGTCCTTCCCTGCAGAGGTGAGCTCCAGTTTTCCTTGGTCCCACAGTGTTGAGCTCCTCACATTTTCCTTTCTGCTGCCCCCAGCACGTTGCAGGTTGCAGACTGGCGGGTGACAGTAGGGTTTTGTGGCTGCACAAGCTCCTGTGCCATTCCACGTGCCAAATTTGTTGTGATTCTCCCCCCTCAACCCCCAAAAAAACCAGGTACCATATGAAGATTGATCAGAAGACACCTGCTGTGTTTAATGTTACATAACAAATGGAATAATGGGAATTCAGATTTCTCTGGAGATAATTCAGATCTCTCTGATTCCTTAAAGGAAGGCAGAAGCACACACTTGCTGGATTACTGTTCCAGGGTGTCCAGGAGCAGTAGGTGACTCCAGCTGGGAATCCTCGAGAACAGGACACTGGTACCAAGGTTAGATCACTGGTTGCCAGGGAGATACTTTCCCTATATTTCATAGTCTGGAAAGCTACTGAATCCTTCAGCTAAAGACAAATTTTTAAGCATTTCTCTCTTTACTGCTGCTAGTTGTGTGGGGATCAGTACCCCTTCCACTGGCCTAGTATGATGTTTACTTCAAAACACATGTTTTACCACAGTTCCAGCTCTCCTTCTTCCCTTCAGCCAGATTTCTCTGAGTTTGGATACTCACCCAGCTCACTTGGCTTTCCTGCCTGCTAACCTCTTATGTTTGCAGCATGTCACAAAATTAAAAAAACTCCCCAAGATGTGTGCAGCTTCTATTTCTGAGCACACTGATTTCGAAGAAAAATGTCACAAGAGTTGTCTTTATTTCCCACTGGAATTCTTCTCTTCCTGATCAGCCAGATCTGTTTATTCTTCTGGATTAAACTGAGACCATATTAATGCCATATCTACTAATCATCACATTAGTATTCAGGTCTTAATGATCTGAGAGAGGCTGTTCTTTGAAGGATAGAGTCAAAATAAAGGCACTGTTTTATACAGTGCAAATATAAGCTTAACTGAGAGGTGACTGAAGCAGGTGTTAAAATAAAATCGGTCTCACCTGCTGGGAAGGCTCCAGAGTGAGTGTTTGTGAAAGCAGAGAGCCCATGTAAGAAGTCATAGCATGGGCAACATGGAAACAGATATGAAAAGAATTTATAAAGAATGCAATAGATGAATACCTGGTGTATAAGGTCAAAAAACCCCAGAATATCACATACATATATAAATATACATAAAAATATACATGGGGGCTTTTTTTTTAAGCACAAAGCTGGCGAGTTAATTAAAATAGAAAGCTAAGCTGGGAAATAGAAGGTTAGATGGAGTTCAGTATTCATACTGATGGTATGTGTCCCTTTGGGACAGAGTGCCACGCTGGAATTTGCAGCTGAGGAACACGCAGGGCTGTAGGAAAGCAGCAGAGGTGGCTCACAGGGGTGGCAGCACCTCCTGAAGGCACATCTATCGCAGGACTGTAACAGAGAAATTCTCTAGAGATGAGGTTTGTTTCAAAGCTGCTAAAGAGTCACTGAGCCATTGCAAAGCCACAGCAAGATAATCTTCAACACCTTCATCAGTCAAAGGGGGCTTACTTAGTTTTACTCCTTTACTCTCTGGCAAATGTGGCAGCTGCCTTACCATGGGAACTTCAGAGAGCCCAAAATGGTCCATGAGTTACGGAACAAAAGGTTACGATGGTGGCAAAGCTGCAGAATAAATCCATCAGTGATGTACACAAACATTTCAAGAACTCCACTAGTAGCAACAACAGATGGGACTCAGAGCCATATTTCTTTGGGTTCTAAGCAGAAATTTTAGGACTGGTAACATAACAGGGAAAAAGCAAATCCTTATTTTGAACAGCAAGCATTTACCTTAGCACTTGGCAAAAAAATGCAATAGTTGTGGTTGCTCAAAGTCCTTTGACAAGTCAGGGTTTGGGTTACCACGTTTGGATACACTCAGTTATGTGAAAATGCATTTTATTTAATTCAGTACATAAGCCATGCTGGGGGAATGTGCACCAGGAACCCTGAACTTTCCTCTTTCTCTTTGTTTGGAAACCTATCCAGAAACCTTTGTGACAGCAGAGATCAGCCCTCAGTTTTGTGGCAATACGTGAATCTCGTTTGACTGGAATTGTCCCAGATGTGAACAGCACAGCTGGAAACTCATGTTCTCAGTTCTGCATCTGTTCATTGAAATTCCCGATTTTTTTATGTCCTCTTCCATTTGATAATGTTCGCTATTACTTAAAAGGTGTCCTGGCATTCTAGTGATGTTAAGAGGCTAGAGGAATATGATATTTTTATTCTTGACTATTACACACATGTTTTTTTTTTGTCTCTTACTTCTTGCTGCTGGTTTTCTTTCCAACACTTCTGTATAGAAGGTGCAGGAGAATAAGATGCACAGTTTTGCCCAATAAACAAGCTCTGAGCAATTTCTCTTCCTCTTCTGGGAGACAAATAAAACTGATTGTGTTAAAAACCACACGGCTGTGGCATATCAGTAAACTGAAGCCATAGAAATCTGAGGAAAACCTTGCAGAAATGCCTTTCTTTGCTGGTTTTCCCTCTTACATGGACTTTTTTTTTTTTTAAAGGCAATATGGGTGCAAAATAAATCCGCTCCAAAGAAGGCGGCTCTTTCCATCTGCTTTTACCCCACTTCCACTGATTTGAGCAGTGACACAAAATGCAATCCAATTCCTCAGGGAAATATCACCCAGAGCCTGGGAGGATGTAGCTGGGCTTCATTAGCAGCTTCACCACTGGGGCCAGGTGATCCTGCTTCCCTTAACAAACCTTTGCACAGCAACTGTGGAAGATTCCTTGCCTTCCCCTGCCACAGGAGGATGGAGGATAGCAGTGTGCTCCTAGAGGTAGGTGGGTCAGTTTGTCTTTGCTTCTTTAAATCTATTTTTGAGTAAAAAGAGAATGTTCAGGCCTTCAGAGGCTTTGTTTTTATGCTTTAACTCTGCCAGAGATAGTTACTCAGTTTTGTATCGTGATATTGGTATTTCAGTCAGTTGTTTGTGAGGGCTTAGTAAGTGTGGCCCTATTAAAACACCTTTTTCCCTCTTTGTCTCTCCTTTTGTCTGAAAAGTGTGAAAAAAGCCTATTTCCTTGTATGAGGTCTCCTGAACCTGCTAACCTTCTGCATAAGAAGTTTAACTTGAGCTATGATGTCTTACTTCAGAGAGCAAACAAAAGAATTATTCCTTTGTTCTCTGGGCAAACAAGGAATAAATGCTTCATGCCCCAAACGTGTGTGGATAATAGAATGGCAAAGCTGCTGAAAGGCTGATAGAGAGGAAATAATGAATTGCTGGTTTTTGAGGGTTTTGTTGCTGCATTGATATGTGCTATGGCTGTGTCTTAATTCTGGGTTTGGATATTCATGTAGGATAATGCCTGCTAGAGGTAAGCAGTCACTTGCTTAATTGTTTCCCTCGATTTAGAGAAATGTGTGTTTGTAGCAACAGGCAGCTAAAATGACTGTAAATTCCTGCTCCAATGCCTTAGCTTAAATAAATGCTGACAGGGTTATTAAGTATTAATCTTATAATGCATACCTTGCAAAGATACCTGAATTCTTGATTTAATTGTGTTAAAATCCTTTTTCTAAGCCTAGCAAGTGTGGTAGTGAAGAGATTGACTCTGTGAAATCTGGTTGTAAGGTGGGAATAACACCACAAAGGGGACACAGTGTTGTGGCTTGCTTTGCTTCTAGAATGGAAGTTAAGAAATAATCTTGCTAATTTTCAAAGTAGGGATTTTTTGGATGGGGGAAAAGATCAGAGAGTCTGGATTATAAAATGATATGATTCTGGTATTCAGTGGTTTGAAGTAATTCCTAATTAATACTGATTTTACCTGTGCTGTTCCACACATGGAATTGCACATTATTTCAGAGGAAAGAAGGATAGAGAACTAAAACTGAGATATTTTGTGAAGTAAATTATTTTAGTCCCATCCACTCTTCCTCCTGATTTCTTTAACTGTTAAGTAGAAATGAGTGTGTTGTAAATATTGATTTCCCCACTCCCTGCCTCTTCAAGCCACTGTTTTTCAAATGTTGGATTTTCCTGTTGAGCTGCAGCAGCTGTTTCTGGCTGTGTAATTTAATCCTAGATGTAGAGGAGAAGCTGAGCTTTTCACATCATTTCCATATTAAACCTTTTCCCCAGTAGCTCTGTGTTAGTGAGAAGAGCCTTTCTTTGGTTGTCTTGAGGCGCTCCATGGATTTCAGAGTCCCTTTAGAGTTTCAGTGAATCCATGAAAGGCTACAACAGCAACTGAGACAATTCAGGGATGGTTTAGTCTTCTAAATAAGTGTTTAGACTGGTTTATAAACTTGTGGTATTAATTCTGTCAGGGAGACAAATTCTTACTTAATTTCATGTGTTTGAGGGTTCCAAAGCCTACTTTGGAAGAATGCTTTTATCACTTCTCTGGAGTGCCCATCACTGGTTATAGTAATCATAATCCTCAGCCTGCCTAGACAACCACTGCTGGTACCTGGCTGTGGGGAGCATCCTCCCTCCTTTTTTTAAACCCTTTCTTTTAGAGAGAACTGTTTCAGGTTTTGTGAATGCAGCTAGCTGCTACTTCCCATCACAATTTGTCCACCAAAAAAAGGGACTTGTCTATTTCAAAATAGGCACAAGTGAATAATGAAAGTACAGCTGGCATCTGATCTTGCAGTCATTGCATATTTTGGAAAGTCAACTGATCCACAGTTTGATTTCTGCCCGCTGAAAACTATGCAGAGTTGAAGTAAGCTTTGATGAACTGTTAAGAACATGTTTATCTGTCACTTTAAAAAAAGATCCTCTTTCCTCTGAAGACTTCCCTTACTGATCCTATCTACAGCCAAGAAAACTGGAAAGGGGCAGGTGGAAGTGTTGTTACTCGAGTATTTGCTGTTTGTGGACATGAAATAGTCGGGCTGTTAAAAGGATGTTACATCTCAAAGGCAGAGAGCATGAGGGAGGGTGTCTCAGGCAGTTAACTGTGGCTCTTATTTTGCTCATTAGTGGAATCAGAACTTACCTCCTGTGTCCTGGGAAATGAGTTAATTCTTTGAGGACACAGGGACGAGAGCCCCTGCTGAGCACAGGCAGGGCTCACCCGCAGGCTGTGGGCACTCTTGATGTTTTTCCTCCCACGCACCCATGCCTGAGCCAGCTGCAGTCCTGCCCCGATCATTATTACTGCCATCATTCTCCTCCATTTCCCATCGCACAACTGGGGAGCTGAATGGGAAATAAGCACAAAAATATATTCAACTTGCTTGGCATGGTGTTGCAATTAAAAGCTGAAGCCAACTATCTCCGTTTGTCGTTCAACAGGGAGGCATTGTTCCTCCTCCTGGCTTTTGTTTTCCCGCATACCGGCTCTTCATGGCCACTCTCTCACAGACCACGAGTTTTGTTTTGGGGTTTTTTTTTTAAATGTTTGACACATTTAAAACTAGTGGGCAGGTCCACGAAGCTAATGCAGAGATGGTGCTGTTCTGGAGAGCTGGTGTGGTCCGTGCTGAGAGCAGAGCAGCTGCAGACCGCCTGCAGATGTGGACCGGACGGACAGTTGCTCATGAGTGATTCCATTATGTTTCCTCAGATCCCTCTTTGAGCCATGTTGGGCAACTGCTCCCAACCTCTAATGGCTTCCTTCTGTTCTCTCCCGCTCTCGTTCAAGCTGTGCAGCTGGCTGCCGGGGGGACAGCACGGTGACAAAGGCTGCTGCAGCACGCTTGGCAGGCAGATGCTGCCTGACAGGGCATGGACAATGCGGGGGCTCTGCTCCCTCTGTAATTGCTGGCTGCCGAGTGCAGGGTAATTGGGCTCATGCCCTCTCCAGAGCGGGTGGAACAGGCTAAGGGACATGGAGAAAAGGCTGCTTTGGTGGGAGCAGTAGGGTGAAGTAAGACACAAGTGTTTCTGGATCCTGGGTAGTCAGAGGTTCCCTGTTGGTACTGACAAAGGCCCTTTTCTCGTTGTGTTTTGGGGCTGTTTGATCGCTGTGCCCGAGTGGCACCACAGCTGATTGTACAATAACTCAGTCTAGCGTTCAGGACAGGCTTTGTAGGAGGCTCTGCCCAGAGCATTTGATCAGCAGCTCCTAGTTCAGATGGAGCACAGGAGAAGTGGAGGAAGACTGGAAAGTTATGAAATCCTTTTTACCAGAACCTCTTGCTGCCTTTATTTCCAAGTGAGGCAGGAATTGCTTCGGAGCTCATGGCTGTTCCTGAGCTCAGACTGTGCCCCAGTGCACAGCTTGTGGTGCTGGCACCCACTCACCCTTCTCTAAGAGGTGAAGCTTGACAAAGCCTCCACTTCTGTGCTGCACATAGCAGCCAAGTCCTCGTCATCATAATTAAATGAAACACCAAAATACCTCTATCATTAAGGAACACAAATCTTTGACAAGAGCATTGAGGTAGGTCTGTCCAGAGCTCTTCCCTCAAAGAGCTTTTAACTCAAGCCTCAGGTTTTCTTTGAACAAAGCCTACATCAGACAAACCTCTTGCAACAGAGATGAGAGAGAGAAAAGGCAGACTAGACATGGGAAAGGGTTTATAAACAAATCCCCTGCTGCTCACTTTGTCCCTGCTTCCAGTCTTGCTTTCAGTCAGCTCTGTGGCTTTCTGGGCTGAAGCAGACTGCAAGTTCATTGTGGTCCCCAGGGAACTTTTCCCATTGTCACAGGGGCTGTTTTCTGGCTTGTTCTGCTGCTCTCAGCTATCTCCTGAGCCTGAGCTGTGCCTCCTTGATGTTTGCTTCTCCCCTCTTCAGCACACCCAGTAGCTCACACATGAAGATACCACATCTTTTCCCCTGCAAAGGGGCCCACTTGGCTGTGTTGTCCCCTTTAAAGGAACATGCTATACCAAGAGAAACAATTAAATTGGATACTCTGTCCTAGCCCCTAACCCAGATATTTTTTTTCTGGAAAAAGAAGGGTTTGTTGTGATAATTGTGAAACGTGCAATATAAATATTTAGCTACTGTTAACTCATCTGTTAATGTTTCCTGATATCTTTCACAAATTGCTTGTGTGCTTCTTTGTATGATGTTTCCATCTCACAATACTGTTCTTTCCCATCTCAAACTAAGAAACATCTCTTTGAGTTCTCAAATAATGGAGAAAAAGAGCAGTCACCCACACCTCCAGTTTGTGCAAGCTTAATAAATGGGTGATCTATTTGACAGTCTTGCACTTCAGCTGGAATTTGTGCTTTCAGGTCCTTTGTTGGATTATTTTTGGTGGCCTGGGCTGCTTTATTTCTGCCAGTTCAGGAGATGTACTAATGGAGAGTTTGGTTTAGTATTTGGTGTATTTTCTGCATGGGATGAATAATTCTGCTGCCATTTCCTCCTGTTGTGGACCTGTGTGAATTCAAGTGTAGGGGCTTTGATTAGGAGGAAAGTTCTGAGAAGGTGGTGATCTGATGAGGAATTTCTGGGAACTGTAACAAGCCTTCATCTGCTGAAGTAATGGAGCTCTGCCTAAATGAGGATGGTTCCTTTTTCCCTGCTCCAGACTAAATCTTCCCAGTAAGTTCAGAGAAGTGGCTATGGTGGAAACACTCTTCTGTAAATGAACCACCAGTGTAGTGAGCAGTTAGACAAATCTATAACATCTTCCAATCCCACGGCACCAGAACTGCAAGACACTTCACAGGACCGGGACAAACAATGATACTGAGGAGGAGGAACGGACATGAAAGAAACAAACAATACTAACAAGAATAGAGGCACATTGTCATTAAATGAAAACATCTTAAACAATGACCTTTCTGACAAACCACAGAAATAGCAAACATGCAGCCTTTTTAATAACTGTTCCATACTGGAGTTTTGCACACATACCCCCTGGAAGCTTAATGCACTCCAAATGTCTGTCCCTTGGACAAGGCCTGGGGTAAATGCCCTTTGGTGCCTGAAGGAACAAGTGAAAGCTCACAGGTTACTCAAACCTGCAGGAAACCCGTGCTCCTGACTGTGCCTCTCTCCATGTCAATGTGAATTTTATTTAGCAGTTGATGTTTTCTTCATCTTTTTCATTGTTTCTATGGGAGGGAAGTGAGTAGAGAGGGGAAAGAAGATTTTTAGTTAATATTTTGTCATAAAAGGTATGCTTAGGGTCTGTGCTAAAAATTAGAGTATGCTAAAAATAACTTGTGTGGAATTTTAGTTAGTACTGAGGTTGGGCTGCTGCAGCCCTCAGCAGTGCCATGCTGCACTTGAAATGGACAAATATCTCAATTTTGATGATGATGGGGGTTTTGGATGAGTTGTCCTATTAGGCAAATACTGTAAGCTGAAGGAATGGACAAAATACCCTATGGGATGATACCAAAATCAGTAACTGTTCCTTCTTAGACCTCTTAAAACAGTAGATTTCTTATGAAGGAAGTATCCAGATTAATTTTTTAAAAATTTTTGTGGTATATTGAAACCTTTTAAATTTTCACTTCTTTCTAACAGCTTTCAATAGTGGGACCTATCAGATCCAGTAACCATCTGGCTCTTAAATCAGGGATCATTATGTGCCTTTAATCCCTCATAAGAGTATCTGTTAATAAATTTTCAAAATCCAGCTGAAGAGCATTAGAGATTGTGTTCAGCTAAACAGAGTTAAAATACCTGTGATGGACAAATGTTCACCCATGTCTATTTCATGTTTTGTTTCAAGCCTTTTAGATGGGTGTATCTTTTCCCTATGTCTTTTATCACAATTCAGTGTTAGGCTATTATAAATATTCTCCAACCTCCAGAATTTCATTAGGAGTCACAGTTATGCCCACAGCCTCCAAGTCTATGTAGAGAGGTGAAACAAAGTAAAATTAAACCACTGCAAATCATATTTTTATGGTGTTTTACCAGAATTAAAATGTGTTGTATATAACCCAATAACTCTTATTGCAGTTTGTAAACTAAATGGAAGTAATGTACTGTCAAGAACTATTGCACAAATAATGGAATTCAGCAGTTCCAAAGTGCCAAAAAATGGTTTCTCTCTAAGTCAAGTGAGAAGGGAAATGGAGGCTCAGTTTCTGCTTTCTGCTGGGGGCTCTGTGCATATAGCTGTGCCTATGGGAGGACCAGGTTGGTGGTGGGTTTAAAAAGTCACTGGTTAGACAGGCAGGATCCCCCCAGAAACTGCTCACTGAGTGGTCTGCATCCAGCCTTCCTTCCCTGCCAGCTCTCCCAGGGCTCCCTTGGTGCTGTAAGCAGGCAGGGATCAGGCACAAGGTGTCAGCTGTGATGTGTATCCTGTGATTCCAGGGAGGTAAACGCTTCTTATCCCTGGTGACAGACCAGGGAAGTTTGCTTGGCTGTGGGTTGGGCACAGGCACGTTGTACAGGGACTAAAGGCTGTGGCTGCTCTTGGAGTGCAGACAGGGCTTTTTTCCAGACTTTCTGTGATGACTTATTACAGTTTGGGCAGACTTTCATATAATTTCCAAAAGGGCATGTTAATGTCTTGTACCTCTTGAAAGACACACTTTTAAATAAGATGCAGCTGCCCTGTACTTTCAGCCTGGTCCCTTATGAGAAAAGATGACTAACTCATTTACGGCAATCCTGAGCAGTAATAACTTCAGATTTATGATGCACCCAGTGTCCAGATGCCTCAGGGCGCCTGACAGGCTATAACTTAAAACGTAACTTTAAAAAAAAACCCAAAACCCCGTGTGATTGAACACAATGGAGCCGAGGGAGAAACAGCAACCCTATTGTGTGATAAATAGAACGGCGTCCCACAAACAATCTCCAACCCAAACTCGCTGCAGCCCGGCCCAGGGGGGTGCCATTGTGCTCTCTGAAATGCCAGAGAGGAGCACTCACTGCCGCCAAGGGGAAGCATTTGGGCATTGGCAGGCTTGGCACATGGAAAAGGAGAACCAGCTTCAGCTTTAGTCCAAGGAGTTGTGGGTTTTTTGTTAACCAAGGGTGGATATTTCAGAAAGGAAGTGGCAGGCATGTCTTTTCTAGTTGTTGCTTGTCTTCCAAAAACCTGCTTCTCAGAGTACACCTGCACTCTTATTAATCTAATGATGACTCTGTATGTATAGAGCATACATAAGCACTCTTCCATTGGTCCAACACTTATTTCAGATACTTACAGAACTCCTTGTGGACTTTAGTCTGCTCTCAAAATCAACTTCTGCTCCAAAGTGCAGGTGTATCACAGGTTTGAATCAGCTTCTGCTCTCAGTGAGCAGTGAAGGCAGTTCCTGACAGGGGGACACGTGAGATCCTCCTCTTCCCAGCTACTTCAGTCTCGGGACATCTCTGCTTTGTGAAGCTGAGTAAACCTGTAAAGTTTAAATAGAAGGCTCTGTCTGAAAGAGGGAACTTTTTTGAATCCTGCTGTATCATGCTTGGTAGATGCTTATATCATCATGCTCATAAGGAAGGACGTATTTCTAATTTTTGTCTTAATTTTGAAAACATAATGATGAAGGGAATAAAGAAAAATTACATTCCTGCCTTTAACCCTCCTATTGCTTTCAAAATTGAGTGATTTCACTATGAAGTATTTGTAAGAACACAACCTTTGAAATAGCTATTGGTTTTTCTCCATTTTTCCTTTATTGTTTGTTTTTCTAATATGCATAAGTAAATTTACAGTTGATCCTTGCAGACCTTGGCAATAATATCCAAAAAATAATTTGAGACAGAATCATATATTTGATGATTCTTACCTTTTTTAGAGTCTAATCTGCCATATTGATGTTTGAGACAGAGCTGTTGAGTACCAGTGGTGTCAGGTGGAATATAATGATGAAAGTTTTTAGATGGGAGCATTCAACAGAAAAGCCTTTTTCAAACACTCATCCTGCATGATTTAATGAGAACTTAATTCCTGGCAAATGGTGGTGATTTGAATAATTTTATTTTTTTTTTGTTGGTTTTTGTTAGGCTTGGTTCATTCTAAACATGCATGTGGTGCCCCTGATCGTGCAAGACCTTAAGCTTCATAAAGCAGCTCATGCCCAGAAGTATTGTTGAAGCTGGTTCTGCTGAGGCATCTAGGTGGAAAACTCCCAGATTTGTTTAAAATCTTCATATTCAGAGCCACCTTCTCTTTCTCAGAACAGAACATATATGTGGATGGAGTGGAGCAAAGATCCACAGAGCAATTTAAGTGTCTGTCCTCTAGGCCTGTGTTAAAGCAGAAAGAATTTCCCATTCCTCCAGAGGAATTTGTTCAGGTCCTAGGAAGGAAGTGTTTCATGGGGGAAGATATTGTTAACTGAGAAAGTGACTTCAGTGGAGGGCAAGTAGGCAGGAGAGTGAGAACCAAGGAAAGCTTTAAGGTGTGTTCAGCGGAGCTGTTGCCCATCCTTAAGTCGTGTGTGCTATTCCCTCATAGGACATGGATGTCAAATTTCATGGTGTGCTGGTTTCAGCTGTTCTAAAAATAACAAAAACCCAGCAAAGAAAGATAAATCCAACTGCATTACAAACAATATCCCAGTTCCCAGATCCCTGGTGTCAGTGGGAATTCCCCTTGCCTTTGAAATCTGCTGCATTCAGCCCTAATGGTTTGGGCTTTTGTAGGCCTTGAAGCAAACTGTTGTCTTCTGGGACCAGGTTTCCTGAGAAGGGGAATTAAGTTGCTCCAGCTCACAGTGCAGGAAGAAATGAACACATTTGTAGTGTGGATAATTGGGGGATTTAATCCCTTCACTGGTGGGTCAGGCACAGCTGAATACTGAAAGATTAGAAGGTGTAGTGGGCATTCTCCCTGTTGAAAAAAGGGTGACCTCAAATGCTGTTCTTCTGAGAATGGGAAGAAGGGAGTGAGGCCAAAGTGCATAGAAATGATGTGAAAGACGACCTGAGACAAGTCTCTGGGCAAAGGACAGCACAGATTGAGAAAAGCTGTGCTCAGAAGGGCAAAATGAATTTTCCATAGCTGGCAGTTCTGAGAAATATCTTCTGTGTGTATGTAGCCATTCTCCAAGGATTTAAAAACGTTCTGTCAAGCACCTTAATGATACTGGATGTAGTGGAGATTCATGGAGAAGAGAAAATAGGAATATCCAACAGCACCTGGCAGACATGAAAGGCAGAGGTCAGTCATGAGAGCTGTCATCCATCTGCTAAAATAATACCAGCAAACCACTGTGAGTTCATTGTAGTCAGCTGTCTTCCTGCTACAGGAAAACCCAACATGGTGTTCCAGCTTCATGTCCTGTTGAGGGATGGTGGAAAAACACTTCACAGCATTAAAGCCCTTTCAAGGTTTTAGAAAGAATTTGTTGCATGGTTGGACTGCCAAACATGATGAGTTAAATGACTGGCACAGAGCAGGTACTGAAAGGGAGCCTAATTTCCATGTTTTTTCAACAAATAAAAATAGAGAGCACAGCGTGGAAATTAGCTTAGCGATGAAGCTTGTGCTCCATGAAGATCCCTCTCATGATTAGGTAGCAAGTAGAGGAGGAAGCAGGCAAGTTTAAGGCTTATTGCTCCCAAAAGGAACACAGGATCAGCTCCAGAGCAGGCTGTAATGGGAAATGCAAAGGTATAACCTTTATGCACCAGGGCATGTATGGGAATGGTTAGGATTGAAGGAAGTAGCTCACCAGGGAGAGGCTGGATCTGGGAAGTCACTTTCCATTAATGAAGGAAAGGCTGAGTCAATCCTGAAGGGGCTGACAGGAAAAACAGGGGGGGAGGGAACATCAATTAGGGAAGTCACTCTGGAACTGAAATCAGATACTCCTGAGCTGAGGAAGACTCTTGTAGGATGTGTAAGGATGTGGCCCAGCTCATATTTACTACATAAAGTGTTTGTCAGTTGCTGTCTCTGAAGAAATTAATGGAGATGGTTTACACCAAATGTTTTAAAATAAGTGGTTTTAACCATTCTGTACTTCATTTTTAGATTTCTTTCCTATATCACTTATGTGAAGTTTTCATGTGAGATAGCAAAAAAAAAAATCTGCTATAATCCCATTATGTTGTGCTCCTCTTAGGTCTGTCACTATGAAACCTGAATTACTAGCTTAATCTCCTACTTACTCAAAATTTCATCTTTTTTCTTTCTTAACCCTAGTTTAAAACCCTCTCAAACAACAGAAGTTAACGCTTAATATGCCATCAGCTGGGGAATCTAAATACAAATGTATGTCTGAATTTTAGTACTTTCAAAGGGGAAGGAGAAAAAAAAATGATTCTGAAATCCTGGCACCAACTTCTAGGACTTCAAATATCTGACAGAGGTATTTTGACAGCAACTACTTTGTGCATGTAAGCAAAGAATGAGACAAGCTTAAAACCAATCTTATAATTTACAGCTTTTCATGATCTTGAATATCACAACACAAGGATTATTAGTTTACAGAAAACCCAAAGAGCCAACTGTGCATTGATTAGAAGAGAGATTTTGGGAGGGAAATAATATTTTCATTGCAATGTTTTCTGAATTCAAAAAGCTTCAAAAGAATCAGTGTAGGAAAAAGAAACAAAATCACCCACCACACAAGAAAAAAAGGCAATCCTTAAAAATAGCTCTGAAAGGAATTTTGCTCAGCAAATCCAAGTGCATTAGGGAAAGAACAACTTAGCTTTTCATAGCATCAAAAAACACAGACAAAACAAACACTGTTAGAACTAAAAAAGACCTCGAGACACTGAGTAGATGGGACTTTTTTCTATATTTTAAACAGGCATATTTAATTGTTTCAGAAAGTAGATTGTTCTACATGAAAGAGACTGAGTTTTGAGTTGCTAGTTTGACATATGGTGTAAGTTGACTCCATGTCAACACAATTTGTTCCAGGTACTTAAGGTTCCCATGCCTGGTGATTTCTGGTGGCAAGGGTGCCACTGTCCCCAAAGCAGGGCAGTCTCTAAAGGTGTGCACGGCTCTTACCAGGCTCAGGTAATTTATATTTTTTCTTTTTTTTAACTGGAACTCTGTACAGCTGAGGAGAGGGGGAAAAAACCCAGCCCTGAGAGGTCTTTATGCTCTTCCTCTTTCCCATCTTTCACTCAGACTTTGTCATGAGGCAAGCTGGAACCTTTCCTTCCTGACAACTTGCAGTGCAAAATGAGTCAGTGCAAACCCTGTTCCCATCCTGGTCCAGGCACTGCAGTGTGGAAGGTCTGGGAAGTCACAGTGAAAAAAGAACAACAGTCCCAAATGAAGTGAAGGACTTTGTACCTAGGCAGAGAAAGAGGCTTGGCAAATTCCAGGGAAATACCTGACCAAAACCTTTGCATTCCTGGTCAAAGCTAAGGGTTATTTGCACACCTGAAACTTGCAGGTATACATGAACTAAGAGAGAACAGCCTGACAGCACTGTACATGTCCTGCACATGAGGCACAATCCAGATAACACACAGATTTGCTTTAGAAGAGCTGCTCCTGATCATACCAGGTTAAGAGGAAGTGGATGGAGCGAGGAGATCCATAGATTCAGGAAGTTTTCAAACTTGGTTAAACTGCAGTGCAGAAATGTTTTGTGGATGAGTTCAGACTGGGAAGGAGGAGCCATTATCATGAACAACACCCTTTCTCAGGTGTGTCAGCTGCCAGAATCCAATTCTGGGATTTCTATGGATGCTGCAAAAGCTAATATTTCAATACTCCTGGAAGCAAGGAACTCCTGAAAGGATTAAAAAGCCATTAACCTCTCTGATTTCAGTCCAACTGCCTGCAGAGCAGGAGGAGGGAGGACAGAAACGTCAAGTCCCTGAAAAGTTTTAGAGATGATACCACACCATCTAAACGAGAGATTAGCAGTGAAAAGCCACCCTTTTTTCCTGGACAACACATTTTCCTTCTAAGCTGCTGGACACTTCGGGGGCTGGCATGCTTACTTCTGGCATCCTGTAAGGGCATTTCGGTCTTAGATCCTTTTGTTGGTCAGAATGTGGCATATTAAGTATGACAATTAATTAGCTGTTCCTCAAGCGGAGGGACTGACATCCCGTGCCTCTGGAATGGTGTTGCAACAACAAGTACTTTAAATCTAGACAAAAAAACTCTTGCAATTATTTTGTTTGTCACCACAGGTGGATTCCTGCCATGGAATTTCATGTGGGGCAGGGCAGCTTTCATGACTAAGTAAGAGCCTCCATCTGAAAACACCTTGTTCCTTTTCCAAGGAAGTCATGTAAATTAATTTTGACAGCGTGAGGCTTCAAATCTAAATGCTGCTGGATGCCCTTTTGTTTGTCCTTGGCACTCTGTATAGAGAAACACAGAAACAGAGGGTCAACACGTTCAGTTTCTTTGTGCTGTGCTGCAGATGAGTTACAGCTTTAATGTTAATGGGTGATTAAGTAGAAAAAAAGGGTGTTTTGCTATAGGTGGGCATGCAGTTGTGAAATTGTCATCAATGCCACACCACCAGTACACTGTGAAAGACAGGTGACAGTTTTGTCCAGTGCTACAGCATTTTTTTCTGATTTGTTTAAACAGAATAAGGCACAGGGAATGGCATTCCACATTGGAACAATAATGGCTGAAACTTACAAAATAAAACAGTTGTTCTTGTGTATTGAAAGAGCTAAAAGACAAAACACAAATGCATTCAAACTGTGCTGTATTATTACCTCTAACTTCACATAGAAAAAATCTATTAAGGTTCAAAATGAAGGACCCCCCACAGTGATTTTTTTTCCTCTTATGAAGAGAAAAATACTGAGGCCTTCATAAAGTGAAAAATTATTTTAGAATATTCATGACCTTTGGAAAAAGTCGGAGACACGGAAAATGATGACAACGTTTTAATCTAATATAAATTAAGACTGGCATCCAATCAAGGAAGTCTTCTGGTCTCCAAAGATATTAAGTATATTCAATTACATATGTGGAAGCTTTAGAGCTAGATCTTAATTAAAGGAATAGTTAAATTTTGCTCTTAGTTGTAAAAGTGAAGCAATTGCCCCAGGCAACTTATTTCCTCTCAGTTCAATTTATTTGCTTTTGAGATGGTAAAATTCTTACTTATACAGATTTAGATGCTCCATTTTTATTACTAAATTAGTAGTCAGTGTCCAGGTTATCAAAGTGTGAAATCTGTGGGTCTGGTGCATTTTCATTCCCAAAATTATTCTTTCAACCATTTTGCTGGAGCTTGTCATCCTTTTTTCTTGTCAAATTAAGGGCCTCATCAAATTTACCTGAGCATTTGCACATATACTGACTATCATGCAGTACTATATAAATTTTTCTGTGTATACATGCGTGTTGGTGGAAATATACATCACCTTTGTAAAGATTTTTTCTTATAAAGCTTTATGATAGCTAAACTACAACACAGTAGATGCTAAGTGCAAAAAGCCATTGTGTGCCAATAGACAAGGGAACAAAAAAGTAGTTAAAGGGAATTTCATGTTCAGCTAGACCTGACGTTTTAAACTGAATTTTTCCCTGAATGTCCACCTATGGATGGGCAGGAATCCAAGTGATCCAAAGCACTTTCATGATGATCTGTTGCCTGGCATGTGGCAACTAAAATTCACGACTTTTCTTTCATTCCTTCCAAATGACACCAGCACAGATTTTTTTAAAATACTTTGATGGAAAACGATGAGCTTTTACTATTTATACATCTAAAAAGAGGTAGAGAGAAAAGAGGTGTTGTTACGCTCCAGTGGTTTAATTATTATTATTATCAGCACAATTTTAAAATAGGTCTATAAATAGTTTTTTCCTCCTTCTTCCTTTTCCTTCTGCTTGGCTCACATCCCTTCATACTTATTTTAAATTCCATAATCGGATACAACCAAATCCCTTTTCTAGCTACGCCATCACTTCAGTTTAGAGCACAACGAAAACCCCAAAAACCCCCAGGGAAGCTATTGAGCTTTCTAGAAGGTGGTCAGTGTATATTGCACGTATATATAATGTGTATTTATAATGCATACTGTAGTGAAAGAGTACTGACGTGATGCTAGTAACCTGTTGAAGTCCGGCTTTTCTTCCCCGTTCTACTACATTTTGTGTAGTTTTAATCAGAATAGCATGCCTGTGCTGGGTACGTTGTAAGAACACACGGAATGTTTATTTTTTTACACAAAAAGCGTCACTTTCGGCCGTTCGTAAGGACGCTCAACTTCTGCCTTCAGACCCGCCTCCCCTCAAAACCAACCCCCGAAATCGAAGGGTTACTCGGTTTCGAAGCGAAGCTGCCTTCACGCCTTGCTGGAGCACACAAAAAAAAAAAAACGGGGGGGAAGAAGATGAACCCCCTCACGCCGCCGCCGCCCCCTCAGGCCGGCCATGGCGGCGCTCCCGCCACTGCCCCGCCGGGCGCGCGCGCCCCCTGCGGCCGCCCCGCCCCGTGGCGCGCGCTGGCCCCTCCCCTCAGGAGCCGGGCAGAGCCCCCGCATCCAGCCCCTCTCTTCCTGCCCCCCTCCCCCGGACTGCCGCTCGCCGCTCCCGGTGGGGATGGAAGTCCCCCGTAAGCCTCTTCCTTCTCCCCGGTAGCAGGCGGCGGGGGCCCCGAGTTCGGTGCAAAAATGCTGGGCATGTACGTGCCGGATAGGTTCGCCCTGAAGTCGTCCCGGGTGCAGGACGGGATGGGGCTCTACACGGCCCGCAGAGTGAAGAAGGTGGGTGATGGCGGGGGAACGGCCTGGCCCGGCCCGGCGGGGAGCGGCTGCCACGTATCACCGGGGAGCTGGGCGGCTCTCCCGCCCCTCTGCCCCGCTCCAAGTTCGCCTCAGCCGAGCCGTGCCCGCCCGGGCTCCCTCTGCTCACGGGAGGCGCCGCCCGCCCGCTGCCCCCTCCCGCTACAAGGAGCGTCCCGGGGCGCTGCCGCCTCAGCCGGGAAGGGGCGCGGGGGGGCCAGCGGAGGGTTTGCTCTGAGGGAATTTTATTCCCTCCCCCGTTTTGTGATTTTTTAAACTTTATTTATTATTTTTTAATATTTTTTAAAAACCCCTCAGTTTGTGCGTCTGGCACAGTTGTGAGGGCAGAGCTCCCCCGGGCGGGACCGCCTCCCTGAGGGGAGCGGCGGCCGCGCGGAGTTGGCAGGCTCCTGTCACCCCCCTCACGGCTCTCCGGCCTCGGCGGGACCGTGGTTTAATTCCTTTTTTCGGCATAATAAAGCCGGGCCCCTGAACGATGTCATTCAGCTGAACCGAGTCTCCTACCCCAACCAGGTGATGCCTCTTCACACCTCATAATTGAAAGTCTCTTGATCACATGAAATTCCAGCTGAGACTGTCCAGGTGGCTTGTTAGGACACATAAAGGCATACCAAAACTATGAACCCATCATTAGTGTACACTTTTCTGTGTTTTGTATGTTTCGCTTTGCATCTTTGTCCTCCTTTTGGCTCTGATTTTTTTCCTAATTTTTCAGTGGTTTCATCAACAAGACTTCGACACCATGGGGTGGAGGTCTCACATTTTTAAGGTGTCCCTGAGTGTTAAAAGTGGGGCTGGAAAGGGGAACAATTTTATATCGTTTGCTTTAATTCTTTAAAACTTCTCCACTGATGTTCTGAAGTTTGATATGAAAACTTTTTTGGGTTCACACAGCAGGGAAGATTGTACACTATTAGCATTTGTTAATCCCCAGACTCTGAAATAGAGTGAGCTCTGAGGTGAAATTCCCGGGAATCATCATCCCCAATTCTGAGCTGGGGGGAATCTGAGCTTCCGTCCTTTACACTTGACAATTGAACCACTGGAGCTGCATGCTGGGACAAACAGAGTGTTTTCCTGCCTGAATGATTCCTTACCTTACAAACTTCATACAGGCAAAGTGTGTGAGGTCAGAGCTGTGCAAGCACCTAGAAAAAGTGTTGCAAGTGCGGGGTGTACTTTGTGTGGACTTCAGAAGGTAAAGGCAGAGGCAGTTGTAGTAGGATCTGTTCATATCTATTCATATTAGGAGCTTCTGGTGACAGTGTTCTCTGTTGGGAGAAAGGTGGGTGTGTAAATGACACAGGTGGTACATCGGACACAGCCAGACTCCGTGTTACTCTTTTCCATGGAAAGAAAATTCACACCTGAAGCGCTCTTAACTTGTTCCCCTGTCTGGTAATGAGGGAGAAGTACCATGCTTCGTGGCTGTGATAAAGAGTAGCTTGTAGCTGTTAAATTAATTCCATGGAGTTTTGGGATTAGGAGGAGGTGTTGAACGTGACACTTTATTGTGAAGCAAGATCTAAGTTGCTGAGTAGGAAATACTGCACTGTTTTCTCTCTGTTGTCACACAGTTGCAGTTGTCTGAACTGAAAGGAAAATAAAAAAGCAGGATGATCTTATGATCAGAAATTGCAATACCAGCTCTCCAAGTGCTGTGCAGGCCTCTAAAGATTCTGCTGTTAGCAAAGTTTTGGTAATACATTCTGAGCTGCTGCTGCCTGCCATCTGCTTGTGCACCTTCAGGCATGCGGGGCTTTCAGGATTTTGGTTGTGGAACATAAAAGGTGGAAACTTTTCATTTTGTTACCTTAACAAAGCTGTGATTCCCGTGTACCTTCTGTTTTCCATGAGCCGGCCTCAGGCTGCAGAGCGCCTGCATCATGAGGCTCTCGGTGTAATCATCAGAGAGCCATCGCATTTCTCAGTGTTTTGCTGCAACTGGAAGATTAGTCACTGCTGCTTTTTTAGAAGCAACTGTTGAAAATAGCTTTTTTCAGCATTGGAAAAATGTGCTTCTATATACTGAATAATTTCTCTGCCTTCAGACTGTGTTGGCTGCCTCGCTTTTATTGATCAGAGGGGAAGTCGAAGTCTTGTATGAGTAGTTTTTGATTAATGTATGTTGGCATATAACAGCATGTTTATTAACCAGAAATAAAGTGTAAACGTGTGTGTGTGCGTCAGCTGAAGAGAATGGTCTGAAAAGCTAAACAAATAATTGCACTTATCCCCATGGACCAAGACATCAGGTTTTGGTTCCCCCCCACAAATTTGAGAAGCCACAAAAAGTGCTCAGAAATCTGCATCATCTGCAGTTTACGTTATGTTTACTCTGTTCAGAGGTGTTCAGAAGGTCTTGAATATTGCATTTGAGATTTCCTGGTTTGGAGTACTGAGATGGGAATGGTGTGAGGTGTTTCTTGTTCTGAGCTGTTCCTGAGGGCTTCAGCGATGGGTAGAAAATTAACACTCTAGGTGCTGTACACATACAGCTGTATTTTATCTGTTTCCACCTTCTTTGCTGATGGGGAAAGAGAAGGAAGAAGTTTCAGCCTGAGCATTAAATCCCAGGATTTGAAAAACTGTCAGGGGAGGAACTCTGACATTATTTATCAGCAAAACGATGAAGGGTGGTGTGGAAATCAATGAGAAGTAAGGATATGAAGCCCCAGAGTGTCACTTTTTACTGTCACTCTCCCTGTCTGGCTCTGTCGTTGCTCTGGACTCCAGTTGCTGACTTCTGCTGTTCTTGTGTTTCTTCCTTGCTGTTCCTTGTAGTGAAATATTCTTTGTGCACATTTAAAAATTTGTGCCTCAGTTCTGTTGCCTCAATCTGCAATTCCAATTTTCCTTTGCTTATTACCACTTCAGGCTTAATTTTAAATACAAGTTTGTTTTTTGTTTTTTTTTAATTGATTTTCTCTTTCCAGGAGGAACAGTCCTGGATGTTTTCCATTCCACTTTTTTCTCTTTACCTGTAGGCAATCTGTGAAAACTAAGCAAGAAGGAAAGCATGTAGCAGCCTATTGCTGGGAATATGGAATGTGCCTGGAGGAAGGGATATGTGTACAAGATCAATACATTTTTTTAACCAAAATACTGTTGTTCTTAACAGAAACACCAAAGTCACTTTTCAATATACACTTTAAATCTCTAATGCCTGAAAATATAAATGCTTTTGGACCTGAATGCTGCTTGAAGGAACACAGCATCCTACATTCCAGATTTTAGGGCCTGCCCCTGCAAACAGGGACAAGGCAGTGTGTGTGGGGGGAAGTGGGGCCTGTGGATGAAGGAAGTCCCATTTAATTATTTTGCCCTGCTGCTCCTGTGACGTCTGTGAAGGAAAAAACCCCAGATGCCAAATTTTTTTGGAAGAACATATCAATGGATGCTTTCACAGCGGGTGTTTTGACTAGCAGGTGGTAGAATATTTTAATTTTGTTTATGAAGGCTCAAATTAATTCATAAGCACGTGCATGCTCCCTTATATTTTTAAACAAATCTCTCTGTATGATCAAGCCCTCAGTTTTTCAGTCTTTTGATTTGTGGCACTTCAAAAAGTAGCGCTGCAAGTAATCTCGCAAATGAATCTAATATAAACTTGGTGCTTGCCAAGTTCTTTGTTTTAGTTGGATGCCTGTTGCAAGGTGCTTCCTGAAAATTTTATGAGAAGTTTAAGAAATTTGACTTGTAAATTTCAGCCTTATTTAAGATAAAGAAAAATCCTGCTTCCCAGAGGAGAAATAAGCACGCAAAGGGAAGGCATGGTTTTATGAGATTCTTCAAGTATGAGAAGAATGGGAATGAGCTTCAAGTTGAACCCTTGAAGGATGTGCACCTTCTTGGCATATAGGACAATAAAGCAAAACTCTCATTTTCTGTTTGAAGCTAAATGTTACTCCTCTGCTGGGGTTTGGTGATCCACTTGCATTTTTCTTCTTCCCCCCCGCCACTGATTCTTTTGCTTTTATCATTATTCCTTAGGGTGAAAAGTTTGGCCCCTTTGCAGGGGAGAAGCGAATGCCGCAGGAGCTGGATGAGGACACAGACTGCAGGCTCATGTGGGAAGTGAGTAAAGTGACATCATCACACCTCACAAAAAGCGTTCTCAGAATTAAGATTTACTTTAACAAATCCTTTCTATTTTGTTTCATAAAGATCCTGTAGTGAGATTTAGTAATTTTAAATGACGCTGCCTGGGTAGTGGAGGATTGACTTCTTTAAAACTAAAGAAAAAGCAAATGATGGTTTCTAATCAATGAAATGTGAAAAAACAGCAAGTCAAGCCAAATACAAATATAACAACACTGTGGGAAATCATTAAAACATATGAAAATAATTAGAAAAATTAAAGTAATTTTAATTGGGAAGCAGTTTGTAAGTTACAGAGATACTGATTTATGCCAAATGAACAGGTACCAGCTTATGGCTTCCTTCTGCTGTCATATGAAACATTTCCTGGTGTGGCACTTGTGCTGGGATTTGGCAAACTACATAAGTGAACCTTTAAAATCTTAGCAGTTTTTAATGCAATGAGTCGGTGTGAGGTCCTCACCAAAACAGAAGCCTGGTGCTGTGGGCAGCTTTTTATTTTTTATACGCGTTAGGCAGGAACAGCAGTTTATACACTAGTTCTTGTAATTAGGTACATAACCCATCCTAGCTCCTGTTGTACTTGTGTGTGCCTGAAGTGAAATCTGAGTTTACCAGCTGAGGAGACGACACTGACTGAAAAATACTGGCAATGGCAACGTTTCCAACTTGTTAAAAATGCCTTCTTTCTGCTGCCTCTGTTCTGTCTTTGTAATCTTTATTTACTGCTGTAGCTCTTTGAGCAGAATTTCTTTTTTCTTCTTTTCTTTTTTTATCTCAGCCAAGCAGTTTCTACTGAATGCACATTTAGTCCTCTTTTACACTGAGGACTAATTTCTTACTTTTTTACCCTTCTGTGGTTAGAGGTGGAAGGAGGACTGTTACTGCACTGTACAAAAAAAGCTTATATCTGACATCTGGCTTAAAGTGCTATCAGTGCACTTATCACAAAATACATGTTTGTTTGAAAAATCTCTGGCATTAACCTCACTGAGCAGCTTATGAAGAGAGCGCAGTAGTGATGCAGCCTTAGCAGAGCTGCAGATAGATTCCACGCACTAGAATGATGACTGAGAGAATGTTAAAAGCTGTCTCTTTTTACCCAAACTCAGTATTAAGTATCGGGAGTGGTGAAATATTCCTAGGTGAGTGCTAACTCCACCCTGTGTAGCCCTGTCTTCTGCCTTTCCTTTGTCTGTTTCAATCTAGGGCTGTGCCCCAGATGCCCTTTCCCAGAGAAGAGGTGTGGACAGTTTGTTCCCCTTTCCCTTTTGGGTTATGTACTCAGAGCAACCAATTTCATCTTCTTTGTTCCCAGCTGAAGACAGAGCAATACAATGTGCTTTTTATTACACATGTTTGCAGACTACAGTACATGTTCATTGTGCCCTGGCTCACTTGGCTCTTCCTGATGTTTCTGCAGGTTGTTTGAAATCAGTAAAATGCTTGTGCTAGAGCAAGGTTTTCAGAAGAGGCAGTGGGTGGATTACAGCAATGAGAAGGCCTTTAGGTTTGTTGGAAAGCTTTATGATTTTCCAGGTTCCTCATTGCTCACGCTTAAATGAGATTTATCTGTTTCTGCACAACAGAAAAGAAAAGGCAAATACATGTATTTGTTAGTGACACTAATGTGACCCCATTGACAGCAAATCAGAAAATGAAGTTTTTATGAGCTGTTTTAAAATCATTTCATAATATCTTGTGGTAACCTAGTTTTGAGAGCCTTGAAAAGATTCCTGCATACCAAATTTTATGACTTCCTGAAAATTTTAACCCAGGTTGTTCATGTTTACTGAAGTTGATCTGAACGTGAGCTTTTATAATATAACTTGAATCATGCTGGGAGTAGTCTGAAGTTGAAAATTGAGACCAGGAATGCAGAAAGTTAAGACTTGAACAGCACAAGTAGATGGTTATTCCAGAGCCTGTGGGAGGCATGCACAGAAACTGGCCAAGTCTCTGTGTAGCCAGCTGTACCAAAGATATAAAAAATAATTAATTTGAAGGCTAATGGAGGGAGGCACACTAAAGCCTGACTTCACAGTCTGATGGCAGTCAAAAAAAGAAGTTTCCAGAGAGAACACCTTCAGAAAGAAGGCTCAAGCAGTTGAGGCTTTTTGTAAGTCAAGGAAAAAAACGGGCATTAGTGCAGCTTGTTTTCTTTCCTTGACACTTGATGCCTGGGATCCAGGCTTCAATTTTATGGGATATTTTTCTGTGAGGAAGTTTGCCACATGCATTTCTAGTTGTGCAGAGTGGTGCTCTGTGATGTGGTCTGTTTTCATCAAGCCATTCTCTTTTCTCCAAGACCAGCATTGTGAGTTGGCATCTTTTAGGCATCACGTTGAGACAGAATCACACGCATTACGTTTTCTTTTGGTCTCAGGGAAAACGTGACACCCAAAAAATTTATTGAGCTCAATGATTTTGTTCAGTTAAATTCTGAAGATGTTAGAGTTTCTCTTTAAATTAAATGCCATTACTCTGCCTGTAACATGCATAGTTGCGAAGACATCAAAGGTTTATACTTGTTCCTTCAACAGATTCTGGGGAAGTGGAAGATTCCAGCGGGTGGGAAGCATCCATGATCTTGCTGTTATCTTTGTAAAGAGCTACAGGCTGAAATGTTTTATTTTTGAGTGGTGTGAAAGGAAAAAAAAATAAAAATCTCCAACAAACCTGTGGTAACCATTTAGTTAAGAGTGATAATAAAAAGCCAAGAAACGTACAAGTGGCTGTGTGCTTTCTCTTTCTTTCTGTTAAAAAGACACATCTTCAGTTGTCCCCCAGCTCTCTGAGTGTACTGGTGAAGGACACAGCTCGTTGCTGGTGATGAATTGACAGTTTTGTTCTTACTCTTAACAATCCAATAACACCTTGATTAAATACTTCTTTGTGTGTGTTAGTAAACTTGGCATAGCAGCTTAGAGCTGTGTGCATTTGCTGGAGAAGCAAGTGCTTCAAAGCAAGCAGGAAATCATCTTCAGGTATTAAAAGTTCACAGACATTTTTGCTGTGGAGGCTCAGATGTGCCTTTGTGAGGGGAAGATATCTTTCATGTACGTATGTTCAGTTCCTTTTCTTCATTATCCTTAACCAAGAAAGGGGAATTCATTTCACTCCTGTTGGATTGTGGCAGGCATCTACTTCTGGTGATGACTTTGGCAAATGTTGAAACAGGGAGGGCTGGAAAGATTTTGTCCTTCTTCAAACACTCTGACATACCATGAAGAAATGTTGGTCAGGGTTGGATGGAACATAATACGCCATGTAATGCTGAATGTTACATATTTCAGGTTGGGTTTCTGTCTATCTGCCAGGATCATGTTTTCTTCATTGTTACATTAAAACCAAAGAGATTAGAAATCAGTCTTTCAATGGAAGCCAATGTTTGTGTTTATTTATATAAGAAAATGAAATGAACTTACATTTCTGCTGCTTAACTCTCAACACTTTTGCTGTGACAGTTGTTTTCAGTTAAATAAGCCTGCCTGAAAACTAGTGAAGGCAACAGAGAATCTGCTCTTGGCTGCCGCCAGCTTCAGATCAGAGCTGTGGTGTTTAGGATCAAGGTATAAGAAGTCAATCACATAAAGCTTGGTGTGTTTTGGTGGCTTTCTTCTTATTTTTTATTTTTCTTCTTTCCTTGATATCTTGCCTATAAAATGTTCTTCTGGCATAGGAAGGCTCTTACACACAAGACATTGAGTCAAATTATGTCCATAGATTCATGGTAAAAGGAATCTTAATTAGATGAATTCTGTGTTTGCTGTCAAGGTGAATATAATATTATTGATCTAGTTCTGAACAATATAGTCTTTATTTTTTTCTGTATGAAGTCTACCTTCCCAGTCATTGTTCCTCAAATACTGTTTACATAGAAAACCGTTTGCATTTAAATGTTTTGGGGTGAATCTTTGTTTATTTTTCTATGCTTTTGTTTTTCTCATTTCTTAAATGATCTGGGCTTTTACACAAATCAGAAATTGGTGCTCTATTTTATATACAAGTCTTATGTCCCAGAATTTCAAATGCCAATTTGGTAAATTATTCTCCAATGGGATAGGCAGGTGTCCAGAGTGGTTATTAATGTTGTCATAATCAACTCTGTTAAAATCTGTTTTAGTCATATTTTTCCATGTTAAATATATGACTTTGCATTAATTTTAGTGACTTTTGGAGCAGTCCCGTTAATGATCTTTTGGTTTTGGTGATGAGAAGGATGTGCTCCTGAAAGTAGCCAAGAGAGTTAATTTCCCATCCTCAGTTATGGGATATATTTAAGATGTTGGAGAATGCGTCTTGCTGGGCTGAGGCATTCCTGTTCCTGTCTGAACTTACTGTAGATCACACACAGTTTGCTTAGGGAGATTTGGGTATCATTCCAGAGAAATGGAAGTTCAACCCCGCTCCTGAAAGCTCCACAGAATGTTTGCAGGAGTCTAGGAGTGACCTTCCTGTACCCTTCTGTCCCTGGCAGGGTCAGGTAATGTCATGCACCAGAAGGAGCTTCATTAGCATGGAAAACTTGCTGTATGTTTTGGCTGAAGGAAAATGGCAAATGGTGTCTCTGTCCCAGACTTCTTACTGAGTAAGCAAATCAGGAGTTGCTGCCTCAGGTTTCTTTTGCTGGAGTTATTTTAATGCTTTCTCCAGCAATGTTAAAATGTGAGTTTCTACTCTGCAGTGAGCTCTATGATGGTCTGAACTCAGGATGCAGAAGTATTGCAGCTAGCTGTTTTATGCTACAGCAATAAAGATCATATTTTCAGCTAATCAAAAAAGAAGCAGTGCAAAAACCAGTACTTTTCTCTACATGATTGTTTGATAAACATAGATTTTTCCATTTAGAAATGTTCAGAAAATGGTTTCCAGAAAGCAGGCAGTGAGCTTACTGCCTTCACCAAAAGTAGCCATCTGCTTACTTGCAGTCAAGTTTTGTTCTTCTTCTCTTGCCAGGTGTGCATGGTGTGGCATTTGCAATACACTTGTGAGGATTTAGAAGTAGCATAAGTGACAAATTTGGATGTATTTTGAAAACGTGGGGGTCATTTCATTGCAGCATAAAAGGCTGGCAGATGGAGTGGTGCCTGTTGGTGGGCACTGCCACAGCTTAGGTGTTATTTACGCCTGTGTAGGGTTTGGTGTGGGGGGGAGCTTACACATTGACCAGTTCTGCTCCTGAACTCTTCTGTTTCTGCACCCTCCTGGTGCTTGTTAATGTGGCATCATTCAAATTGTCCTGACTGGCTTTGAGGTGGAACCTCACCCTGTGTGGTGACAGGGAGCGTAGCGTGCTTCATCTTATGTTAAAAGCATTGCACTGAATTCATTCAGTGACACCTTTTGTGCTGATTATCAAGAAGATAATTCTTTGGTTTCAGATACATAACAGGGATATGTGTATACATTTGAGGTGTTGCTTTTAAGTGCTAGGTTTGGGATCCACTGCCATCAGTTCATTTAGGAAACTCCCTATTCATGCAACCAGAAAAGGATTGGTTCATGGCACCAGTCTAGTCCACGCTAAGTACCGTGTTTTTGCACTTTTTCATGACTTTTCATGCTCACATCTGTATATTCAATGCAGCATTATTCCTTTATGAGGTGAAAGAGGCAGTAGAAAATACAGAATGTTTTTAAGGGATTTATCGTATTCCTTTATCGATAGTTTCCTTATGTGTTAAAGCTCTGCTTTGTGTTTGGCATCCCTTTGTGGATTGGCAGAGACTGAAAGCATAACCGAGATGACTGTGTATCACTGAAGCAAATATAAATTATTCTTATATAATTTAATGATCAAGCAAGTACAGAAAAATTGATGAAAAGTTAGATAGTGTAGTGTATAGTTTTTATAATAGGACCTGGATTGCTTCTCATTCCAACTCAAGATTTGGTGTAAGCCTTTATAGGATCTACGTGGTGGGCTCCTGTAACTTGTGCTTGGGTAGCTAAAGCACAAAGCCTCTGTAGAACTGGGTGATTATTACAGTGTCACAGAATGGTTTGGGTTGGAAAGCACCTTAAAGACCATCCAGCTCCAGCCCTCCTGCCAGGGACAGGGATGCCACTCATTAGATCAGGTTGCTCAGGGCCCCATCCCATCTGGCGTTGAACATTCCCAGGGATGGGACATCCATGGCCTCTCTGGGAAACCGTTAGTGTGAGATAATATTGTTTCCAGATGCATTTCAATGTGTAGGTTTGACACTTCTCACTGTGGTTAATCCATGTGTTGGAAAGTAAGAGCTTTTAAAGTTTGAATGTTGGCACCTTTTTGTGATGTGTCCTTTTACCTTCAGAAGAGCAGTAATGAATTTTGAAGACCCTTACTTGTTTGCAGAACTACAGTAATTCTTTTTTTTTTTTTCTTAATCTGAGAGCAAGTGCTGTCACCAGCTATTATTGTAATGGAATACAGTTTTTGTCTTCTTAATAATGCCCTAAACGTTTAGGTAATTGAAGCAGTCGTACTGAAGAAATACGATATTGCATTCTATTAGAAACAAATATAGCAAGAATGTGAGCAATTTATATACAAAGCCACAAAGGCAATCAAATTTTGGTCTTATATAGCCAAATTCCCTGGCTCTTAGGAAATACCTGCCCTGGATACTTCTTGTTGACAGATGGAAAATAAAATCCATTCATTATATAAATAAATCACATGGAATAATAGTGTGGCTGCATGACCTTTTTGCATGGCTCTCTGTTGTCTGGATCAGTGAAGATTCAAGCGATCTATTATTTAAAATGAAACAAACAGGGGATTTTTTGGCAGTGACAGATGTATTTGTATAGCAGTATGTGTTTGGAGGGGGAAGAATGACTTAGTTAATATTAAGTTTTTATTTCCATTATCTTCCTTTTTTTCAATGTAAGTTGGAATTATGTCAAAATTGTAGCAATCAGATGAATTTTATGCGTCTGTAATGGTAGCCAAAAGGTCTAGATAAGGAGATGGATGTATCTTGTGGGCACAATTCTTTTTTTAAAGTGTTTTTTTTTCACTGAGTGGACAAAACCTGGACATATTTGTTTTTTTAATTTCAATTTTGCTTGGGTTTTTTTGTTTGTTTTTTTTTTTAATGTTTCAGGTTCGTGGGAACAAAGGCGAGGTCCTTTATGTCCTGGATGCCAGCAACCCACGCCATTCGAACTGGCTGCGGTTTGTCCATGAGGCTCCATCCCAGGAACAGAAGAACCTGGCAGCCATCCAGGTAGATTTGGTGGATTCCTACCATTCACTTCCTGTCACTGATTTACTAATTTGATCTCCTCGTTGGTCTTTGTGTCTTGCAATAAAATTGCAAAGTCTGAGGAAAGTAGTGATCTGATTTTCTTTTCCTGCCTTTCTTTTTAAAAGAGAACTCTTGTGCTTAAGATGATACCACAAATAAGAGTGGTGGGATGAAAGACCTGAAAAGTCCTTGGAATCTGATGCAATTTGAAATGTTTAAGGACTAATTATTTAGAGCCCTGTATCTGTTTCATGCCAAACTTGGGTGTGGGCCTAGGTGTGTGTAAAGCAGAATCATGCATTTACATTATAGTTCAGTAAAATTAATAATATCATATAATGTACATAACACATTATTATATAATGAATTATGTAAGTGTGACAGGTTTGAAAGGAAGCATGGTGCTGAAAATATTTAAGTAGGAAACAGAAAATGGAACAATCTAAATATCTGATAGGATGATCACGTAGTGCCTGAGGATAAATTAATAAAAAAGGTAATTTTCTTGTCTTTGCTGTTGATCTGAATTTATCCAGCTTATTTTTTCATTTTTATAGCTGTCATTTGCAGCACTCTGTGGTAATGAGTTCTGCCGCTTTAATTATGTTGGAACATGCTTCTGTTTTTCTTCTAGACACTCCTTAATTTCACTTTATTTCCTAATTCTTGTATAACAGTGAATAGTTACTTTATTTTTCTATGCCATCTTTGATTTTATGAAATTCTGTCCTATCACTCTTGTTTGACAGCTCTTCTCTCAAGCTGAAGAGTCTTAGTCTGTTTAATTGCTCAGCTTTGGAAGCATTCTGTGACTTTACAGGATACAACAGAGACAGGGATACCTTTCCAGTTCCAGCTGTTGTTCTTTCGGGGATTACTAAAGAAAATTAGCTCTCTGTTGTTTTTTTTTTTTTTTTTAACAGCTCAGCTTCACAGTAAATTAATGTCTCCCACTCCCACATAAGTAAGAATTACGTGACTCTGTAATTTTTTTTCTCAAAATGTATACTTTACAAAATGTCATTTCAGGCTAACTTAAGGTTTTTGCTGATATAATCCAAATTGGCAAACAATTAGGAAAAGGAGAATTATTTATCAGCATTTGTCAAAATTACTGTTCTGCTTTTTCATCATGAGATGATTTTTTTCCACCAAGGATTAGTCTGACTAAAGAGTTATATTTTATTTTGAAGCCAGACAAAAAAAAATTTTGGTTTTCCTGTGCCAAAAAACCAAAATTTCATTTCTTATTAAATTTGTTGTCCTTCTTATGGTAGCAGATATGAAAGTCTCTCATACAGGAGTTGTGATTAGCACCTCATCAGTGCACAGACATTGTCAGAAAATGCAAAGTAAGGCTCACAAGAGAGAGCAGTGTGAACAATTCATGTTCATTACTATCTTTCCAGTAAATGACCTGAACTTGTGAAACAGAAGTTTTAATGGACTATCCAGTGCATACCAGTGGTATGGAAAAGTATTATAAGGAAAATGATAGAAACAAATAAAAATCTGCTAAATTATCTCATAAGGTTTTTGAGGACCTTAAAGCCTGTCCTAACACAGAATATTCAGATGGAAAAATATTCTGGCCTTCACTGGGAGCTGTTACTGAAAACTGCAGTGTGGAGAAATGTCAGAATTGCTGTGCTAGTTTAGCCTTGTGTTCTGTTTAGTCTCACATTTGTGTGTCAGAGGTTTTCTGCCTTGCCATGCAATATAACTCCGTAGGAATAGATCAGGAGAGAGCTGAGGCTTCTGGATCTTGCTCATGTGTGGCTCAGGTGCTGTGTTTTAGATGAGGTTTAATCTGAATTCTGGGCTATGTGTGAAACCATCTCCACCTGTTTCCTGGATTGCAGTTTCTGCCCTCAGACATTTCCTGTATTGGTTTTACCTCTACCAAAGTTGACATCCTGGAGTTGCAGGGAAAGAGTGGGAAAGGCAATGTGCTTGTTTGGAGGGGTAGCCAGGGAGAAGTGGCAGAACAGGTAGGCTGAAGAGCTGGTTTGCTGCCAGGGAGTCAGATACAGAGGGAAGTCAGGTAACACACTGTGGGCACAGAGGCAAGGTGGGTAAGGATTAGAAAGGCTGGGTTGGAGCCAGCTGCTCAGGCTCTGAAGGATGGAAAAGCCCTACACTCCCTCAGGTAACACAAGACTGTGTTTTAAATTTCCAGGAGTGATGACATAAGTGTTTTATGCTTTTGGATGAAAGTGTGACGGGCTGCCAGTGATTCTGTGTTCCCTCTTACAAAGCAGATAATGAAGGTGTGTAACTGTATGGAAAAGCCAAAAGTCTGCATGGAAGAGGTACCTGTAGTGGACCAAAAAGGAGATAGCAAGGGCTGTTGGAACTGGAAAAGTGTGTTTGCCGAGCAGGTCTGTGTGGCTTATAGTGTAAAAGATGAAAGTGAAGGCAGAGGTGAGAAAAACACAATTGAATGGTAACCCAGGAATAACATGAAGGGAGGTTGTGGTGCCACCATGACGAGCAAGCACTTGGAGTTTTCTCCCAAGGACCACTGTGGTCTGCTGCAGATGAGTGTTAGGAAAACAGCCAGCATGGTCTAAGCACACAGGCCAGTGGAATGGCTGCAGATGTGTTCTTAGAAACAGGAAGGTTATTAAAATTATTTCAAAGACTGTTTACTGTGTTTACTGTGTCTGCATGTAGATTAATGTGATCCATGCAGGTGCTGCTGGTGGAGGGAGACATGTAAATTCTTCTGTGGTTTCTGGAGGAGCTTCCATTGCTTTTGCTCAAAACACTGCCTTGAGGAGCTACTACATCAAGTGGGTCTATCTTGATTAATTAGTGCTCTGAATGCCTGGCTATTAGCATTTGTTTGGATGGAAAAGCCAAACAAATTAACCTTGGAGGAGAAATTAGTTTAGATTGGGCTGGCAGCAAAGCTGTTTTCTTTCCAATGCAAATGTAACCCAGAGCACTCAAACTTTGACAGCTCCTAGTATTTGGGGCTTCATTTTAGCCCGGGATACGTGACTTTTCCTTTTTTTTTCTTTCAATTTTCAAATTTTCAAAATCCTTAATTTTAAAACTATTTTCATTATTATTTTTGATAATCCAGTCATAGACACATGCTTCTCTTCATGAGGTTGTCTCACTTTTAGAATAAAGTTGTCCTAAACAGTACTGTTAGATGTATTAGAGATTTACCCCAGTGGTCTTATTCTGTCTGTGTGGAAACTGAGTGTAGAAAGACTTTATACTTTTCCTCATGTCGAGAGGATTTGTTTTGACTTTAGACTGTACTAAATTAAAGGTTTCTGCAACTTGACAGAGACATATGAAACCCAGCAAGCTGTAGATGTGTACAGAGGTTAGGTTGGTGTGCTGATAGATATCTGGACTGCAGAACAGATCTTGAGGAAAAAAAAATCATAACTTTTTGCTTTTCAATGCTGCTGTTGAGATAAGGACAAAGAAGTGGTGCATCCTGGAAAGTAGCAGCTGTATCAAGTCTACTGAATTAAGTAGGTTTCACTCCTGTGTGACAGTATCTTGTGTAAAATATAACAGACCTTCTGCAGCTCAAGGAATGCTACATCCCTGTTGACAGTTTAAATTAATCTTAGTGTATTACAAAAATTAAAAATCATTATCTTGTCCTCGCTCAAGGGAGCTTGTTACAAAATATATGGCTAGATAGATGCAGGGCAAGGAAGCCTCAGTTAACTTTTCTGTGTGTTAACCAGATAAGCTTTAAGATTTATGATAGCACTTGGGAGTCTTCCTTGCATAAAAATGAGTCTCCTTCAGTGCTTTGGGCAGTACCTAAAGAATTTGGTTCACATATAGAAAGAAAAAGGTATCTCTATCTTACAGAATATCAGTTTAGGGGACAGATGTATTGATTCCTCCCCACACCCCATAGTGCTGGCCTTGGTAACTTCAGTGAATTATTGTCAAAGCCCAAAGTTGTTAGCTTATGTAGCTATTTGGAAGCTTGTCCAGGCATTATCAAGAAGCTTTTGGAGCTTATGGTTATGTAGTTTGTGCTGTTGTGCAGAATCGGGGCTGGATCCTTTGGCCTTTTGTGGATCTGCACTGATTTAAACCAGCACAGGGTTTAAAGTGCATTTTCCAGATGTGCCTGCCAATTTGATAGTGGAGATAACTGACTAGGAGTGAAAGCCTGCTGGAGAAGGCTGGGAATCTTAAGGAGAGAGAAAAAGAGAGAAAATAACACTATGTAAACATATTGCTAAAAACTGTGTTAGAATTCCTGCAGTCAGCTGGGGAGAGAGATAAAGCTGTGCTGGTTATCTAAATTCCGCTTTTTCCTAATCCTCGAATATTTCCTTTTCAAACCCTGAAATTGTTGTCGAGTGTGGCAGGAGATGATTTCAATCCCACCTCCACCTTGATCTGAGCTACAGGAAATAGTGGAAAAGCCTCACAGGTGAGGTAGGGGAATATTCCCAAAATAGCAGAACACAAATGCACCCTGTCCACGCAGCCACACTGGGAAAGAAGTCTAAGCAAGCCTGTTGTAGTGTTGTGATCTCTGAGGAATGGAACCAACCCTTCTGTGGCTGAAGGATAGCATTAGTTTAGCATCTCATACTTGTTTTTTTTTGTCTCTTACTTTTGTTTTTCTGACAATTATTTATTGCTTCTACTTCCTATTTGTTTCAGGAAGGGGAAAATATTTTCTATCTGGCTGTGGAAGATATTGAAACAGACACAGAACTTCTGATTGGGTACTTGGACAGTGACATGGAAGAAGAGGAGGAGGAGGAGGAGGAAGTAACAGTTATCCAGGAAGATGAAGAAAGTGGCAGCAATAAAGAAGTGCAGCCAGCTGGTGAAAAGATTGCAGGTGAGCAGTATGTAAAATGTAGGGTAACTTGAGAGCTTAAAAGTGGTAATGGAGAATGAGAACATTAACTGTATAGGACTGGGGAACTGGAAGGTCCCCGGGATTTAGTCTGAGTTCTTGTGTTATTTTTATCTCTTTATTTGAGTTTGAGTTGAGCTTCTTTGCATTATAAGGAGCAGCCAGTCTTGTGAATTACTGAGTGAATGAGTGAGCCTGGAATTCTTAAATGGTAACCATTAATTTTTGAACTAAAGACTGAGTTTGTTTCACCTGACACACAGGCTTACAAATACTTAGCTTTTGCTCTAAGAGGGGTAGTTTCCTTCTTACTTAAATGGGAGAGGATTAAAACTTCCCATAAAGCTATTCAGCCAATCCTAAAGTAAGATGTCTAGGAAAAGGAGGGTGAGCTGAGCTGTCTGGGGAATTCATAGCATCTGTGTCAAAGATCCAGATCAATTTATGAAAGACTAATTGCATTGAGGTTCTAATTGAGTTGAATGGCTAATCTGGACCAGCAGTCCACACCCATGTTAAAACTTCCCATCCATTTTCAGTAATGTAATCCACTTAAAATAGGCTGTCTATAATCCCTTCAGAGATCTTGTCTTTTGTGAGTTTCATGCCACCATTTTGCATAATCTGTTTCTGGCAGAGAGTCTCTCTTAATATAACCAAAAATCCTGGGACCTATTCCTTTACATCAGTTTTGTTTCCAATCATGCAGATCCCCTCACCTGTAAACAGGACCATGCATGCCCAAACTGTGAATCCAGTTTTGCCAGCCAGGAGATTCTAGCTGAGCACCTGCAGACTCTGCACCAAAAACCCAGTGAGGAAAAGGAATTTAAGTGCCGAAATTGTGGAAAGAAATTCCCTGTTAAACAAGCTCTACAAAGACAGTGAGTAGAAACAGGAGTGTTTTTTCAGGAATCATTTAAATCACTTTCATTCAATCCTTTATTTCTCTTGACCTAATCACAAGCTAAGGTTTAGTTTTTATGCATCTGTATTTATACCCTTGCCCTTTGCTTTAGTCTTTTAATGTCTTAATTTCTCATATTTGTTGTAGAATTCAATGGGAATTGCAAAAATATTGACAATTTTTTATGTGTTAAATTCATACTCTGGAGACCAGATGAGAGCAGCAGTTTGGTGCAGCATTACTGGTCTCCATCAGTGGAACATTTAGTAGTTTAGGAGGTGTAATTTTCAAGCTGTGGATGCTGGTACTGAATTAAAATAAGATATAAGGGGGGGAAAAAGAGGAAAACCAGTACTTCATGTTTGCTTAATTAAATATTTGGGTGATGAAAAACAAAATAGAAATGTGAAAGATGTGAGATTTAAGAACATGTCTTTAGTGTCCTTGAGAGTGTAAATATGCAGTTTTGTAGCTAAAGTCATATATCTTGGAATTATGCTTCTGCACAGAAACATAACTGGTTTTCTTCTGTTGTTTACTATGTATTTTCTTACAATTGGATAGATGTATTACTTTTTATTATAATTTCAGATTGTTAGCCTATTTTTTTGCAGAACTATATATGTTTATAGCTAGTGCAAGCCTATCTAAGTTGTAGAATGTTGCCCTTACTTCATTTTATTCCTTTATTTGTCTCTTAGTGTCCTGCAGTGCACAGAGAATATCAGCCCAGGAGACTCCTCAAGAAGTTTCCAGTGCTCTGTTTGCAATAGTGCCTTCAGCTCGGAATCGAGGTTTTGTGTCCGAGTTAGAGGACTGCTGTCATGTCCTTGCTGGCCTTCCTTTGCATGTTAGCTTTCCAAAAGCTTGGTAGTGTTTGGGAACCCTAACAGGGCAAGGACTCAAATGCTTTCATTCCTCTCTGCTGTAAGTAATGCATGAGGTGGCCTTGGAACTCTGCACTGCAGCATGTGTTCAGCTCTGAGTACTTGCTACAGCTCTGGTTTCTGGAGAGCACTGCCTGATGTGGGTTTTTGTTTTATCTCTCTGCTGTCCCATGTAGTTATGAGCAGCACAAGGAGGCGTGCAGAGGGGATGCCAGGTTCATATGCAAGGCAGATAGCTGCGGGAAGAGGTTCAAGAGCAAGGATGCCCTGAAAAAGCACAAAGAAAATGTTCACAGTGGTAAGAAAGAATTTTATGTTTCTTCAGAAAAAAAACAAACAACCCTCTGATATGCTCCTAGCCATAAATTTGCAAATCAGAGTAAACATTGTCTTTGGTTTCTTTTTTGATGGATTCATTTGTATCAAATAGAAAATTAAGAAGTAACTTAATTGTAAGAGTTACTATTCCTGCCCCCCAAGGTGAAATTACTGTAGGCCACCTGAATCATTAGTCTCCTGCAGAAAATGTAATAGGAATCTTGAGAAGTTTAAACTAGGCAAAGAGTAGATGAAGCAAAATGTTTCAGTAGTGAGGAAAAACAACCGCTGGTGGCACAAACTGCTACAGAAAATAATGAGTTCTTGATTTTTTGGTATTTCCAGGACACAATAGGATGTCTTTTCTTTGCCTAATCAAATGATTAAGCTTGATGAGGATTGCATAAAATCCTATAACATCTGTTATGCAGGAAGCCAGACCAGACTATCCACTGGTCCTCTTAGGCCCCAATGTTTTCATATATGTGTGCTGTGAATAATTTCCACTGAAACTTCACTCTCTTCTCATGAAAAGGCAAAATAACGCTCTCAGGTCCCCAACACAGATCTCAGTTCTGGCATTCTGCACTCTCTCTGTATTTTCCCTCTCTGTGTCAAAGGAATATCATTATGTGTGGGGGCAGCAGAATTCCAGAGTGCACAGAAAACAGTCTTCAGTTGATGCTGACAGCACTGAGATGCTTTTTAGGATTTTCAGTCTCTCTCTGCTGCCAGACTCTTGCAGCATAAGGAAATCTTTCTGTAATCATTCTTAAAAAAGATTATCTTCTTTTTTTGGTATCAGCAGTATTTTTTTTTTCATCCATGATCACTCTTATGTTTAGGCTTAGCTTTTGTCAGTTATGTAGTGGGATATGAATTCCACACTGAAGGACTAAGTGTATTCCTGTGTTGTGTCTATTTGTGTATATAAATACTTGTGTTAATTTTTATAAGTTTTTACTTTTATAATGTTTCTGCTCTTCATTGTAGTATGGATGTGTTTTACTTAAGCTAGGAACTATCCTGCATGGGCATCTTAAATTATAAACAAAGAATTTGGTTTATGGTGGCTTTGTGGGGTACTAAAATGAGTCTCTAAAGGTAAGTAATAGATAGATAAACTCAATTAAGTGTTCTGTGATTTTTTAAAGCAGCTGTGAAAAGGGGAGGAAAATGTCTGGTAACTGACCTCTAGCTTGTTTTGTAATTTGCATTTTAGATAAGATTTGAATTCATGATCTGGTGCTAATACGAGTTCCCTGTTTTGTTCCATTAAAGACCATTAATGATATTTTATATAGTAGGACACTTAATGCTTTCTAAATAAACAAAATTGGTAAATAGTTTTGACTTAAGTGTGAGGTATTTTTTGGTCACTGCTGCTCTAACTCCTGTATTGATTTCTGGATGAAATGAACTGTTCAATTGCCAAGCAAGCTGCTCTCAGTTGTGAATTGTGCTCTTCATGTGGGATTGGTGCTGTATGATAACATCTATTTGAAAGGTTTTTTTCTTTATTGTTCTGGTTTTCTTAATTTACATTCCACCAGTGACTGGTTTGTTGGACACCCACAGAGAACTCCTGATACTGAGCACTTTGAAGGTGGGATACAAATGTGAAAATCTTATGTCAGTCAAATGACCTGTGAAAAGTCACAAGCTCAGTGGAAATATTTAGGTTCTTTCTTAGCACTTCCTCTTTAAGATGTTGGTGGTATTTTGTTTCTGTTTCAGGAAATTCTAGGAAGAAGCTGATGTGTTCAGTGTGCAATAAGAAATGTTCCTCAGCAGCAAATCTCCAGGAGCATCGAAAGGTCAGTGAGATGAAGGCAGACTCACAGCAGGCACTTACTTCCCTGAGATGTGGGGCTGTGCTGCTCACGTCACTTGAGAGCTGCTGTAATGCAAGCCTTTGGGTGATCTCTTTCATGGTTGCAAAGCCAACCTGGTTTCGTGTGGATATTTATTTTTGTAGTCACACTTGCTCAAGCCAAATATCTCCCTGAAGTTTTCATGCTTCTCTTACCAAATGCTGATATGTTTGTGCAATCCAGCGTTAAGTCAGAGTTGCTATTCCTCAGCATTCTTAAACACTGTGTTATGTAATCATAGCATACATACAGACTATAAAATAGCTTCATCAGCCTTCAACTTTTGTACAAAGCACAGTGGTTTTCTTAGTGCTTTTTGAAATACCACTTAGGAGAGTTACTTCTATTGTAGTTATGCAGTAGTAAAAAAAATTCTCCCTCAAACCCAGGTTTTTAATGTTTTTTGTTTATGCACATAATCTTATATAACCAGAACAGGAGGGGTTAACAGTTGGAAAAGTATCTATTGGAAATAAGGGTGTTCATGTAGATATACAGATGGACCCTGAATATGAGATTCTGAATCCATTATACCCAAAGGAAGTCCCTGCAAGATTAATTTGATAAATCACTAAAACCCAGGAGAATCTGTTTTTGCAAAAAGCTGCATTGTACTGTTTATCAGATTAACTGTAAGTCTTTAATAATGCCCTGGTTATAACCTGAATCCATTGAGGATATAAATGATATCAATTAAAATATGTTGTTGCAAGGGAAATGGTGGGGCCCCTCCTTTTTAATTTGTTTTTCTCCTTGCTTGTGTTAGTATGCCCCACACTTCTTGTCTAATGGGGCTATATTTTGTTATCATGGTGTGCCTTGCCATGTGTTATTACAAGTTTTATACATTAGCACAGGTTTTGCACGTCAGGCCTTTCAAATGCAAAATATCCTGGTTAGTCTGTCCATTTTATTAAATGTTTGTTCTGTTTCAGTTGTTGTAATTCTGGACAAATTGTGACACACAAGTTTCTCAAATATGATTGATTGTGTCAGTTGAGCACTTACCTTAGGAATCACCATGGAGATTTTGTGCATAAAACTTTATTTGCTTTTCTTGTTTGGCTTTTGTTTTAAAACATCCAGAAAATGGATATTCCAGATTTTTGCACTTATATCAGATAGTGAAAGAGATTACACATAGTAGTACTCACACTGTTTGCTTGAATTAATTTCCTTTTGTAGGTAGTGGGGCAGGATCATCAGCATTGCCAAGAATATTTGTACAGACAATAAAACCAGTGAGAAAATAATAGGTAAAACCAGGAGAAAAAGACAGATTTGTTCCCTCCACCCATTTCCATGTAAAGAAATTAGAAGTAAAGAATAAAAAGGTAAAATATAACAGAAAACAAGCCCAAGTAACAGAAAGAGAAAAGTCTGACAAACAGAGAGAAAGGAGGTAAAGAGGGTGGCTGTAGGGGTTTGATACATGTTCTCTTTCTGAAGGCATGGTTATTCACATCTGTAGCTTTCATGGCAGATTGAAACTCATTTTTAGCTTTGTGTGTCTTGTGCACTGCTTGTGCCTTAGCTAAGTAACTGTGTTCTGGTACTGATTTCTGAAGTTTGAGTAAAATGCAAAGTTCAATCAGTCAGCAGTGATAATAAGGAGGAGGAAAGTGAGGGGACTGTTAATCTTGAGTGATGCAGATTCCTGCTAAATGTGTCCTTTCAGTATAAGGATCTCATGTTTTGGATATGAATTGTTCACAGGAACTCAAAGTGAGCAGGTACATGTGAGTAGCAGAGGCTGCCAAGCCTCTCTACTGGTGCTCCACTGTTCTGTAGTGGAAAAGGAAGAAGCATTAAAACATCCTGGGATTGCTGGTTTCTTTTCCAAGTCAGAGTTGATAGTGCTGCACTTCTAGTGCTTGTCTCTGTCTTCCTGGCTGTACAGATGTGGGCTGAGCTTCTGACTCACTGTAGGCAGGTGTTTTCCTGGTAAAGCAGCTCATTCTTCCTTTGACAAAGAAGATAAAGGACACCTTCGAGTGTAGGGCAGTCAGGCTTTTTTGACTTTGGAAATGCAGGTTTTTCTGTGTCACTGGTAGGACTGGTTTGTGTTTGTGCCTTTCTGGGTTTCTCAGCAGATTTCTTACGTGAACCTGTACAGTTCCATTCAGCTGCAGTTCTGTCTGCCGAGGGACCAAACCAAGGTAGATCCTGCTTTGGTCAGAGTTTGAGAGTGTGTATGAGGAGCCCTTGGGTCTCTCTGAACATTTTAAACTTCTTAGAGCTGGACAAAGCTCTTTTTGTTCCTGGCAAAATTGGTGTGAGTAGAGTCACACTTAAAAATCCTCTCTGCTTCCCAACCCCTGACCCCCTTTTTTTTTACCTGCCATTTCCAAGCATCTCTTTTTGGTTAATTTCTGACCTTTTTGTTTAACACTGAACCGTGTTTTGTTCTGCTGGGCAATCTTTGCCAAAAGTTGCTCTCAACTGCCTCCTATTTTTCCAGCATTTACTCCTAAATGCTGTCATGTGCTGTGATGTTGAAAATACTGCATTTGTAGTGTGAGACAATGCAGCCCCTCCCACTGTCTGGCCTCTAAAAGCTTTTAAGAGAAACAGTCCTGCAAGAGTGTGATAGTACTTGTTTTTTAAAATTCTGACAGTCGCTATGAAGTGATTTCTGTGTTATTCTTACATGTGTCTTGACTAGAAGAATAAATCCTGACAAGTTAGTCTCCACTTGGTTTTTTAATGCTTTCCTAATAATGATACTTTAAATGGATGTGCTAGTTAGAAACACAGGTTATACAAACTTGTAGTATAGCTGTAATGATGATTTTTTTTTTTTGGCAGTAATGAATTTTTACATTTTGGGAGATGAGGTTTTTCACCAAGAGACAAGCAAGGGGGAAATCACAGAATATTCTTGAGTTTTATTATAGATACTGGCTAAATAAGTAGCTACATTCTGTTAGAGAATTTCTGTCTATGTAGCAGATATGGTCTTGTTTTTGACACACATTTAATTACCATGAAACATTTTGCAGGTCCATGAGATCTTTGAGTGTCAAGAATGTGACAAGAAATTCATTTCGGCAAACCAGCTGAAACGCCATATGATAACTCATTCAGGTAATGTACACAAATGGCACTGAGCTGTATGTGTGTGCATATGTCTTTCATGTAGGTGGAGTTTCACCTGAATTTGTTTCTTATGGAAGGCTCAATGAAATCTGTGTTGTCCTGAGCTGGGCAAGCCAATCTCAGATTCCAAGGAAACTGTCTAAGCCAGCTTTTTTCCAAGCCTTCCAGAATTTCAAGTGAAGTGGTGTAGCCTTCTTCCTGCTGCTGCTTTGTCAGGCTGTTTTGTGGTGCTAGCTGGGGTAGACAAGGTCAGTGAGCTGGGGTGGGGTGAAAGGTTGCTACATACCTTAGAGAGGAGGTATAAAAACAGTGCCTAAGGTTTTATGCTGAGAAGAGGAGGCTGGGAGGTGGGTGTGCTGTGTGTCAGTAATCAGTGCTATGCTGTTTATCTGTGTTTTTGGGCTCATGGCTTCTGGTCAGAGGAGAGCAGCTCATGGGTCACTCCATCCACAGAGGTTCCCTTGTGCCAGCACGAGGCCACTGTGAGCAGGGAATGTCCCATCTTAGGTTTGGCAGTATGGCACGAGTTGGCTCTGCCAGGATTTCTGGTCACTGCAAATATCCAGCATTTTCTGTGTCCCTCACCAGTGCTTAGAAACATCAAGCAACACAATGGAAACACAAACATTGTTCTGTCAAATGCATTAGCATTTAAACAAATGCAGGTTTTTACAGCTGCACAGGCTTAGAGTTGAACTATTTTCTTGGTATCAGTCCACAGCAAAAGCTCATTTCTTGTAACATAATCTGTATCTCAGAGGCTCCTGGCTTTCTTTTGACACTTTTGGATGAGCATTAGTGCAGTTAAGTTGTAGTCACCAGTTGAAGCATAAAGGCTTTTTGCATAGCAACTTTTGGGTTTGGAAGCTAATATGTATATTGTTAATTAAGTTTTAAAACATTTAAACTGTCATGGCCCCTTTCACATTTGTAATCTGGAAACACAGTTTTCCTCTTTGAAGTCATTCTCTTTTGATTTAAGCTAATTAATCAGAGTTTAGTTTTAGCAATGAGTATTGCAAAGAATGTGCCAATTTCTTGAGATACACCATGGCTCATCTTTTGTGAAGTGACTTAACTGTCTAACATAAAGGGCATTAGGTGTCTTGCTAATTGGTTTAATCTTAATTGGGTTGACTTAATTGCAGAAATCTCTCTGAGGAGATGACTGTCTCTGCCTTTCATCTTCTCCCCCTGTATAAACAGGAGATTAAATGTCCCCCACTCATTTTCTGCAGAAAAACGCCCCTACACCTGCGAGGTTTGCAATAAGTCCTTCAAACGACTTGATCAAGTGACTGCACACAAAATAATACACAGTGAAGATAAACCTTATAAATGCAAGCTTTGTGGAAAGGGATTTGCTCACAGAAATGTTTACAAGAATCACAAGAAGGTAAAGCACTCTGCTGTTGTTGTTTACAGGTCTGCCAGCCTCAGATTTGCAGATTTTTTATTTTTTTTTTCTTTTAAGTGGTTCATCGTTAAGCTTTGCCATGCTTATAAACATGGGATTAAAGTATTGGAGAATGTAGTGTTCTTTGTTATATCCAAAATCTCAAAAGGCTCAATCAATTCTAGTAAACAAAAAAGTTAAATAAGCAGAAGTGAAGCACAGTTGCTTGGTTAAAAGCATCAAATAAATTCCATTTTGACTTTTTCGTATTGTTTTTATTTTTTGCTTTCTTTTCTTTTTGTGGTTTTTGGGTTTTTTTTTTGAAGTACTAGGTTACCCAGTTAATGTTACTGATTTAAAGATGTCTTCAGATACATTTTTTTTAATAGTGTATTTGAATAAAACCATGTGTAGTCCTCTTGCAGTCATTGTTGGACTTAGCAGCAGATGCTTTCAAACTGCACTAAATTTGAACTCAGTGCAGTGTTCACATATTAAAACAACACCAGAAGAAAAGCTACCTGAAAAATAGACTCACAAAAAAGGGCTGTTCTGCCTGTGGTGATTGAAGCTCAAATCTGCTTGGCCTAATTTCTGTAATGCCTGTCATTAGTTTTAACCTGGGCTTACATTTCTAACAGCAAGGCTCTATCCAGGACTGCTGTTTCAGAATAACAAGACTATAGGAAGGAAAAAAAAAAAGAAAAAAAAACAACCCAACCCTGATACAGCCATACCTCCAAGTTTTTCGTGGTGTGGCTCGTGTTATATTCCATCTGGGAATTTGGCACAGGATCTTTGCACCATCTCTTGCACTTGTAGCCATAAATCATGTAAGAACAATAATAATGCCTCTCACAGGATGAAATGGTGATGACTGTCTCAAGCAAGAAAGAATGCAGCAGCCTGCTGAAGGACAAGATTAGCTCCCATACATTATGTTTGATGTTCTAGACTTTAAGAAAATGGGACAGAACCTTGCAGATGGGATATATTCTGAGAAAAATAGATAAAATATTATCTAGAACGATAGCTCTATATTTTAAATGAATACTTTTTACATGTTTCCTGATGTTAGCTTCCCATTGACGACTGGTAGGGAGTTTGGGTTGAAAGTGGACTTGAGGATTAAGTATGAAGGAGTAAACACTTTGACCCAATTCTGTATTTAAAGCAGCAGCACTACCAGCAGAAGCAAGGGTCAGAAGCTTCACTGAATGGGGAGAATATTAAAATTTAGACAGCTTTAGTGGGGACGGAATTTTGACCGAATTCCTTAAAGCATGTTGGAATTCTGCTTTCCTGGACCTGTTTGCACCTAGTACTGGCTGTAAATCAACTCTGCTCTATATTGAGAGAAACTTGCATAAAGATTACCCAAACAGCTGTGACTGTTCACCCATCCACATGTAGGTCTCTAAATTCACTTGCTGAGTGAGGAGGTGGACAGGAGACCAACATGGATGGCCTGAGTTGCATTTTTAGACACAGCTCTTTCCACCAAGGAAACAACAGGAGAGGAGAGGTAGCAGACAGCAGAGGGGAATCTGGATGTGTGTGCACAAAAGCCACTTGTGCCATACAACTGAAGGATGTGGTGGTTTGGGAGGCCAAAATAGTTTTCAGTACAATGATTTTGGGAAGGCTATTCCTAGAGAAAGAGGACAGCAGTTCTCTTGCTTTTTCACAGGAATGCTGATCCAGGAGCAGTGTAAATGTAAAACTTTATTGTGTTTGATAATTTACTTCTATGTATTTCTTCAGCTTGGGTTTTTAATGGTTTTTAGATGTGTGTTTCCTGTAAGATGTCTTCCTAGGTTTGTTTTCTTTTGGAGGAAGAGAATTGAATTCTGAATAGTTTCAGGGTGCTTTTCTGAGCTTCAGGATTAGGCTACTGGGCTAGTAGCAGGAGCATAGGTACCTGCAGTAGGAATGATGGGTATAAGAGTTAAAAACACTTAAATCAACAGCATTTAACAGAAAATACACCTGTAAGTTTGATAGCAGCATGCTTAAAAAACCTTTGGGTTTTACAGAAGGTTTACAGCCCTTTTATATATAAGAGAGTACAGATACATTTTGTGCCTCTGAATTCTTGATCTGTGTTTCAGATGGAAACTTGTTGCTGTTGTTTCTGTAATTCCTGTGGGGGTTTCTTCTAACCTGATTTCATGCTGGAAGTCTCAGAATAAAAATGGCTCCCACAACATGTGTTTTTAAACATCTGTGGGTGTCTGTTGGGTCATTTCAAAAGTGCAGAAGGGGAGTAGTTCCTCACATTTCACAGGATTTCACTGGGAGGTACAGTGTAGTTGCCAAGAGCCTGTCTGCTCTGTTCAGTGGAGCAATGGGATGTGACCCTTAACTTATCACTTGTTACACTCTTAGAGCTGCACATCTGAGGCAGGAACTGCGGTACCTCCGTGTTCTGCTGCTCCTGCCAACAGGTGCTGCGCTGCTCTGCATAGGAGCAGGTGCAAGCTGGCTTTGCCCCTCACTTGGAGGCTGGAGGAGTTCTGGGATATGGAACCAGCTCAGATGTCCTGTGTGAGAGCTCAGGCTGTGACTTAAATGAACATAGGAATAAAGTTCCATTTCTGTGACAAGGCAGGAGAGCAGAACCTGAAATGAAGAGGCAAAAAAGGGATTGTGCTACAGATAAAAGTAGTCACCTTTCATGCAGGTTAGGCTGGATGAGGGTGCATGTTCTGAGCCTCGTAATGCAGATTACCTCCGTACAAGAGATGTTTTTGCTCCATCTGCTCCTTTGTTGCTATGTACAGAGGATGAGTTCAGAGAACAAAATATGAGGATATGACAGTCAACAGAAATAGGTCATCAGACGCAGGATTTTAAAGGGTTTATGGCTAATCCCGGGTTGTTTGGTCCTGGGGAGCATAATGATTTGAAACAACTGTATTCCCATCAGTTTTTCTGTTGGGAATAAGTAGCCTTGGGCTGGGCTTAAGCCTCCACAGATGCTGTGGTAGGAAAGGCTGCCATGAAATGCTCCAGAAGAGGACATCCTCAGTTGCTGGGATGATCTGTGTGCCCTTTCATGTGGGTATGCCTAGTTAGGTGATTTTCTTTGTAGGGAAGTTAAGATGTGCAGATGAATCTGTGTGTTTTGATCAAAAGGTGAGGAGAGTATAAAGGAGATGCTAAGAAGGAGTTGTGTATGAGTCACTGTGCTCTTCAGAACTTGTCACCCACGTGGTGAGTGTTCCAAACCAGGGCATTTTTTAAATAAGCAGCATGAATTTTTGCGCTCGTGAAAGGTGCCAGATTGACAGCTCTGGAGACTGAACCCTTCTATTTATCCACAGAACAGGTACAGCACAGGCAGCAGCACTGCGAGCTTCCCCACAGTGTCTCGTCCATGTGTCCCAACCCTGTTCTGGAGGAATCCCCTGTTGAGGTGAGAAGGCAGTTCAGTCTCTTCATGTCCTGTCAATCCTTGGCCTCACTGCCAGGGGGGGATGAGCAGGGTGCCAGCTGTGATGGGAACCTGTAGAGTCTGGACTGGAACATGCAGCAGATTTCAAGGAATGTGAGATTTGTTCCACACCTGTGATGGTCTTCCAGCAGCCTTTTTTGCTTTCAGTGACTTAGGCTGAGGTCAAGGAATTGATTTTGAACCTGAGGCCTCCTCATACCGTTGCAGGACACTCAGGTTTTGGTGCTGTGTGTATGTGAGAGGACATTGGTGTTAAAATCAAACTGGGTTCAAGGCCCTCAGCCAGCCTCTCAAGAGTTATGCTGTCTCCCCACAGCCCCCTTTATTCCCACAGTTGAAGGAATAGAATAACAGTTGTGTGGATTCTGGACAGCAGAAATAGATTATATAAATATGTACTGTGCTAATATTTGCCCTTAGTATGCCAAATTAACTCATTTACCTAATTTCCTGCATACTACAAAACACTTACTGTCCATCCCCTTTTCCTCTGGGCACTCAGCTTGTAATAAGGTCCTTGTGAGCTAATAAAGTATTTGGATGCTGATACTTTAAAAACCTGCCTGCCTTTGCTGAAACTGTAGGAAATTGGGCAGATAGTAAATTAATCAGTATAACTTATTATCTACAGTGGGACAGCTGTTAAAAACACTAGGAAACAGGGAAAGTGCTTTGGAATTTGTAGAAGTAAAATAAAGCTGGAAATTTCCCAAGCTTCAGAAAAGAAATTTACTTCAACAACTCTGCGGTCTGGGAGATTCATCCAAGCTTAGCCTTTTATTTTATTCATAGCTTTGAGGCTGTTTTTCAGCTACAATGAATTTTTCTAGAGCCAACAAAAATCTTGGTACTGTTGCTTCTGTGGCTTTGTTGTTTTTTGGTGTTTTTTTTTTTTCCTGGTGTTTTTTGTTGTTTGCTATTTTTTAAATAAAAGAAGCTATATATAAAAGTAGTCTTATGATTTGAGGAATTTTCTTCATCAAATTTTAGGTGCTTTCTTGAAAATCAGATTGGTTTTACCGTAAAACTTAACCAAAAAGAAAGGGGTTTGTGTGCATTCAACTTGAAGGGATTTGTTAATATTAATAAGTATTCCAGGCCAGTGTTAGTGCAGCTGAAGCAGCTAAAGCAATGCAGCTGAGCTTGTAGTTTTTTTCCTCTGGTTATTCTGTGTTTTTATTTCTGTTTATGTGCACACCTCATGTGACACTTGTGAGAATGGGGAAGGCGCAGTTCCTGAGTGGTTGCCGTGCTGGTTTTCAGGGTCCTGAGTAATGGCAGAATGTTTATTTTAATTCTTCATCCCCTGATGCTTCCAATTGTGATCTCCCCTCCTGAGTCTGGAAAATTAACTGTAGTTACTGCAATGACAACTGATGGATTTCCAGGAGCCTTTCCCCTGACACGTTGTCTTTCACCCACAGACCCATTCTGAAGAGAGACCGTTCCAGTGTGAGGAATGCAAAGCCTTGTTCCGAACCCCCTTCTCTCTACAAAGACATCTGTTAATCCACAACAGTAAGTGCAAAGTCAGAGGAAAAACAGCTTTCTCCATTCTCATATGTGACTGAGAAAAGCAAACGTGGGGCACCTTGCTCCAGGATGCAACTTGCTGTGTTAAACTGGTACTAAGATTCATCTCTGTACCCAGGGAGTTAAAAAATGCAGAGCCAAATTGAAACCTTGCTTTCAGATACACTTAAATGCTAATCAAAATATGCTACAGAAAATCCAGCAATGAGTTGAGGTCTGATGGCAAGAAATTTATTTCTGCATTAAGTGTGATAGTGTTACCTCCATTTCAAGAAAGTATAAATGGAAACAAGGATAAGTTGGTGACTTGCTCAGCTTTTGTAGGTAATCTGGTTTAGAGCTTGACACTGAGATTGTCTCTCCTGTGCCAGCCCAGGCTCATGTTTGCTGCCTCTGGCATAGAACTGGAGCTGCTCAGAGAAATGCTGTGGCCATTTTCCCTCATGAGTAACTTTTCTTGGCATTCTGTCCTTCATTTTTAGTTGACAGTGTTGAGATTTATTTTTGGTGGAATTTTCTCCGTCTTTAATACTTGCAGAGCCCTAGACTATCATTCAACCCTTTGAATATCAACAGTTTAGGTTTTAGAAAATGCTTATGATCTAAAATCCCTGTAGCTTAGAAGACAGTGTTTTGTTTTGGGGAATATTCACACTGACATAACTAAGAAAACCACAAATCTTTCCTTTTATAATTCTGCTTAACAGTGTTTCTGTTAGAAGAATTATTGGATTGGTAATGTTCCATTTGTTCTTTTACAGTTATCTTTCAAAGCTTCTGCAATTTTTTAAAGCATTGGGTGTAATACTTTTTTTTTCACAACATTAGAAATGATGGGGGGAAAATGTTAAAAACCTGTTCAGTAATTTGAGTATTCTAATGAACAAACATTTACAGAATATCCAAGATGTGTAATTCAGTGTACAGGATTGTCACTTTTCCTGATGGTTTCTCTAAAAACATACACTTTGACTTTTTTCTTGAAGAGGATGGAAGCTCACATGGACTGTTTTTCTCTTTGTTAGGTGAGAGGACCTTCAAGTGTGATCACTGTGATGCCACTTTCAAAAGAAAGGACACATTAAATGTTCATATTCAAGTTGTACACGATGGCCATAAGAAATACAAGTGTGACCTGTGTGACAAAGCTTTTGTGACACCCTCAGTCCTGAAGAGCCATAAGAAAGTGAGTAGAGTCAACTGATCATTTCTTGTGTGTCCTTAGGGTTGTGAATCAATGTAGAATCCCCAGCTGCTTCTGCCTTTCTGGCTTTTCGGTAGAAAGCTGTGATTGTCCTTACCCCAAAGTGCTGATTTGCAGTAGTGGGGTTACTGGTGCCCAGCAGAATCTACAGCTGGTGCTCGTGTATAAATTCAGTGTAGCTGCTCTAGCAGGCAGGATGGGCCTGGCTGCACTGCTCTTACCACCAAACTCTGCAATGGAATTGGGGTAAACTTTAGGAGGAGGCTTCCTCACTAGGTTGGACTGAGGTAAGATTGATGTTACAGGGAAGAAATGCAAAGAAGATAATTGAATATTGATAACTGAATAAGAACAAATCAGCTGAGAAAAGGAAGTTTAGGTGTTACCACTTGATTCACATTGTGAGAATTTGTTTAAAAAAGTCATGTATGAATTCCTTGCCATATGTAAGTATGTGCTTCATACATATGTGTAAAATTGGAATTGATTTTGCTTTGTGCTCCTGTCAGACTAGGACTGGCTGTGTTTGTGAGCCTTGTAGTTGTACTGTACTGCTCCCAGAAATCCTTTTGGCACTTGGGTGTTTGGAATGGATTTGTAGCTGTCTGTCTGGTATATCCCAAGGTTGCTGCTAGAGAGGCAAATGATTTCCAAATAACTGTATCCTAGTCAAGAGGAGTTGAGCATTCATGCCTTTAATGTCAGGGAATGAAAACAGCATGAGTCCATCCAGTGTTGAAATAAGATCTCATTCACTCTTGCTTCAGTTGCAGCATAAAATGTACTGTTTTGTGAGAGAGGTTTCTTAATGATGTAATGAAGAATTTTGTATTATTTCAGTGACTTTCATCAAAATAGGAATTAATTTCCCTATCTGAAGAGGGTCACGTGCTAGCTCAAAAACCCAAGTAGTCAGCTGCACATATAATTGAATGTGTTATCTTTCCTATCTCATTGAAATTAACACTTTTAAATTAAGTCATCAGAAATTCTTCACTAAAAGAACAGGCACAGTTGTAAGGAGAAGAGTACCACAGTTACAAAGAAAAGTAATTCAATAGACTGATAAATCTTCAGTTCAGAATTGGGTGTTGAAAATACAGTGTGAAAAATGTTGGTGACCTTGTGTGTGATTGATTTCAGGGTGATCTTGTTGACCATACAGTTTGGATGGGAGAGTTTGTAATATGGGGTTTTTTCCTACTTTGAAGTAATTATTATATATATTATATAATAATATATTATATATAATATAATAATAGTATATTATATATTAATAATTATATTATTGTATATTATATAACAATATATATTATTATAATATATAATAAGTATTATTGTATCAGTGAGACCCTCTAGCCCTAAAAGCTTGATTTCAAAAGACACAGTGATTTAGTGCAGGTGATAGTTGCAACGTTCTTTTCATGATCAATTCTCAGCTAATTCGCCTGCTGTGATGGTGAAATACATAACGAGGTAACAGTCAGTGTCAATACAGTTAAATATTCCACATTTCACTTTTTTATTTAGTGCTGAACAGTCATTCTTGTCTTTCCCCAAACCATGTAGACTCACACAGGAGAAAAAGAGAAGATTTGCCCGTATTGTGGACAGAAGTTTGCAAGCAATGGAACACTGAGAGTTCATATTCGAAGCCATACAGGTATTTATTATAATGAACAGAGAAGACTTTCTAAATCTGTAGCAAGGTATCTCTATGTCCACAGTTTATCTGTCTACAAACAGTCAAATTTACAGATAGGCTTAACACAGCTTCTTTGTCAGACATTTTCCCTGCTTAATGTGTAAAAGCTGTTGTCAAGGTTTCATTCTGCAAGTTTGCACTTGGGTTCAAATAAGTGGCACCAGGCAGCTGAAAGAGGTTTCTTTGTGATAATTTGTTTCCAGCATAAAATGGTGTAGATTTGACTTTGGAAAGACATTTTCTTCCCTCTGCATAACCAAGTTTGCCTTGCAGGGAGATGCCAGTAATTTCTGTGTGCTGCTGGTGTTACCTATCAGTTTGCATGGAGCAGAAAGCCCCAGTTTTTCAAGCTCATAGTGCAGATGGCTCTTGGGAAAATGCTCTGGAGATGTCCAAGTAAAAATGCTTCTCACATGTGTGCTTAGATTTCAGCTCTCTGAAGCAGGCTTTCCTAAATTTAGGAGCTGGGCTAACATGAGTTTTGTGAAACCACACACAAGGGACCTCTAACCTTGAGTATGGAGCCCTGCAAAATTTGCAGCCTCTCTTACAGGAGGCTGTGACATTTTGAACTTACTTGAAGCAGAAAGGCACTGAAGATTTCTAGTACCTTTGTAAATTAAATGCAGGGGGAGAAACTGCCTTGCCAGGAGATGAGACAGGTTGGAATTACAGCAATATGGACTGTGGAAACAATTTATGAATCAGTAATGCTGCAAGAGGGAAACTTTCAAGGCCTCTTTTTTTACCTAAGAAGCTAGAAGCAGTCATTTTACACTTACTAATTCAGGAAAAATGCCTTGCTAAATTCAGTTACAATGACCTGTGATAAATAAACTCTGATCCTTTCCTCTTCCAATCTTGCTGCTAGTACAGTGTCAAAAGTTACATTTTTGGTGGTTTGCATCCTTTACTGTGAGAATTAACCAAAATTGATTTTCATGGTTATTTTTGTCACTCTGTTACAGTTCCTGGCTAATTTTTGATTATCCTAATGAAAAGTAGGGGGAAGTTGCTGCTAAGTTGTGACTTTAGGTTTAGAAAGAATATTTTTATTACATGGCAAGATGGTTAATGTAAGGTTGAGTGAGAAAATGCCGTAGTTGGATGCATGTTGCAATTCTGGAGAAATGGTTTTGTTTGGTGCTGTACCTGAACCTTCAGCCATGTTGTTCTTGGTCATAAGCACAATGATAATGAGAAGAAATGGTTGTCCAATGTTCAGTGGGACTGAGGAAACATGGGTTTCTGAGGAATAGCTTGCATCATTCCCAAGGAACAAAAGGGGAGCTGCTGAAGGAAATCCAGGTCATCTGTAAACAGGGTAAAACAAAAGTTGAGCGCTTTTATTCACCCTACAATGTGAAAATCCTTGACAACTTCTCAGGGAATTTCTGAGCAGTAAGAAGTTTTCAGTTCATCAAATAGTGGAGCCACAAATGTACTTTATTCAGAGATGAGTGTTCAGTTTCTAAATGTTGCAGTGATTAACACTTCATGGTATTGATATCTGTTAAATTATTTATGTTTGAATGGATCATTTCAAATTTTTCTCTTTGGTCAGACTTCAAAGTATCACTTTTCATTCTGAGCTAGAAGTGAAACAAGCAGCCACTGTCTGTTTTCAAGAGATGATTCATCCTTCTGAGTAAGCCTTGAGCTTTTGGTGCGACTAAGCAGTCCATCATAAATGTAAATATTGCAAAGACCTCTTGTCTTAGTGATTACAGGTGATGAGGTTTGAGGTCTGTGTCCAGACATTTGCATTATCCCATTTTCTCTTTGTGGTCAGCTAGACTTTGTTTTATTATCTACTTTGTGTAAGAGGTTTTGTTCTGTATTTACAAAATAAATTCAGGTAGAGGTTATTTTAAAGAGAGCTGTGCATCACTTTTTGTCCTCCTTATATTTATGAAGTTATTCTTTACTAAAGCTGGGGTTCTAGGGTACCTCTCTGGTTCTGCTTTGGAATTGTGTTTTTGATATGCTTAATAATCCATACAAAAAAAGAGAAGCTCAGTGGGGTTTTTGTCTTTTATTTAATATGCAGCATGGGTTCTTAAATGTTGTTCCACACAGACATGCATGCTTCCTGGATAAGCAATTTTCTTCCCTCTTCTGTGTTAGAGTAAGACTCTGTAAATGAGCCCAAACAGTACTTGGCCTTTTGCAGCAACTGAGCTGGTTTGGGGTGAGTGAACATGTCTGCATGTGCAGAAGGAAGGGGGTGATGTTTGCCTCTGAACCTGGAGCGTTGCTCTGTAATTCATCATCTGGGTTTCAGCCTTGGCATGACACAGACAGCGCTCTGCAGGTCAGCTGAAACACTAGAGCACATTCTCCCTCTCCTGTATCCTGTTGGTTTATGACTTCTTAGGGTCAGAGGGAGCTGGGGTTAATTCAGCAAAAGAATCCTTTGACTGTGATATAAATTCCTTGGCTTGTTCATAAATTGTAAAAGAAATCCTATGGTCTGCTCCATGGGCTTGAAACCCGGGGGCTGGGAGGTTAATTGCTTCCCTGAAGTTTTAGGCAACTTTCAGTGTTAGCAGAACCTACAGGCTGTAGCTTCTCAGTTGCCTTATGCACATCTATTTCAAGGTGTTAATTGCTGTGGGGTGCGTGTGTGGATTTGTGTGTGCCTGTGTGATCTGGGTATAAACACACACACATTTTATCTCTTTGCTATTTATACTGTTGCCTTCTTAATTAGTTGTGTCCTAATCCCTTCCATCCTTGGGATGTAGCACATCCAGTTGTGACGTGGTTTATGTTTGCAGGTAAATGTCTTTTAGAGGTAGGAGAATTAAGGGATTTAACTGTAATTCTGTCCTTTCTACGCTGTCCTTTCCCTGCTGTTGCTTAAGGACTGATGAGGAACAGCTAATGACCACAGATGTCTTCCAGAAAATTACGTGCAAATATAGGTTAAAATACAACTTTATTTTGCTTTTACCATCACAGTTAGTCCAAGTCCTGATAATAAGCCACTAAGATAACTATAACTTGAAATTTGTCCTATATGTTCTCTGAAAAGATGCATTTTCTAATTCTGTGTCATCTGAAAGCCAGGACTGATGGTGTCATATCTCACATGCTCTGCCAGGTGCAAAAAGCAGCTTTGTTTTTTAAGCAGGGTTGAGAAGGTTCTTGGCAAACTAACTTCCATGTGCATGAGTAAAAGATAATACCAAGAGATTACATTAAAACAGCAACAAGCATTTGGACCACAGACTTTTGTATATCCTTTGTGCTAACATGGTTAATCTTCCTTTTTCAGTTTATATAAGAGATTGCTTTATAAGCTTTCAAAAATATATAACTTGAGGTGCTGATTGCCTTCTTGAAATGCCTCCTGCACTGAGAGCCTGATGTTATGCACCTAATTTTGGCATTGTAGTCCCATTTCTACAACTGAACTAAGCTTTTGAGCATATTTACAATCCTGCTTAAGTCACAACTATATAAATGTCTGAGTTCAAATTTTGCACTTCTAAGACAAAATTCTTGGGCAAGCAAAACATTAGTGGTGGAGATATAATAACAAAGATCTTTGGTTTTTAAGAGTAGTTCAGTCATCTCTGAACACAGAAGGCTTCAAAGTAGTTGAAAGAAGTAATGAGTTCAGGTACAGGATAACTTTAATTTATTATGTTGTAAAGGATATCACCATAATATAAATAAATAAATATTAAACCATAAAGGTTTAATAGCTAAACAAGCAACTGTTTGTTCATTGTACATAATAATGTACAGCCAGGATCCTCTTTCCAACAGATCTTCTGCTAAATTACCTTACAAGTAATTTATATTTTCTTACATGGGAAAAAAGATGAAAGGCAAGCTTGAGGGAACTTCCTCACATATGCCAGTGAAGTATGTGAAAGAATGTATCTGTATCTAGTCAGTGAACAGCTTGCAAATGTCTACAGATAGGTTTTTTCCTATTAATAACTTATAAATGATCCCTCTTTTATCTAACCGGTTTAAAAAGCAGCTTGCAGAAGGCCTCAAAGGTAAGGATTCTGCATTTCTAAACCTTTCAGATTATACATCACTGTCTTGTTCGTCTCCAGACAACAGCTAAATCTTTAAAAATACCTGTAAAGTTTCATGCAGCTGTCAGCTTCTTGTTGTCTGTACCCATGAATGAGGAAATGTTCTTCTGAGGGGTCGATTATTTGGATGAGACATCTTAAGATCAAATGAGTTACTGATTGATTAATGCATGTTCTTTAAAAGACTTAGCTGACCATTGGGTTCACTGAAATAATAGATGTTACATTTTCCATTCATAGAGAAATCAGATTAATTCCACTGGTAGCTGCAAAGAATGGAACTTGAAAAATGGAATGGTTTGTTCTTTAAAGTTGTGTCTTTTTTATTTATTACTTAAAATTACTTAAAATCTTGATATCACTGAAAAACTGATGAGAGCCTGTAAGTAATAATGGTAGTTCATGCTTTACTGCATGGATTCAGGTAGTCTTCTTATTTTGTAGGATTTTTTACTAGTCTTTATGATTCATTTAGTGGTAAATAGCCAATATCTTAATTATATTATGATAATTTTGATGGGACAGATAGGGCAAACATTGTTTTGGTCTTAGCTAGAAATAATCTGAGCTCTTTGAATTAAACCCTAAACTTTGCAGAAAACAAACCACCTCAGCTGTGAAAATACCACTTCCATACCTCAAAAACTAAAGCATGGTGAAATACTTAGAAAAAGATAAGTAATAGGGAAAAAAATAAATACATATTTCAAGCCTTCTGGTTTTCTCTCATTTTGAAAGAATAGGATTTGAGGTTTTTTCTTATTTAATATGTGACTATTTTTAGCGGATGGGAAATGCACGTAGTTGATTTACATGGAACCCGTTCTAGTTCTCCCTGGTGCCTGGAAAATGAGTGTTGGAGCTTGGTTAGAAAGCATTCACAAATACATAAACTTAGAATTATTCTTCATCAGTGAGGAAACTAACCACCTGAAAAAACAGAGGCATTTAATCTGTTGTCTTCAGAGTCTGCCAGATTTGAATATTGGTTAAAATGCAGTAGGAAATGTCTCTAATTGCCCCGTACCTGAGGAGAGTTTCTCAGAGCACAGGGCTGTTCTCAGAGCAACCAGAGTTATCCCTTTCTTTTACCTGGCCCACTATGAGTATAAAATTACCTGTGCTTTTGGTGTTTCTGGGTCTTGTCTCAGCTGATGTCCTCAAGTATTTTATCTTTCAGATCACAAAGTTACTTAGCTCTTGGCATGAGAGAGCTGTTCCTGTGAGGGGACTTCTGTACCTTCTCAAGTGCTAAAGTTTGAGTGTTTAGTGGCTGAAAAGGAGGCAGGCCAGGATTTTGCACAGGCCAGATCACTTTTTATTGTCTAGTCTGGATTAAGACTAGTCCAGATGTCATAAAGAAATTGGCTCACTGCTGTAGTTGGCCAAGCTTCTTGATTACTCTTCCGTTCTTTTCCCTCCCTGAAATCCCTGGTCAGAATTACAGAAATGCCTGAGAGATGCAGGGTATTAAATACTTTTGAAGATGCTACTCAGGATGTAGAAAAATGCCACCTCTACACAAGAGGAAGTTCATTATTTTAGAGGTGTTGGTTTTCTCACAGGCCTGCAACACCAAAGTGGTGAAATTTACTGAATATTTTCTTGACTTGTGAATTTTTAATCTTTACTCAGTAATTGCTTTCCTGGTATTTTCTAATTGAAGTTCTGTTGGAATCATTGGGTTCATTGAGTTCCTGTTTAATTTTATTGTGATTCCTAATAAAGTCCCTTTCCACGTGGGAGAATTTCAGATCTGTGTATTTTAGGTTTATTTGTGTTTGTGTGTACATATTTGCATAGTGCATTAACTGAACAGTGTTCAGTTAAGGACACAAAGTTTTTAATTGAATGGGAACACTGTTTAAGGGCAAGAGCAGCTGAGGATAAATGTGTGAAGCTGTCAGGTGCCCTCTCTGAGCAGTGTTCTAAAGCAGATGTCACAGATTATTATAATGTTGTTACATCCGTTAACCTTTTGCCCATCCTTACTTGCTGTTGAATGCTGTCGTCACCCCAGATTATCTCTGTCTAAAAAAGCCCCCTTGAAATTCCCGTTCTGGGCTGCCCTGTGGATCATCTGGTTAGGAGTGTTAAATGTGTGATCCAGATGGCCTCCAAATTCCTCCCCAGGTGAACTGTGCTCATTCCGCCGCAGTTGGGCGATGGTGGAGGCTCCCTTCTAACCCTCTTCCCTACCCCAAGCTTGAGTTAGGATTTTAAAATTATTATAGTTTGCTGTAGCTGTTCTGAAAGCTGATATTTTGAAATAATGCACATATATGTATTTATACAGAAAAAAGATAATAGTTTTTAAGAAACAATCTTTTAATCCCAGGAATTAGTAGTTTACTATCTGAAAGGGAGCTATATCTAGGACATGGGAAATGGTCTATGTAACAGCCTGAGGGATGGCATTTCTGTAATTATATTTGTTCATTTTTATAAGGAAAACTGAAGAGAGGAATTCCTTGAAGCTGCACATGCTGCGCTTGGTCTGATGTTCCGTGCAGTTTGTTGTACTTTTCTGGCCTTTTTCTGATGTTTGTGAGTGTTGACCAAAACCATTGATGCTGAATACCCCAACCCATCAGAGACATATTAAAAAGTATATTAAAAAACCCCACCTTGATAATTTCACTGCATAATTCAAGTTCTTCATTCCTTAACTGAGTAGTTGAGTTCCAGTTAAGACAGAAAGCCAGGGAATCCTGCTTGAAGGCTAACATGAATACTTGAGAATTGTATTTGGGTGACTAAGCAATCTGCAGGGGAACAAGGACAGTAAACAGGACTGCAAATTTCACAGATGAAATGGAAGTAATGCCTGGATATGATTTCAAAGAGCAGTGAGATTCTTTCTTTGGTTTGCTGGGTTCTTCAGTCACTTCTGTTGCAGTCTCTTCAGATTAGGACTGTTTCTCATTTGGATATTTCCTTTTTCGTTTTTTTCCTTGGATGAGAATGCATTTCTCACCTATAAAGTATATATTTGTTTAATCTGGTTTGAGGTCATTGTTTTGAGGTAATCACTAACATTGGTGCTTCTATCAGGTTTCCACCTAACTTGGGAAGCAGGGTTGTTTTTTTTTTGTTTGTTTGTTGTGGGTTTTTTGTTTGTTTTTTTGTGGCTCAGCTGACTACAGGGAATGCAGAATAACAGTGTGAAAGTAGCAATGCATATGACTAGTTTGATTAATTGTCTCAAAGTCCTTATTAAATGTCTAGCTGTAGCCACTGAAATCTTGAAATCTTCAAAAACTAATGTATATATGGATTTACTTCTTAATTGTTTTGTATCTGAGTTTGGGAGATCTGTGTGCTAAACTCAGTGTAAATCCTGCCTTAGAGCACCTCTGATTGCAGATCTCTCATGGGAAACTGTCCTGAGTCAAACTGGAATGGGAGAATCTGGTATTTAACTTCTTAAGCTGCATTAAGGTCCACTAGGTATTGTGATCTCAAGCTAGAGATGGAGGGGGAAAAAAAAAATATGTCAATTTTGTCATGACATGGTTTCAGATCAAAATCCCATATGTTTTTCAATCATGGAATTGTTTTGCATAATCCTTGTATTAAGGTTAAATTTATTTTTATTATGCTAAAAGCTTTGGTTTTTTGTTCATACAAAATCTGGAAGTAGAATGTCTAGACTTTGAATTATGCTAAATCCACTGCAATTTATCCCAGGATTATTTATTTGAGGTTTTTTGTACAGAAGTGCCATTAATGTGTTGAGCAGTTTGTTCTGGAACAGCAGGGACATGACAGTCAGCTGTAACTCAAGGGGGAGCCTAACATTTGTTACATTTGTCTTGCTTGACTGTTCTGTTGTTTTAATGAATGCAGTAGTTTTGTTTAGAAAGCAGATTTTAAAAACACTCAAACATAAAAGCATTTCTGTATCATATATATTTAGCTATGTATAAAAAAGTGTTTAATTAAAAACAGAGTGCAAATGGCATAGTTGTTAACTGGCATTGACTTTACCTAAAGTGCGTTCCCTCTCAGTATGGTGCTCCCACAAATTGACACCATCTCAAAAATGTTCTTCTTGCAGCAAATCCAAGAAGGAATTGTAGTTTATCATAGGGGAAGTCACTTTCTTTCATTTTGATTCGTAGTAATTCCTTGTGAAGACAAGACAAATAGAGCTTCATGACTTGCAAGGTATTTAATTTGCTTGTCTTAATAACTTTTGATCTCCTTGTTAAGGATACGTTCATTTTTCTGATCAGAGGAGTTTTGCATCTGGAAATCTCCACAATTTCTTGGGCACAACCTGAAGTTTATTACTGCAATAATATTTATAATGGAGTTTCAGTAGTCCTTGTCAGGCTGTAGATGGATGTGAAAGCCCTGATGGATAATGTCACTTTCCCAGGAGCTTTTAATCACATGGTCCTTGCTCTCCAGTTTGTCTCAGTGACAATTCTAAACTTTGTGTAAGCACAAACCCCTCTCCTTTGTGGACACTGGAAATAGTTTTCTATGAAATGTTGCACTTCAACAAACCTCCACATGTGGGAGGAATATTTTTAGCATTCCTTCTTTGAAATCTCTTTGCCTTCGTTGCCATCTTATTCCATTTTCTTATCACAGGATAAGAGAAAATTGAACTGCTCCTGTCCATCTTATAGGACTTAGAGTGGGACAGAGTGTGTAAGACTTCTCTTGGTGAACACCTGCTCCCCAAAAGTCTACATGAGGAATCTGGAATCATTCTGATGAGAAACTGACTTGTAGCATGAATAATGTTTGCCTAGGCTGGCTCAGAAGCAAGGAAGGAAGTTAATTTTTACCAGAGATAGAGAAGGTAATATGTAGAGTTGTAATAATCTTGCCTGATCAGCTGTCCACAAGATCAGTTATTTTATCTCTTAGTTACTTGGGCTCCTGAGAGGGTAAATAGCAAAAATGATGCATTGTCAGAGGGCAGTTTATTCACTTCTGAGACAGACAATAGAGCCCCTTTCCAGAGAGAAATTAATAAGAAATTTATACTAAGAAACTTGGTTGTTGCTAGAACGGATGTATTTTAAGTGGCCTGTTGTTAATTTTGTAAAATCCTGAAACTTTTTGAGGTAGAAGGTAAGTTACAAGTTTAAAAGATGTGTATGCACAGTGTAGATGCTCGTGTAAGCACCAAGACCAGTAAATTCTAAGCATGCAGGTTCCAAAGGAAAATAACAGAAAATAAGAGCAACAGTAACATTCCTTAGGAACATCTAAGTAGTTTTACTGGCAGTTATTGATGCAAACGCATGAGAAATTTATATAATTTAGAAAAACAAGATGGCTTCTAGTTAGAATGTCCAGTCAGAGCTGACAGTCTGTGTTAGGTAGTAAATTTGATTTTTGGAGCAGTGAAGATTTTTGACGGTGAAGAGTTTGTACCGGCAGCTCCAAGCCTGACTTTTCCAGGTGTGACAAGTTGATGTGGAGTCATTGTTGCCCTCTACTGGCATCTGCTGAAAGCTCCTAAGGCCTTCCTCATCAAGCACCACGGTGTCCGTGGTTGATTTCAGAGGGTCACTGTTAATCTGTTTCAGACGAACTCAAACCCATCCTTTGAAGGCAAAGGTCTTTCTCTTTAAAGAGACATGAGGGTGGGGGAGAGAGGAAAGAGGGTACAACTCCTAACTGTCATCACTCATCTGCTTATAAACTGCTGAAAGCTTTAAATTCTCCATTCAAAAGACCCCAGACATAAAAATGTCAGCTGAATTAATTAAATATTTGAGTACTGACAACTGTTGGAGTGTTTGAATTTCGGAGGCATGAATTAAAGGCATCGAAGGTCAGGAGAAAGAGGATCATATATCAAACCACTCAGTGAAAACATAGCTCTAATACAGAGATTGTTGTCATCATTCCTAAAAAAACCCCAACCCCCCCAATTCACACGGTTGTGCTTTCTGAGAGATGACAGAACACAAGAGAGAAAAATATTTGTGTTTACAAGTGCCTTGCTGGCCAATCTTCTGCCATTCACAGTTACCTATAAAGAAGTAAAAGACAGAGAAGAACAGAATAATCTGTCTACAGAACAGGGGAGGGAGGCCAAGCTCTTCCGGTGCCTTTGAATCTCTCCACAGCCTGTGGATATGGAGATTTCACATCCAGCAGTGACTCTCAGTTGATATCTTGGTGATATCAGTGAAATAGTCTGCTTTGGGTTTTTTTAAACTGTAAAATATAGTTAATCTTACTCGGCTATTTTAGAAGATTGAGTATGAGTGTTATTAAGTGCTTGGCATTTGGTCTGTGTTAAATCTATACATGCAGAAATACCTTTGTGAGCTGAAAGCTGTGCATTGACTTTATAAAACAGGCTTTGCTTGTGACAAACCTTTATTTGAAAAGACACCTTCAGTATTATGGTTGTGTAGAGCAAAATCAACTTTGTTAACAGAAAATTTTCTATCATCTTAATTTTTCCAACTGTGTTTTGCAATGGAAAACAACCTGATCTTTGCTTTTAAAGTGTTGTGTACAGGAGCAGGAGGCAGTAGACTCAGATTCCAGTACATTGCCTGAAGAGTTAAAAATAAAAATACATTTCTTCCAAATGATGGTGCTCAGAAGCTCTTTACTGTTTGTCTCTGAACAGCTCAGTATCCACATTACACTAATGTGAGTTTGGGAAAATCGATGCCAAATGACGCCAGTTTAATGGAGCATTAAACAAATACCTTTCAGATATGGGGTGCTGCAAGGGAGATGCTAAGATTGTTCTGCTTCTATTCCAGTCATAAATTGGAGCACAAATATTGCAGAAACTTTTGATTAACCAGCTTCTAACATAGATACAGCATAATAAAAGAGTGGATTTTATATTCCTTTGGGATTCTGACACCCAGAGGCCTCTAATAATGACCAGATGTGAAATAGAAGAAATATTTGGGAGCAGTTAATGCCTAACCATAAAAGTGACCATGTGTAAATCACTGTAGAATGTGGTTTGAGCAAGGGCATTAGGTATTTTCTTTTTGGTTTTATTTTCCCCAGGGCTGTCTGTGTGTATTCATACATTGCAATGCAAAATCAGTCAGCAAAGAGGAATATTTTGATCCAGCACTGCATCCCGCTCAGGCAGGATTATTTGTAATTTTTCTAAAGTTTAAATCTGTTCTGTGAAGAGAAAAGCAGTTCAGTTTGATAAAGAGCTGTGCTGCAAGGCCTTCATCCTCTGAGGGCACGTTTCTGGGTTCTGATGCTTCTCTTGTTCTCAGGTGAGCGTCCTTACCAGTGTCCTTACTGTGACAAAGCTTTCAGCAAGAACGATGGCTTGAAGATGCACATTCGCACCCACACCAGGGTAAGTCCCACCCAAGGATGAGTTTTTATGGTTCCCTGAGGATTGTCTGTGGCTCCTGTGGTGAAAAGTAATTAATTGCTGTTTGTGTGGAGATCAGGCTCTGCCAACCAAAGTATTTTATACCTATCAAAATAAAAGGCAAAGATTCAAGTCATTAACTTACAAATTCTAATTAGAACTCCCTTACCTTCTAATTTTTCATGTTTCATTTCTTTTATGTTGAAATAATAGCTGTGCTAACCTCTTCATTTAACCTTATAGATATAAATTAGTGTTGTTTACTGAGCAAACAGTTCTGTAAAGGCTTCACTGTTAGTGAAACTAACTTTACTATCCAGTAAAGTCCAATCAATGTGAGCTTTTCTAGAGGCTGTCCTTTATTAGCTGATAACAATTTTTATATAACTTGTATTTAACTAGGAGATGTTACAGCTCACAGAGATCAGCGCAGCCTTGAGGCCAAACCAAGAAAATTCTGCATCTACTGGGAAATAGGAATGGTGACATTTAACTTTGTAGTCCTCATATGGAAATGGGCACACGGAATTGCTTTCTAAATAAGTTAAATTAAAAACTGTTTAAATTTCTACTCTTCTGTGGGTCTTGAGCATTTAACTATGGGTCCTAGATAAAGTTGTAGCTTTTGTACCCCAAACTGTACAAGTAATCAGTAGTTCTTGTAATATTTCTTGGTAGTTCACTGGGAACAGACTAGTCCCATATTGTTAGTTTTTTCTCCTTTTTTTCCAGCTGTTAAATCACTTTAAGAGGTGCTATAAATTCTCTTCTGTTGTTACTGTCCCCTCTTAACTGTGTTTGCACCAGGAGAAATTTCATGACCCATCTAAGTTCTGCATGACTGTGAGGGATAAACAAGCTTTGAAACAGTGCCAAATTCAATTTTTTTTCCCCTGCTTTTTCATACAGTTTGACTAAAAGCAACAAACACCCCCCAGCCTCTGTAGAAGAAAAATAGAGGAAACAATAATAAAATTAGGCTTTTAGAGTCTACAGTGATTTACACCAAGTGATGTTTTCTTCTAAGCATTTTTTAGCTGATAGGAAAGGGAGGAGTTATTTTAAGGAGTGGATATTTCTTTTTAATATAGACACTTTTTAATGTAGACACTGTAATTACACAGGCTTTGTGTTGCAGTAAGAACATAATAAAATTTGTTTTAAAATGTCTGAGGAAACTCTCTGCTGTACCATGGAGGCCATCTTTAGAGGTACAAAGAACTCATTTCACACCAAATGTGATCCAAGTGTTTCCATATACTTGAGATGTGTTGATCATTACATCTGAAAGGTCACATTTCAGGTTTTTTATTTTGTTGTGTGAAGATGCTAAGCAGACTTCTGGTCATCTTCACAGCTATGCTGTAGGATTTAAATATACAGGCAAAACCTGGTTTTTTAGACTTGATTAGATTTTGGTTCTTTTTGTGGTGATGCTGCTCCTGTCCCAAAAGTTGACAGTGAGGCTCATTCATATTTGATTGCCACTGCATGTTCATTTTTCTCCATGTAAATATTTTTTTTACTTTGAGGTAACAGGAATCAGTACTGATAATGTTTACATTAAAGATAATTTCTAAATTGAAGCTTCTTGCTATAATCTTATATGTCACAACTTTCCTTCTTCCTCACTGTTCACCTCATTTAATATTTAAGTAGAACTGGAAAGTGAAAAAATCAAAGGAGTTCTTAGGAGGATGCAGAAAAAAAATGGGCTAGAATTATTAATGAAAACAAAGTTTACTACTGACTTTCATATATTTTCAAGCAAGAAGGAGGAATTTCACCTGAGTCTGTTCTGCAGAACCTTATGCATGAAGTACTATAGGATAATAAGCTGTTATTTGATGGTTCAGGTGAGTAAATATTAGTGCAGGTACAAAGGAATAAATATGTATTTTAGCTGATGTGAAGGGATAGAGTGGTGTAGGGAATTGGAAAAGGGGGGGAAAAGGAAGTGGGGAAGCAACAGTACTGAGAGGTAAATGGGAAAGACACCATTATTTACAAGAACTCTTGTGTGCTTGGCAAGAATGTGAAGATTTATTTAATCTTAGCAGTAGGTTGATGTTTGTCAGGAATGCAGGGTACAAGAACCGACCAGTCCCCTCTCAGCAGAGAAAACAGCTGCTGAGCTGTTCAGGTGTGTTGTTCTTGAAGTTAGGGCTCATGATCTGAATCCTGACTCTGAAGGAGATGTTTTCTAACTGCACCGTGTAAGGACTTCTCCAGGGAAGAAAGGAACCTGTGCAGAAAGAGTTTGAGACCCCTGAGCACAATGCTAATGCTTGTTCTGTGTTCCTAGGCTATTTAAACAAAGATGAACTGAAGATTAGGAAATAAAAAAATGCACTGTGCTTGTCAAAGGTTTGGGTCCTTCTGTCAGTTCTAAGAACAAGAAAAACTGGGAAGTCACACTTGAAATTTCTCTTTTCAGTCATCCCATGTTTTGACTTTTCAAAACTCCATGAGGCTGTTGGCTCTTCCTTTTTTTTTTTTTTTACCCTTTACTACACATACATTTTATTTGAAATTTATTCTTTCATGCAGAATCATTATTGAAAGAATAAATAGTGAGATGTATAAATCCTGAGGGTATTTTTGTATCTGCTGAGCCTAGCAATGTAGAATTTAATACAATGATAGCACCCTTCTGCAAGGGCTATTCTCATAAATATCTTGGAAGAAAAGAATCTGGTCTTTTGGCCAGAAAGTTTGTGAAGTAGCTTAAAAGTAACACTGTGACATTCACCAAAGACAGTAGAGATTAAATCTCAGCGTATTTTACCAGTGGGCTTAAATGCCAGACCTGATGCTGGGGATCAGGGAAAGCTGCTGGAAAAATCATTGCAGAAAGTTGATTAAGGTCTGGCAGCTGCTCAAGTGAGCGCAGCCTGGGTGGCCGCAGGTGTCAGCTCCAGCTCTGGGGTAAACAGAGAAGGCAAGGCCAAACCCCCGCTGGCCAGGGCAGGGGAGAGAACACCACCCACCTGACATTAAAATGTCACCTGAGTACTGATTTGTTTCTATGAAAGTAAATGTGTTTGCTTTATGGTTTGATGGGTTTGGGTTTTTTTCCCCCCCTTAAGGAGAAATATAACAGCCTAGGAAAACATAAATGAGGAACTTACTGAAGTTGTTGATGAAATGAGTTTACAGACCATATCAGCTTTGAGGGCTGCACATGCACATTTCCAGCCCTCACACTGCAGGAAACTTCAGCTCTTTCCTGAGGCTTTATTCAGTGCCTGACTTTAACATTGCAACGCTTGAGCTTAAACATGTGGAAAAATTATTGTATGTTACAGCAACAGAATTGGTAATGCTTGGAAATAGGGCCATTGATAAGTGCTCAGAGTTGTTGTCATGTTAAATTGATGTTTTCATTACTTCTGAGAATGGTGATTTTATTACACTTGGGTTCAGTGATGGAAAACACAAAGAGTGGAAGCTATTTGAAAATGGCTTTTTGTCACTTGATTTGAATATTTCACATTTACATATAACCGATCTATTTAATTTTTATAGCTTGTTTAAAAATCTGAGTTGCAGTGGGTGGAAGCTGCCAGCCTGTGCTTAAATGAGGTACATTTCTGAGGTAATTTTAAAATTAGAGAAATTTCAGTATATCATTTTTGTTTCATGCATAAGTGCCTACTATTTTAAAACACATTAATATTTAAATATGTTTAAAACCTCAGTATGTGCGAAAATTAACCAGCCTTGAAATAATATCGAGTTTTATTTATGAATTTCATAGGAATAGGGATAAATCATGGTGAGTATGGAAGTGAGGCAGTCTCCTGTAGAGGACTCTTCCAGACAGTGTTTTTGTTCCCTGAACAAGAGGAGGTCCTGAGTTAAACAGGCTTTCCAAGGCACTCATTTGGAACTTTACACTGCCCCCTCTTTTTTAACCCAGAAGAATATAAAAATAATAGTAAATGAGAAATAATGCAAGGACAATATTGACATAATTTCACTTCTCCTGTGTTTCCCAGGAAATATTTGACCTTAAAGTTTGAAAAAGGTTCATGTGTTTTAGAAGCACCATAGAATGCTGTTGTCAGAAAAAAGTTCCTTTGTGTACTAACTGTAGACTTCTGTGTACATGACAGTGAGTAATGAAATAATATGATTGAATTTGGTGGGGTTTTTCCATCTCGGATTTTATCTGTATTTCCCTGTTGGTGAGATAGGGGTGAGTTCCCAAACATCTGCCTGAGGATGATGACTTTGCCAGGGCTGTGGTTTCCTTGCCTCTGGAATCCGTGTTTGCACGCAGAATGTGGAAGGTTTGAATCCCACTGCACCTATATTTTCACACTTTTTTATGTAATGTTGACTGATGATCATCCCTTCCTCGCTGAGTGAAAATGTACTTTTTCTATATTGATACTGTTATTTTCCAGGAGCAGGTGAACATCTATTGAATTTTCATCAATGCTGATTAAATAAACTCTCCTTCACTAAATTTTAGGGGCAGGAATTACCTCAGGAGTTCAAAAAACCACAAAGAAATCAGAACTTCTCAGTTCATGAGTATCAAGTAGGCAGGACTAGCATGGAAAATGGGAAGTTAATGATATGGTAAAGCCCAATGAATTGCATATACTGGAACTATTTAAGAAATGCACTTCTTTTTCATTTTTTTCTGGCAGGCATTTCAGAGAAGATGCATGCCTTTGTTTAGATTATAAATGTTATTGCAAAAAAGATTATTTTTTTAATACTCCTAAAACTGAATTAATTGAGACCTGTTCTAACAAAAACATTAGTCATTTCAAATAAAGGTCACATTTTTGTTTAAATCTGCCAGAATTATTTCACAGTTGTTTTAACAGGAAAATTTCTTGGCTTGCTCAAATGGTTGGAAATATTTTGTTTTACAGGATTTTACTTTTCAGCAGAAGAAACATGTAAAGTGATTTTTTAATTGAGGTTTAATATTATAAGTTTCAAATCCCTACTACTTGTGTAGAGTTGTAAATTCTCATCACCCTTTGTGTTCCAGTGTCAACATTACATTTGTTATTTAAGTAGGCCTCTGTCTCTGGGTCAGCCACTTGCTGTAACTTGCAGAAACTTTGCAGTTACAAAGGGAGCATCTTGTTAGTTCTTGAATTTTTTTCACACTTAGATACAAAACTGGAGTCTGTTTACTTGGGCTATCTGTGATTTTAAGTGTAAGCAGACTTCTTGCATTTTTCAGTTGGCAAAGCTGTAGGATTTCCAGATTTCTCTTTGAGAATGACGAGCTCCTGGTAGCTGCAGTCATGACTGGTGTATTTTAATGTTATCTGGCTGGTCATGTTGTCTTGTTCTGGGACATGTTTTTTCATTTTCCTGATTTCTTTTCAAAACAGTCTTTTTATTAACCCTCTGTTGAGGTGATAATGCAAGCACATAAATCATATTTGATTAGAGTAATACTGATACTTTCACAATTTTCACATAAAATGCCTTTTGAAAACAGGTAGTGTTACTGTATCAGTATCTCATCAATAGACATTTTAAGATTTTTCTGGTTGCAAAGGAAGGCTTTGTTTTACAATAGTGGAAAGAAAAGGATTATTTATTTTATTTTTTTTTGTTCTGTAGCATCAGTAATTCTTCATGTCTGTCAGTTTTCACGTTCATGTCACAAGTGTACCTGATAAACTTCCTTTTTTCTCTGAACTTCTCTCAGTCTTTCAGCATGCTGAAAATGCAGACTCATCAAGTTGGTAGTTGTGTTCTTAACTCTTATTTTAATCTTGAGATATGTTTATTTGGTAATAATAATGTTTAAATTATGTTTGTCTTGCTGTTACTGTTGAGCAGATGCAATAGTTCTAAATTTAGATTTAGATTCTAAATTTTGATTTAGAAATCAGTTTGGAGAGACTCCTATCAAAGTCATTAATGTTTCACCTGTGTAACCAATATTACCAGGTTTACAGAAGCAACCAGTGCACATGTGCTGACTTAGTGTACATAATGTATTTATATTTCTTGAGGGACATACAGGCAACTGCAGCAGCAGCTAGCAGTTCAGATATTCTTCATTTGAGCATTTCCATCTGCTGTGCTTGCAGGACACTCTGTGCACACTTGGTGTCAAGTTGTTGAAGGTGCATCAAATGTCCTTGAGATTTGTTGTGTTCTGAATGAGGTCTTTCTAATGCAAAGCATAGTTTGCTTAGAATTCACGGTGTGATTTGTGATTTAGCCATCCACAGACATGGGAATGTGTGCTGCAGGCAGTGTTTTATTTGATATGGTTTTTAAAATGTTTGATTTCTCTCCGTTTTAATGGTGAAGCCCATCAGAGATGGGAGCTTTTAGGTTAGCATGTGTCAGTCTTACAGCAAAGCACCTTCCAGAGTAGCACTGGGCTCTGCTTGGCCTTTCCTTGTTCAGAAGCAGGAAGGTTGTAAATCCTGATCTACATATTTCTGTTCATACCTGGCATGCTTAAAACTGTGTTATTAAATCACTGCAGTATCAGCCATGTCCTGTCTCTCTTGCTCTCCCTGCTCCCTTCCTCATTTAGATCATCAATAAAAGAAAGCACATGTAGGCCTTCAGCTTGGCTGCCACCATAGCCATGGCCTGGCAGATTCTTCTTCAACAGAGGGCAGATTTATAGTATCAGCACTTGCTAACTCCTCTGCAGTCAGACTTGGATCATCTTCCCAATGAGCTCCTGTTTTATAGACAGTTAGCAGGTTTTCCCTTGTTTTGATGTTTTAAATCTGTCCAGCTTTTTTCTCATCTCGGTGTTGGCCCCTTTTGTCTTTTCATGGTGGCATTAACTTTTTCAGATCTGTTGCCATGGTTTTTATCTTTTTTTTTTTTCCCCTCTGCTCACATTTAAAGCAGCGATGGTTATGCCAAGCAAACATCATATTTTCCATGTTACAAGTGTTGCTTTCTCCAAGCATTGTGCAACGGAAATTTGACACGAGGGGGAGAGGGAGCAGAGAGAAAAAGAAAAAGGAAAAGCACAGAACATTTTCTTTTGAAGAAACTGATCTGTGAGGATGATACCTTCTTCAAAACCAGCAAAACAAACAAACAAAAAGCCAAACCAAAACAAAAAAAACACAGAAAAAAAAACCCCACAAAAAAAAAGAGTCTTTTTTTTCTTGAGATAAACTGAGGGCCAAGTTTTGCTCTGGACAGCACTGCTGCTTTTCCTGAAACAGACACAGATGTGAATGGAGGGGCAGCTTCACTCAGGGGAGAGGAGGCTGGTGTGAATCAAGAGTCATGTCTGCTGAAGTCACTGGAATATACAGATGGAAAGGATCTAAAATTAGAGCAAAGACAGCTCTGGATGTGTTTCATGCACTACATATGTGAATTTCAATACAAATGCCAAGGGGATGTTAGATACACCCTTTTTTGCCACAAAGAATAATACAAATATAAAATATATAACAGCCAAACATAACCTGGGTGAAGATAATACAGGCCCAGGTTTGTGACTCCAGTTTCCCAGAATTTAAAATGGCTCTTTATCCAAAATGGAATCCTGAAAACCATTTAGCACTGGAATGATTGACCTGGTCATTTTCAAGTCAATTCTTTAGATAGCTGAAGACAAAGATAATAAAAAGGGAGCGAGTCCACCTGGTGAAGTTTGCAGTAGTGAATGTTTTTGTAGGTGTTTAAGATGTGCACATCGTATATTTCACTTTGCACTTTCTGGGGAGCAGCCTCCATACAGAAAGGCTGCTTTTGGAGAACTCACAGAAATGTGGTTTGTGTTAACCACAATGCAAAACCAATTAAGGGGTTGTTGCAGAAACCTGCTTTTCACATGGCTTATTCATACACTTCCCTTAAAAATGCAGACCCTGCTCCATGAAGTCTTCAGTTAGGTCAGCAAAGTTCCCTGTGACATGAACTTTTTTGGTCTAGACGATAATTTATTTTTTTCCACATATCGATTCGGATCTTTTTCAGGTAATTTTTTATGTTTTCCTATCTACTGAAGGACCATGGAGATAACACTGCCTTTTCTAGGAGACTTGATGGGAGGAGACTGCAATATGAAGGAACCCCATCTTTGCCGCACTGAGGTCTCTGGACCTGCAGAGAGCTGCCCTAAAGAGAGAGACTGGGACACACCCAGCACTAATTGATAGTGCTCTGTGTTAGGTGGATGGTGAATGCTGCTGAATCCTGGCAGGATTCAGCAATATATGGACACCTGATGGTTCCCAGAGATTGAGAGGAGGAATTGAATAACCAGACAGCTTATTCTCTTTGTTGCTTGAATTGTTCCATCTCACTTATTCTTGGATCCCACATCCTCTCCCAAAAGAACTTGATTACTGCCTATTATTTGTTAATTCATAGATCTAGCTGCTTTTTTTTGCCTATTGATTTATGGTCATTGCTTTCATTTAATTTCAAGTAAAAAGTGTTTACTTTTCTTAAAATACCTTTCTTCAGAACTTAAGCAGTCCAGAATTAGAGACCACAGAAAAAAGTAGAACGAGAGTGAGGGAAGTCTAGTTGGTTCAAAAATAAGGGTGCCTCTAGAACATGAATATTCTAATGAGGACATTTGCAGTGCCATAAAGCTAATTCTTGTATTTAATTGATTTATTGTTGATTTCTATACAGTTCTTTTGTAACTTTAGTGGAGTCAAGGAGGAATTACACCTATATAAATTTCTATATGAAGGAAGAACTTCAAAGAAAAAAGTCATTACTTAAGTGTATGTAAATTATTTATTTGAGGTCAGTGAGATGGCAACTTTTCTAACATCATGTTTTACAGTAGCTGCTAACCAATAGTTCTAATAAAAATACAGATGGTTTGGTTGCCATCTGCCCTTCTTTTGAGATTCTGCAATGAGTATGTGATTAACCTTCTGTCACCACTTTTCGAAATAAGTTTTTCTGCTACCACAAGCTTTCCTTCTACCTCCTCTTCCTCCCCTCACCTCTCCCCCTGCCTGGAAACCTCCAAACAAACTCGAAGCTTTTGTGGATAATCTTACTTGTCCGTATGCTTTAAGCATTTGTGGAGGATAAAGGAAAGAACATTGGAATTTTATGTTTCTGTACCTTTCACGTGACAAACAGCAGACTCCCCAAATGGCTGGGTTTGAAAGACTGGAACAGATAATTAATTCATAAGTGGGTGCTGAAGTGGAAACTGTCAGGCCACAGCTTTCCCAGCTTTCACTTAATCATTTGAAAGTCGTTTTCTGTTGTTTTCACTGACTGTAATACCTTGGAGAGAATATAAAACTTGCACCATCCAGCATGGAATTCCACTCCTTTAATGACCTGGGCTCTGTGTTGACTCACTTTCACTAGCTGTTGTCATTCCATGCAGGAAAAGCCGTACCAGTGCTCGGAGTGTAACAAGGCTTTCAGTCAGAAGCGGGGCCTGGACGAGCACATGAGGACCCACACAGGGGAGAAGCCCTTCCAGTGTGATGTGAGTTCTTCTCCTCTTTTTCCTTTGTCTTCTCAGCCTCAGTGCAGCAGCAGGATTTAATAGCAGGGATATTGTGGCCTTGCACCTATTGCTTGTGGCGTAGTTGCACTTCACGTAGGCTTGGATTGCCCAAGGAATGAAAGGCCATTCAGGGAATTTCATGTACCCTCTTTGCTTGCCAAGAGCCACTCACACCCGTTCATTTTATGGTTTTGGATCCCATGAGAGTTATTTTCACCATTAGTAATGTAATTTGGATGCTGCCATTTACAAATTCATGCTGCTTGGGTTCTTGTATGAATTGTATGACAGATTAATAGTTGGAGATTAGCTTGTGTAGGAAAAGGGATTTCATTTATTACATGGACTCTCAACGCTTCTGATGTTGAATGACACGAATATGAATTCAGAATTGCCTGTTTCTGGTGAAATCTGGTCTGATATTTTCAACATCTGCTCACAGCCCCTTGTTGTTGTTCAGTCTGTGATACTGTGCATGCTCACAGGGCTGAAATGCAGCCTATCTTGTGACAGTTCATACATCACTGTCAGGTACCCGTCATGTGGCCTGCCCCCCTTGTATACAGCATCTCTCAGCTTTTGGGAGGTAGCTGGGAAGGCTGAATGTCCAAAAACTCTTGGGGAATAATGTCTTCCAGACTTATTGAATGCCAAAATTGTTGCTCAAGGATTTATAGAAAGGCATCAGAATGAATGTAGAATTAGCGTAGGTGTTTTGTTTTCTTCATGAAGCACACACAGGGGACTGCCAGCCCAGTTATATCCTAGATGGCTCAGTCTGAGCAGCTATGAATTTGCTCAGAAATGTATATAATTAGATGCAAAATTAGAATAACAGCTTGGCAGGAAAGTTTCAAGGGTCTGTTAACTGTTCTGGTTTTTAATGAATAATCTGATGTCATTTCATTGAGAATAAAATATATTAATTTCATGAAGAAGTTCAACTGAGATATTTTGCTGATGTCTCCAAGTTAAGAGATTTGCTGTATTCTTTTGGGATAATCTCACTCTGGCTCTGCATAGTACCTTAAGGATTTCTCTAACTCCAAATCATTGTCAATAACTTTTTCAGCTTTCAGACTGTTGTACTGTTTATCAGCTCTTGGCCAGCTTGCAGTGTAAATGCAGTTTTTCCCACACTGTGGATCCAAGATTCACTGCTCTTGGATTCAGACTGTGCTTTTGCAGACTAACTTGGTGTGGTGGTTCTATTTTATTCTTTTCCCTTGCTTTAATTAGAAATAGGAGCTGTAGAAAAATATGCTTCCCTATTTTGGCTTTTCCTTTTGTTTTCCTTAAAAATGAATGAAGTAGAGCTGTACTTTCCCAAACCATAGCATTTCTAGAAACAGCTGTAATCTGTGTCTAGTCCTAGTCCTTCACTTGAGAATTTTTCAGAGTGTACCTTCAGTTACTGGTGATGTTTTTTGTACTTCAAATTTCTGCTTTGTTTCACCAAAACCACTCTTCAGAAGGAGCCTTTTGCTGGCTGCACCCTGCCAGAGGCTGCTGATCTTTTGAGGTTTGGACATAATAACAGTTGCCTCCACTGTTCATTCCTGCATGCTCCAGTCACCCAAGTGCTCACCATGGTCTGTTGCTTAATGCACACTTGGAGAGGGTTAAAATCGATGTTTTCAATCATTTCTCCTTATTTCACCTGGGCTCCTGTTCTGCACATGCTGGGGACACACAGTAAATATCACCCAGAGCAGCCCATTCCTCCAGAGCTGTCTTGCACATTGCATAATTCCAGATGTTTATGCAGAAGTTACAGGAAAACCAGTAGTGGACAATTACAGAAAAATGTCCCTATGGGGGACATTTATTGTGGGCTACCCGATACTAAATTTCCTTTTTACACTCAAGTATTTTCACCTACAATTTTTTTATTCCACTCAAGATAGCTGTAGATGCTCTCATTTTTCTTACAGTGACTTAAGTGGTAATTTATGGCAACAACTTCCCCAGGTTCTTATCTCTGCAATACCACATACCAATTTTTTTGGTATCCTTTTAGTCTGTGTTTTTGCTTTAAAAAGATTTTTTTTTCCTAGAGTCAGAAATAAAAATCAAGTCTTTTCTTCCTGTCTTCACTCTTCTCTCTCAGGCACATGGAACAGTCATTACAGTGCAGGATTGAGTTACATGTGAAACTAATCCTTGTGCTTTGTTTGAGGAAGGTGCTACAGTTTATTTATGTGTCTATGCCTGTATCTTACCAGTCAGCGAAAGCATTTTCAGACCTTAATGTCTCCAACTCTCACATCCCACGGATCATAGTGGAAATTGAATATTCCCATTTTAAGATGGCAATTCTAATATGTGTCACCTAGAAAAGTGAAAATAACTGAAATATGGAAATAGAAATGCAATTTTTCATAGCAAATTAGATGTCTGTCCTCTGCAGAGAAGCCTGGTTTTTTTTATTAGAAGGCAAATTAAACTTCAGTTTCTCAGAGACAATAGATTATTTTGGGGGGCAGAAAGGTCAAGTACTGCCTGTCCTGGTTTCTTTCCAGTACAGTATTTCCTTCCACTCTGCCTCTGGTTGACCTTACACTTACTTTCAAATGTCAGTCTTTTCCATCCTCCCTACCTGACCAAAACTTTGATCATTTTGAAGAGATTGGTTAGAGCTCAAGTGCACATTAGCAAGAGTGGTTGTAAATTGATAAAATATCGTATTGCAATTACAAAATTGATATGCGAAGCAAACTCTTAAAAAAAAAATCTCCCAAACTTTTCTGCATAAGCACAGCACAGGATGTGCAATTCCTGTGCATTCCATGTTCTTTTTGAAGAAGGAAGGTAGCACAACGTGCTGGAGCCTTGGAAGAACAGAAGGGGACATTCTATTGGTTACATGAGCAGAATAAATGAAAAAATGTACTTTGAGGCTGTGTTACAAGCTGTTTATTTTAGAAATGAAGAGGTGTGTGTAGGATACACAGAACATAGACACACACATCTTGTATGTGTGTATATCCCTGAGTGCTAGCTCTCAAGAAACATGGAGTATTTACAAGGGTGTGATACTTGTAACACACTGGGATTTGAGGCTGTGATTAGATAAATGTTACAGGTTCCCTTTGTATGCTCTGTGGAGGAGAAACAGAAACAGAAAGTGTTTGGCAAAAGCAGCTCTCAGAGCTGATCAGTGCGTGCTGTAATTGAGGTTCACTGTCAGTAACAAAGGGTGGCTGTTTCTTGGGTCTCAAAGAGGTTTTTTTTCAGAGATTATTCACTGGGGGAAAAGCTGGAGAGCTGCAATTGCTGTATGAAGGTCTGTAACATTATGTCATGTCATAAAGTCAAAAATGTTCTGGTGCAGCAGCACGTACAGTGTGGGGAGGGATTATTTTGGGTACAAAACTTCCCTCCGGCCATTGCCATTTTATGGTCATTTAATGGCTTTGGCTTAACTGGAATAAAATCTGTATGCTGGAGGTCAAGATGATCTACTTGGATAGTCAGCTCTTGTGGTTTCGAAAGGGATCAGTCATCATTCAGCATTTGCAGTAGTCTGGTGCCAGTATAAATTTAAAGCTTTGTTTTTCTCAAGAGGGATTGTCCTGGGTTCCTTGGGTTTTTTTTTCTGCATGACGGAGATACTGTTTGGAATGAACATGGAATTTTACAAGTGCAAGCCTGTGGATGTTCATTCTTGTTTAATTTTATGACTCTTGTCTATTTCATTTGTCAAATCAGCAGCTGCTTACTTTTTTTCTTCATTTCCCTGTCAAATTCATATTACAATATTTCCTTGTATGATAGGTGAGTGTGACAATTGAACTGCACAGTTTCAGTAGAGTTGGTGTCTTGCCTTAACTTTTAATTCTAACTTTTCTTTGCTGAACTTGTTCTTTTAACCTTCTGTGTTTCTCATTTTAACTTCAATACAGGGATTTTTATGAAGTGGTGGGTTTAGTATGGCAGAGTCCCTCATGCCTCTGTCCATTTTTTCAAGTAGCAGAATGAACTGGACTGCTTGGAATACAGTGGAGGAAGGAAAGCAGCACAACAGATAATAATGCAAAGGAATTGCACCTTCATTTAGCAGATGTCTTCCCTTTTCTTGACCAGGCAGAGAAAGGCTGGAACAACGAGGTTTCCTTTATATTAGTAATTAGCCTTTCTTGCAGTCTTCAGAACCTCTTCATTCTCACTCCTCCCTTCTTTTGACTGAGCAATTGGAACTGGTTCCTTTGGAAGCTACAGGTGTCATTCTGGAGTTCAGGAAGGAAATATTTCATTTGAACTGATGGATGCTCATGATGTTTTGCCATAATTTTTGCTGCATCCCAGATAGAACAGTGGCTTTAAAGAAACCTGAACAAAGCACTACAATGTTACCAGGACACACCTCAAAATGTTGGTATTTTGAAGATTGAGTCTTTTGTAGGCAGACAGCATCCTTGTGCCTATGGTACCACTCCTAATATACAACTTAAAGAGATACCAGGCAGAATAAGTCTTTCAAGTGCTCTCTGAAGGAGTTTTTCTTCTAAAGACCAGCTCATTTATTAAGTACTGCAGGTATGTGTGGCTGTGGCCTCAGTGATGTAACCTTAGAAGCGTTTTACATCCTTAAAATTTTAATACTTTGTCCTTGTCTTCACTGTCTCAGGTTTGTGACCTGTCCTTCAGCCTGAAGAAGATGCTGATCCGCCACAAGCTGACTCACAACCCCAACCGCCCCATGGCAGAGTGCCAGCTCTGCCACAAGAAGTTTACAAGGAATGACTACCTCAAAGTGCACATGGAAAATGTCCATGGAGAAACTGACAGCTAAATATGGCCTCAGTGAGAAGAGTGGATCCACAGTGGTGCATTTGCACTTGTACAGATTCCAGACTTTCCACCTGGCCAGTAAGCACAGTCAGGAGAAACAACTCTGTAATGTCTTCACATGTTTTTTTTCCCAGTTCTGTTGAAAATATGTTAGTAGGAAAGAAAATAAACAAACCCAAAGACATTCTGACTGAAAATAAATAAAACTTGAAAATAAAAAAATAATAAAAAAAAGAAGATACAAGAACTTTGGAAAAATTTTATCCTCATTTAAGCAAAGAAGCTTTTAGCAAACTTCTCTTTGTTAATGACATCCTTAGAAACTTAGATATTAGTAGCAGTGCCTGGAAATCCTGGACATTTGCAATGGAACTCTTGGCTGTCTGCAACTGTATTTCTGTATCTAACCTACAAGGCTATATTAAATTTATTTAATTTGAAACCACACAGAATTTGTCATTCTAATTGACTGCTGATTGTATCCAGGCTTGTTTTATTCATATCACAATTCTGTATTTTGTTGTAACCCAATTTTGTCTCATTTTATTTGCAGCTTTCTCATTACTGTATGAAACTCATTAACTTAAATTGATTCTTGAGATGCCAAAATGTGTGGGTAGAGAACTGTGGAAATCTGTCAACGTTCAGTGTTCCTGTATGAGATTGAGGAGGATTTATTTCTTCTGGTTACATGAAACAAGACTGAAGTGAAAATATTGAGCTATTTAGTTTTAAGTACTGTATTCATACTCATCACTGTGGCTGGCAAGGCAAGTGGAAAGACATCTTAACAGGGTGGCTTGTGCAGCTAGAATTGTTGATAGAATAGAAATATATTTGATTTCTTGGTGAATAGCTGGTTCCCACAGTGTTTCTTCCTGCTGAATCAGATGCCCTGGATTTCTTCATACCACTTAAATACCTTTTTCTTTTTTTTCTTAATTCTCTTCATGAGCTCTGGGAAAAATACTGCTTTAAAACCAAATAGCAGTCAAATTCTTCATGTTATCAGAGTGAGTTGTTTGCTGCAGGAGCCTCTTCAAAAGAGTTCCCACAGGCCTCTTTCACAGCCAGATAACCAAGAAATTCTTATCTACAAGGACAGTAAAACTGTAACTTCAGAGGGTGATTGCATGTGGAATTCCTGAGTTATCAGCAGTTAATATTAAGGCTCTGGCATTAGCAAACTGTTCAGATTTGTTTTGGACCTGTCAGTGTTTTTCAGAAAGAACTGGGACATCTCTATAGGGTTCCTGCAGGTTTTGGAGAAGTGTAATTATGAGTAATTCTCTTGTTTGTGGCAATCTCCTATGAGTAAAAGCATCCTAAGCCTTCATCCCCTATTTGCTTCCTGAGAGGTAGGAGAAATTTGGAGACTTGGCCAGTTCCATTCCACAAATCATATGTTCATATAAATCAAGTATATTCTATGTGTGCAAGCATTATAAAGTTGAGTAAATAACATTTCCTCTCCTTGTTTGTAGAGATTTTGTTACAATTTATCAGAACAGTTGATTTCTCTGTCCAGTAAACTTTAATTTACTGGTAGTTACTATAAAAATAATAAAATTTTAAGTGTTAGATAGCCAAAACAACCAGTATCATATACTGAATTGTGTGATTTTTTTTTTAATCTATATGTTCTTAATTATGTCCAAGAAGAATTAGATTGGTGACTTTTTTGACATGTGCATATGTTGACTCATAGGAAAACCAAGATTCCAATTCTATGTAATTCTTTCTTTTTCAGCCTTTTATATTTTTCCTTTTTCCATTTGGTCAGTACAAACCCAGGCACAAGGAACAGTAGAAGGAAAATAAAGTACCAAAAAAAACCCAAAATACCCCAAAACAAAAAAAACCCAAAGTGAAGGTTTTCTAAGGAGTTTTTGAGGGACAAGTCTGTTAAAATACAAAGAAGAAAATAGTTTTGGGGAAAAAAAGAGGAGAATTTAACGTATTTACATGTTTTGCATAGGATTTTTGCCAGAAATCTGTACTGCAAAGTTGAATGTTTAGGGTTAATATCTGCTTTTGAGGAGAATACCTAATTGTGAAAGTCAGTAAATAAACAGGAGAATGTAGTTTTTTTAAAAATTACTTCTAGGTAAGCTACAATATATAAAGATTAATCTTGCAGTGTGCAATCAGCAACAACAGCTAAGCAGCTGAAGCTTTGATCTTGCTAACGGTGTCAACAGAACAAGGAATTGACAGGATCAGTGAGGGAATTTACACCTTCCTGGCAAACACAAGGAGCAGGTGCAGGAGGTTGAAGCCCAGCTCCAGGTGAGCATCTTTTCCATCTTGTTCTCCAGGAACTTTCCCTTTGGGCTGAAATTGCTGTAGACCTGAGCTGCTACAGAGCCAGCACCTGGCTCGGCAGCTCCAGGCCTTTCCACAGCAAGAGCTGCCCTCTTCTTTCCATGGGGGCCTGAATTTCTCCCTCTCAGGGGTAATATGTTTCACATTACTGGATCAATGAACTGTGTAATTGATTTTATATGCAAGGCAGACTTTACCAGTATGCTGCATATTTTTATTTGATTGTAGCTTTCACAAAGAGAAAAAAAAAAAAAAAAAAAGGACCAAAACAGAAAGGAAAAGAAAGCAACCAGCAAACCCTTCTTCTTTGGATAAAAATTTCCATTGACAGTGTCCCACTTGGTATTACCTGGAAAAAATAGAAAATGTTCCCTGCACCTGATTTTGAGGAGCGATAAAGTGAAACCTGTTGCTCTAAAGGTAATTTAAAATCTTTTAGTGTTGTGTTTGTATATTTGTTAATCATCATCTATAAAAATACCGACTTTTCCATAGTAATGGTGCCTTGCAGAATAGTGTGAAAATATAGAGATATTCCTGCAAGAGTGTGTAGACACTGCAGTTTTAGAAGGTTGTGACCTTTTCCCCATGTTCTGTAATTTTCTGCAGATACTATTCAATTTGTTCTCCTAATTTTTCCATTAACATTGGCCTGTCTTGGAGAGAGCTCCATCTCTGATGTTAGGAACAGCAGCACTCTGACTAGTTCCTTTTGCTTTTCATTCTGATGAGCTCTGTGGCCTAAAGGTATCACCTAAAGGTGATACAAATCATTAAGATGATAAATATCCTTTCATTTTCTAATGTCAGATTTCTGGTCTGTCTGTATCACTGTGAAGGATTTTATGAGTTCTTTAATTTAAACTATCACGTCCTAAGTAGAAATCAGATAAAGGAGGGAACAGTGTAAGTTAACCTCTGCTGGGCATTTTGGGTTGTTTTAGATTGCAGCCTTTAGTGATCTGCGTTTGTGTCAATGAGTGCCAGTGCTTTTATTCTTCCAAGATATCTGACTCTGTATTTATTTTAATTTTTCAGTTTAAAGGACAGCATAACAGTCCCTCTTAAGCACCACTTTGAGCGGAGGAGCTCAGTGTGCTGCTGTCAGGGTGTGATCAGGGTACAGTAAAATGTTTTCAGTTCAATTGTGTACTTATTCCACTGAAGTATTGGGATTTTCTTCACAGTGAGATTTAAAATCTGCTTATTTGGGGTTTTTTTAGGCAAGAGTGAGCTCAGAATACAATAGCAGTTACAGCTGTAAGGTTGTGTTCCTCAACATGAATTCTGACAGCTGTATGTTCTGTGGTACATCAAGAAGATTGGAGAAATTCAAGTAATTTAAGTCACAGCTGAGAAGTTGTCACAGATAAAGTTTCTTTGACCTGGAAAATTATTCCTTGAACATTTCAACCTGGGATAGCCAGTCTTTCATTTAATAGTTACTGCTGATCTGGTCTCTTTTATCTCCTGTCCCCTTCTCTTTGTAAGCTGTTCCTGACTGCAATGCTGTGGGCAGGAGCAGACTGGCAGAGCTCAGTGTTTGCAAAGTGTTGGCTGCTCACTTTCCCTGAGCCCTGTTTGTTATGCTCAAGTAGCAATGTTGTGGAGTTTGCTAACATCAGCTGCCTCTCACGTTACAGCAGTGCTGGGATCAGAGCTGGCCGTGATATCCCAGCTGTCATCACCCTCCAGTGAGGAGGGAAACAAGGGAGAAGCAGCCGCCCGTGTCCCAAGTGCAGGAGAGACTTGATGGTCCATTTGTCTCCACAGACTCCAGCTGAGGTAGGCAGGAAAATATTCCTGGATCTCCATCACTGCGCATGTCCTGGGCCTGGTACATCAGAAAAATCCAGGCAGTAAGATGGAGAAACAGAAACAAAGCCACTTAGTGTTTGACTCCTGGTGTTACTGTGCAAGACCCTGAGGTCTTTCCAACAACTAACCCAAGGAAACTTGGATTTAGGAATTATCATTCAATTTAAGAAAGAGAAAAATAGTAAGAGTTGCCACCTAAGTTTTTAAATGGTGTGATCCCACAAGGCTTTCACAAAAAAGGTATGTATGCGTGCATGTGCATTAAGTGTTACATAGGTCAGATATATAAGAGGCTAGAATGGAAAGGTGAGATCAGAGTTTCATAGGGATCTGGAAGTCTGATTCTGTGTGTGCTCCTGGAAATTAGTAGAGTCTAACTATAGCTTGGAATTTGACTCCATGGTCCAGGTTTTCACTAGCAGGATGTCCTGATAAGCAGGACATAGGTTCTGTACAAATACAACCCCAGTTGAAAATGCCCCAGTTTAAATTTGATATTTTGTTCAAAAAAATTTAGAGCAACAATGATACAAAATTGCAACCTTTTATTATTAAGCTATGTTGGTTGTATATAAATTTCCCATAAGATATCTTGCATTGCAAACAGATGTGATCAGCTGTACTTTGGGTATCATTAGTCATGTGTTCATTACCTTTCAAATCTCTGAAGCAATGGAAGTGTCTCAGCATGTTTGTACAGCAGCAGCAGCAGGTAGATGTAGCACAAAGTGAACTGGGAATAACTGGTTCTCAGTTTTCTAATTCCATTTGCTGCACGGTGAAGCAGCGTGTTCTTGGCTGAAGAATAATCAAAGTGAAGCTGTTTTCATTTCTGTTTCTCTTTGAGAAGGGCATTCAGCAAAAAGGAACCAATAACAGAAGTTGTTTTGGGTTTGTGGTTTCAGGGGTTTTTTTGTTATCCTTCTACAGGGAAAAGACTATAAGCCCTTAAATCCACAAGTTCATTTCCAGTTTACCAGCTGTTCAAACAAAACTGGGAGGAAGTGCTACAACAGGTAAGGTTGCTGCTGGAGGAGAGACCTCCACTGCAGCATTAGCCAGGTTAACTTTTTGGTACTAATGTTGTGATCATTCTCTGTGTCGTGCCTCAGACTTTAAAATACTTTTTAACAGACTTGATCTGCCAAATTCAAGGTCAATCATAAATCCACTTTGCAAGACAAGAAGCACTGAAGTCGTTTCACAAAAGGAAATCTTGTTCTAAATGTTTTAAAGCATTCAAATCCTTTTGTCTGGCATGTTCTGACTTTTTAATATAGGTCAGTTATACTGTGATAAAACTTGGAGGGTTTGGTCACTACGTTACCTTCTGCATCTGTGTGCAATTTGTTCAGTTTCATAGTAGGTACGGTGGGGATTAGATTTGCTGAGATGAAATAATAAAAGCCCTTTGGGCATGGAAGAAAAAAATTGTTATTTTGGGTCTTACTTTATTTTCTTCCTTTATAACTCAGAACAAAACTGTTAAAATCTTAGAACAAATAAACCATGGTTGAAAACAGCTGTTGAATCAGATTCATTCTGGAAAATGCAAGAGGAGGATGAATTATTAAATTAAGAGTACTCTAATCTTTGCAAGATGCACACTTGTTCTGTATTCATGGGGGTCTGCTGTTTCTGACCAGGGCAGGTTGCTGCCTTCCCTTCTGATATTGAGCAGAGTTTAGCTTGTAACTCAGTCTTGCCAGGTGACACTGACAGCTTATGCAGAGGACATTTTTTACTGTTTGGCTTTTGCAGAAGGCGAAGGTTGTTGTATTACTGGGTTATTCTAGGCAGAGGGTGCCAAGGCCTGAGCTTCCCTATCTTTCCTTGTGATTTGGACAGCCTTGAGCCCTGTCAAGACACCTCCTTAAAATCTCTTGCATCTCTTGCTATATTTTTGTTTCTAAACTCTGAGAGAAAATTCTGCAGTTTTGAGTAACCTGACCCAAAAGTTTTCCTCAAATGAGTGCAGTGGAAGGTTTCCTCTGCAGTAAGGACAGTTGCTGGTAAGCCAAGCAAGGGAGGTTATCCCTTTCTAAACTATTTATTCAGCCATGTCCAAAAGACTTGTGTGGGATGACAGAGCTGGGCTTAGCTCTTCAATATAGAAAAAGACCCTGAGTTCAGTTCTGCTGGAGCGACAAATGAGGCCAGGTGTACTAAACCTGCAAAGCAAACCTTCTGTAAATTCTTCTGCCCACATTTTTACAGTGCAGCAAGGGTGGCTGGAAACAGTGATTCTTCTCCTTGCTTCGGTACTTTCCATTAGCCTAGCAATTATATTAAGGTTTGAACGTGGCCATAGAATTCAAATGAGAATTGGAGTAGAAAAAAGCTGTGAAATCAATGATTTGAACTTTGTTTGCTTGTTTGTTTTCCCCATTGTAAACATAAGTGTGTAGAAAGCCACCACAAAACTGGACATGACTCAGCCAATCACTGTAGGAGTGGCAATGGGGTTAAAATATGTTCTCAGTCAGAAGGACAAACTGCTGATTGGTATGCAGGTTTAATGGTTTCTTTTTAAACTTAGACATAATAGCTCATTAGAAATAAAAAAAAAAAAAAAGGTGGTTTTCCCTGATATGAATTAGTGCATTTGCTTTGTACCAGAATGGTACCTGCTGTACCTGCTGTATTTTTCAGCAGCACTAAGAATTATTTATCCTTTCAGCTGCAATTGTCTAATTAATCTGTTTATTTTGTTTGACAATTCTTACAGAGAACCATCCTACTTAGATTTCAGGCTGACAGCTACCAGCCATGTGATTGCTCAGTGTTGATGGTGAACATGGTTATATTTTCTGAGTTCTCTTAAATGTTACAAAGCAAGATTTTTCCAGAAACAGAAAATAAGTAGACTGTTTTAGAGCCCTTAGTTGTAAGTTGCTACTGTTGAGCATAGTACTGATCGTGTCAAGTTCTTAGTCAGGTGAATAAATGTATTAAACCTAAGAAAGCCCAACCACATGTGTGTTCCCTAGCAGACTTATTTCATAATTGCTGGTAACTTCCCTTGTGAATATAAAACCCCAGTCAGTAGCTAATCCTGTAATTACAAATTTCCTATGATTAGCTGTGCTGTTTCCTAAATTAGAGTCTGGCAAGGTCTGCTAAGGATATGGGCTACTGTCATGTTGTCCATGTTAGCCACAGTTCACCTCTCTGTCAGTAGAGGATAAACACGTAAATGTTTTGCTTCAAAGGGTATTTTTAGAAATATAAAAACGACTTCTGAATGCGCTTACTGCGAAAGAATGTGGAATTCATATCTGCTGTGCACTCAAAGTGGCTGTGGCATTTGCATTTGCTTTTTCTGAAAGCAGATCCTGGCTGGATAAACTGCTTTCACCATCTCTTTTTCTGCTTGGTGTTCCTCATGCCATGTTTTGAGAAGGCCCAGACATAAAGAACAATATTTTCTAGAAACCAAGCTAAATAGATCACAGATGAATCCTTGGGTCTGTGTTTCACTTCAGACTTACCTTAGGTGAATCCACAGCTGTTGTAGATTTTGGCACCACGTCCTCTGAGAAAATGAGAAATGTTTCTTGTTCTCATCTTGTTCTTGCTGAACTTTGCTTTGGGAAGTTGATTTATACCCATGTAGGAAGAAGAAATTATTACAGTAAATACATGTGCCAGAGTGTGGTTATGGAGTTTGCTATTTACAGTAGGCACAAACAGTATATTAAAGTTAAAAAGTTTACATGTGTAGCATGCATGCACATACACAGATCAAAACATGTACCCTGTAGGGAAGAGTTGCTGTGAATATGAATGAATTTTTCATTATGAGTGAACAAGGGAAATCATTTGGTCATTATATTTATCTGTGGAACCAAAGCCGGTTTCAAGAACAAATGAAGAATTGCCTGAACCTGGTTAATAGGATTTGTATTTTCAGCATATGGCAAGGTTATGTTTTTAAGTAAAGGCAATCAGGAGTCTAAATGCATTATTAATAAAATTCCCCCATCAAATGGTCAAATTCTTCTTAAACCACAGAACCAAGACAAACCCAACCACACATATTTCAGAGCACCAGGCAGGGTTTTGAGGCTTCTTTTGATCTGCTGTCTTGATGTGTGTCTTCAGTTTACCTCTGTGTCTGCCCTCTTGTGGATTTTAAATGCATTAAATACTGTAGATTTAAATTACCCAGGTTACAAGGCTAAAGGTCTTTGTGATGATCTGGTGACTAGTTTGCATTATCTAGAACAGAAAGGGGCATATGTGTTCCAGGATTCTTCTGCACTTCTTCTGAATGCATTATTTGACTACAAGAATTGTTCTGTCAACTCTCTGGTTTGGGAAGTTCTTCTGTTGTGTTTTTGAACCATCTTTGTCAAGCATTTGTCATTTCTCATCCCCTACTGTCACACAATTGCTTTTCAAATCTGTCTCAGGGAACCATGAATCGATACTAAGTACCATTGATATATTCAGAACTGTGGCAACTTTTTCTAGTGTCACAAGGTAAACAGATGAGAGCCTTCCACAACATAACACTTTTCCAATCCCACCTTTAATTTCTATCTAAAATGTTGCTGTGTGTGCAGTAGTAGTAAATAGCTTTAAAGCCAGAGGCCAGGGGTCACTCCTGTGCTGAATGCATCCAGGAGGATTAGTGTAGGTGAGCCTGCAAGGTAGAATATAATAAATAATGCATAATGTTGTTAATGTTTTTAAGCCAATGCAGCTTTGAATTTTATTACAGAAATAGGAAGAAGCGGTGTTTGATGTTAATGGTGTGCAACAGAGAAACTCAGCTAATGTAAAATGAATGATCTATTAGACAGTATCGTTATGTCAACACAAAATGTTTTAGATTATATCTCTTAGATTCTATCTCATAAAGGATAACAGTCAAAGGTCAAGAAAGGACAAATGTACACTGTGGGGCAAAAGTCAGGAATTGAAAAATAAGTGTGAAAAGTGAATTCTTGAGCAGAAATTGAAATAGTTGCTGGTTTCCTCTCACTGTCCAAGGTGCTGATGGCACCTGGGAAACAGAGACAAGCTCTGCACCACAAAGGTGGGTAACCTGCTGTCTGGGCCCAGTAAATCCCGGACCAAGGGCAGATCTCAGACAGGTTTTGTTCTGTTCTACACAAGAGCTTGGGATGAGGGGCTGTCAGAGCCTGTCCTCCTGACAGTGCTGATACTGTGATAACCACCACGGAGTCACGGTCAGAGCCATCACACAAGCATGGCCAGTTGCATTTTGGCATGAATGTTCCCCTATATTAACATTGCTCCTCTCTGCTTACATTTGAATACTTTGCGTGATGTTCCAGAATTTTATTTCCATTTAATTTTGAGAAAGTAGTAGAAATATTCAAAGTGGATGGAAATTGATTTCTGGATGGTGACTGTGCTACCTCATGTAGACCTGGTTTGTAATCTCTGTCATTTTGTTGGTTTTTCTGTGTTCACTTTGATGTTGCAGTATTGCAGCAGAGGCTTTAGCGGCCACTTTGGTGAAGGTGGTGCTGCTACAAAATAGTAAAGCAAGAGATAGAAACTGAGTGAGATAAAGGCATTGAAGTAAATTTATGCAATTTATTTGGCAGAGATCACATAGACCACAACTCCTGGGCCCAGGAAGATGCTGGTATCATGCTGTGACATGTATTGAAATAAAATTTCAAAGCACATTCATGTCTATGCATGAAAATGATCACATAAATGATAAATGGTATTTTGATAATTAATCCTTTGTTATAGTTGTAACCATAAGTTTGTGTGTTACCCAGTACTGTCCTGCTGTTCTGTGCTCTATTATGTGTATGGAATTACTTATTCCCTACCTGGCACATGCCTGTGTCTATGTGTTTGCTAAGACTCCAAGGAAATTTAAATGCATGTTGGACTTCTGTGACAGTCCATAGAATGCACATGTTTTTTAGAAAATAAGGCAGAGGCATTCAAATGCCTCGCTAAATAGGAAAGTAAGGATGTGTGACATTTAAGGCTGTTTTTGATATCCTTGCTAAGTAACAACTTACTTTGTAAATATCTCGGGGGGTTTTGTCAAGTGCTACCTTTGCCGAATTAGCGATAAAAACTTTACCGCATATTTTAATACTGACAACAAATTCCCTTATTCTGCCAAAATGACTTTCTCATTTTGCTGAAGAAAACATAGGCTGTTGCTGTTCTTTGCATCTCAGCTTTCAGTTCTACTAAATCTTTCAGTCACTTCTCTTTACATCTCTGTTTTCAGCACATTTAGGTAATCTGTAGGGTTTTAAGTTGTTTTAGCTCGGGTCCATTGTGAGACATTAATACAGCCTTGACAAGGTCCGTGGTGTGGAACGTTTTGGTCTCTAACACCAGCGAGAACAGATGGGGGAGCAGAGCCGTGTCTGACGTAAGGCACGCAAAAATGTGGATCTCGCCAATTAATCACTGCACACTGCTGACAAATAAGTGACAGTAATTGATGCAGCCCTTTGAGAGACAATCTGGAACTACTGCAGCCTGGGAAAGCTCATTCATTTCTTTTCCTTTCCTGAGTTAGTGGTGAATAACTGCCCTTCTTTAATTGCTGCCCAGCGTTGCTTTATAGGGTGACAGCGTCAGTGACAAGCCAGGAAGTCAAAGTCTCGTTGGAGCATTATCTGGCTAAGTCTTGTCTGCGTTCTGCTTCTGCAACTCTTGATGTTTTCTTTTCAGTATTTTGGCTGCCAAAGGGCTTATGCACATACACCTAAAGTGCATTTGAGTACTTAAAGGTGTTGTGTTAGGTTTTCTCCTTGACAGTCTCATTATCAAAATGTTTTCATTATTTATGTTACGCTCCTAGGCTGGATTGTCAGGGTTTCTAAGATGCCCAGTAGATTCCAGCAATAAAATCTGTGCACTTTGACTAGATCTGATTTGCACTCCATGCTTTGTTTAGATTAATTTATCTGACTTAGAGGCAAGCTAGAATGTCTCATGGCTGTAAGAAAAGGTGTAACTGTTTTAACAGGCAGTGTGCCAGACCAAGGCAACAGGTAGCCAAACCACTGTCTGCTGCTAAGGTCCTGTGTGCAGAGTATTCCTTTTCTTGACAGCAGGGCGGGAAGTGCAGGATCAGTCCAGAATACCAGAACAAAGAGAGATTTCTGCTGAATTTTCTCTCCAGTAGGCAGTGGCTGCTTCCATCACATTGAGCAAACTTTTCTTCCAGAACAATTGCATGCCTCGGTTATTGCTGGAGTGAGGCCAAAATATTTCACTTTGGTGCAATAATATTGTTACAGCAAAAAGAGCTGCTGAGCAGAACCTTCTAGGACTGTCACATTTGTGGGTAGGGCCACCTCCCACCCAGTTGTGATTTAGATCTCCTGCCATTTCCTTGTAATTATTGGGCTGGCTCAGATAGTGTCCACATCCCTGTTACTCCTGAAGGAAATCCTCTGAATGTTTCCTTGTCTTGCTTTCTCACCTCTCCACTGCTGTAGGAGAACAGATAACAGAGAAAAGGAGGAGGTAAATTGCTCCTGCTTTCTGGACTGGAGAACTAAAGCACAGGGCAGTTAATTTCCCTGTTTGCTGATAACCCAAACACTTGGATCTTGCATTGAATGAAACAGGAGCTGCAGAAACTTAGGGTCTCTGTGGGCCAAGCTGGTAACATTTGATTTGCCCAAAACTGTGTAGAAGTGAGGAGGGGAAAAGAAAACAGCTGCTAATGGATCATGTGTTTCCTTTCACTAGAATCCCTCAAAGTGGGTCTGGCAATTTAGATCTTCCTAGCCAACAGCTCCACTTCCTCTGTGGCCACAAATGACAGATTTTTTTTCATACTTTCATTTAGCCATATTTGCTTTCTGAACACAAATTTGCCTCTTTTGAGGAGGCTGAATTGTTTCCTCACAGCATTCTTGTTGCAGTGGTGTTGCTGGAATAACTGGTGAGAGTGTGCTAGCAGCAGACTGCAAGAATGTTATTGTTCTCTAGTAGAAACAGCTAAAATGTGGGACTTTGCAGGGTAGAATGTGGAAACTGAGGAGAGACTATCTCAGACTCTAGGTGTATGGCAGATGAGATGCAGAATGAGCTCATACTTTCCTCTAAGTTGAGGTGTTTTTTCATGTGAAATAGAGGAAAATGGAATTTTAGCCGTTGCAAAAGTACCAGCAAATGTCAGAAGTGTTTCCTTGGAATATTTTACCATTATGTGCTCAATTCCACTGAATCTTGTATTTTAGTAGAATCCTTGGAGTAGATTAGGTATGATACAAAATCTGTTTTCCCTCTTAGCCTTTTTTCCCTTCTTTGCCTTTTCCCTTCAGGTTATTGTTGCTGTTCCATGTCATCTTCACAACCCTTCCTTTCCTGGCCATCTTTCTGTGTGTTTAGATCTTTCTCCAAAAAATCTGGAAAGATGCATTCATCTACTTGCAGAAGAACAAATGTGCAAAATGAGTGGTGTATTCCCTGCTGATTTCACAACTTGAACCAATATTCCTCGCAGTGTTTCTGCAGCTTTTCTCCAGAGGCACCTGCCAGATCTCTATCCCTGCTCAAACTCTCACTGCAGTGGTTGTGCACTGCTGTGGTTTTCTAGGATAAAATGTGACCCAGTAAAATGCATCTGCAAGTGGTAGAAGCAGGAATGTTTGGTTTTTTTTCCTAACATAAGTAATTATGCAGAGCTCAAGATCCTTAGAAAAGCTGTGTTCTGATATGTTTGACACAATCTGTACTGTGTTTTTAACTTTGAATGTAGCTGTTACTATTACCTGCAGTAAAATATACCTGTTTTACTGAAGTGCTCAATTATGGGGTGTTTTAGTCACATTTTTCTAACATTTTCAGAGCTACCTGAATAGAGGGCAGCCAGCATTGTTAAGTTCATGAAGAAGAACACTTGAGACTGGCTGCTTGTTATTATGTTAATTCTGTGTCCAAGCAGAAACTGGGAAGATAAATACCAGGATACTTGGTTCCTTAGTGCACTTGCAGTTATCCAATATTTCAGTATTTCCTAAAGAAGCCAAAGGAGACCCACAAGTGTTGGTGAGAGAAGGAGGCGTTGTGTTGAACGAGAAGGTGTCATATCCCTCTGGAATTGCTTCTCTGTTTCCCACTTTACCCAGCCAAGAGGAGCCCACTGTGTGGCAACCTCTGTGAAAAATTTATTGGAGGTTAGTAAGGTTGTGGTTTCTTTGTAGCTGTTTTCTTTAAAAAAAATAATCTTAATTGCTTATTAATGATGCATTATTGATTCTGTCTCGTGCTGGATTTTCCCTAAAGCATTTCCAGTTTGCATAAATGGTGCTTGTGTGAGTGTCAGAGTCTGCATGTGAGGAGGGCACTGGGTGGATTTTTGGGCATGTTTTTCTATTTGGTAACTTAGTACTTAAACTGTAATAAAAAAAATTGGTCTGACAACCTTGTTTGCAGCTTGGAATAGTGTTTGGGTGTTACATGTGTTGTTGTGAGCATTTTCTTGCTAGTTTGTACCTAAAACTGTGATTCCACTTAAAATGTGCATATTTTTTCATTAATATGATAATAGTTCTTTACTATGCTAAAAGATTTTCATTGAGGGAATGTATTTGCTGAGAGATTTGTGAAATGAAACCTCACTGGCCAACTGAAAATGTTACTCTTAGAATGACAGTTTTATTTCACGTGTGCACTGTGGTCTTCTGCTTGTTGTTTCTCCCAGCCTGGGATGCTCTGTCACTTTCTAGTGTAACAGGTTAGCTGTTCCTAACCAGTGAGCTTACAGTTTGGATAAATAGTTAAAAATGAAAGCAAATACTGTTCTTAGTTTGTGGTTGATAAATGATGAAATAATGAATTGGCCTGGCCATGCTCTGAAATCTGTGGCAAAATTAGAATTTGAAACTCTTCTCAGTCAGCTGTTAGATCAGACTCTGTGACTGAGAAGGGTTTCAGCTGCACAAAGTGGGGTTTTTTTATATGGAGTAGTTTGAATGTCACCTAACAAACCAAGTTCTCTTCTTGTTTTGACATGAACAACTGGGATTTCCTCTTTTGCTGGCAGACTTCATTAACTATGTGGCTTTTTTAATCACCAGGCACTCACCCAAAATAGCCTGTACTTTGTTGGAGTGTCCTTACTGGTAGGAAGCATGACCTGCTCTCTGATACTGGGCCATCCAAAAGAATGTAGTAAATTTTAATGTGATTGTAACTTGGCCAGCATTTACATAAAAGACAACAATGATCTTCTTGTTGTGGAGATCATTAATGAAACATCAGCTCTGGTCTGCAAATGTGCTACCATGTTGTGATCCAGCTGAAAAAACAGCCTTGTGTAACTTGAGCACGTTGCATAACACAGGAAGAGGAAAAACAAACTAAATTTCCAATGGTTGTTTACATTTTAACTACATCTTAGTGAAAAGTCTACAGTGAGTAGCTTTTTGAGTAATTTAACTTCTGTGTCCTCTGAAGGAACGTGTTCTTTCTCGCCTGTTCAGGGCTGGTATTTGTGGTTACGTTTCTCAGTGTGTTAATCTGATGTTAGAAATCCAAACAACGCCCAGTTCCACATAAGTCGTGTGGCACCATTTGTGTTTCTGAGTGAGGAAGGGGAATGAGTGCTCTGCTCCTAGGCTTGTGAGTGATTCAAAATCCATCTTCCTTGTGCAGTCAGGCATGTAACTTGGAAGTTTGCTTACCAGTTGGTATCTGGAAAGATAAAAGCAGTAAGTCACATCTTGTGATAGGCAAACTCATATTCCGGTAAACTCATGGGAACATAATCACTTACAGAACTTGCTTGTTTTTGTTTTTTTTTTAATCAAACTATTGTATCAATGCCAGTACAATCAAGGCAAACTCCTTTCCCTTCAATGGTGTTCTTCAGTTTTATCTCACTGTAGAAAGGCAAAAGTTGCAAAACTCAGCAAGATTTCAGGAGGATGCAGCCACTCAGGAAATTCTTCAGCTATTTCTTATAAGTTCTGCCATTTTCAAGTGTTAAATTCCCCTGAGGATTGTGAGTGATCTGATCCAAGTCTGACAGTTTGTTAACAGTTTTCAAAGTCCACCCCTTGCTCTTTTAAAACTGAGATTTCTTGAGCAAGTTTATCTTGTTAGAAAGAAAAAAGAAAAATTTTGGAGGAAATTGCATCCAGGTAAAAACTGAACTTGGAAAACTGAACGGCAAAATGAAACTCTTGCTCTGGATGGTGTGCAAGCTAACATATGCACAGAGTTCAAGAGACTCATGTTGACTTTTTATTAGCAGGAGATCTGTTTCTGTGACCCAGCAGAAGGGACACAGGCATTGCTGACCCAAAAAAGATTGCTCAGGATCACCCAGCAGATGGATATTGCCCTACATGTGAATTATTGATGGATGGAACAGTCACACTATGATTTGTTTTTCGTGTTATCGGTTGAAGAGGAAGGGAGGGTGCTGTGCTGGCTTGTTTCAGTAAATAGTGTGCAGATGGAAACTTTAAATTTCTTATGAACTGAACAGAATTACAGGGCACACTCTCATTACAGCTTCTTGTGTTATCATTAAAATTAATGGCCATATCATCTTCAGTGGACATCTTCCTTAGTTTGGTGACCCTTCAGTGGGTGAGTGAGAGGTGCAGAGGATCTGAATCCTTTCAGGCATAGCTTGGCCTTGGGTATTTTGTGCCAGCAGGACCTCAGCCTTTGACAATGGACATAACTGCTGTAAAACTGCACAGTGTCTGAAGCAACACTCTGGGCCTGTAATATCTGCTCAAATAAAGTATGAAGTATTCAATTTGCATTAAGTATTGTGGCTTATTTGATCAACAAAGCTCTCCCATCTCTCCCATCCCTGTCCCCCAGGCCACAGATGCAGCAGTGGCTTTTCAATTGACTGAGGACACCACATAATTAATGGTTGCCTGGAGATTATTATTTAGATTTGGTTTAATTTAGGATTTGACTATGTTTTCGTAATTATTTTTTCCTTTATTTTATTTTCCCCATATGAGAATGATCTGCTTTTGATATATATTGTTACCCTTAGATTTAAAATATGTGACAGTATGCAAACTGTATTTCAAATGGTGCAGCACTGGCCAGTTTCCAGCCTGGGTTAGATTTATGGGATAACAGTATATTGTATTGTTTTGTGTCAGATTCTTGGAGTGACACGACACTTAGTTAATTTTCACACCACCACCACCACCCATCTTTCTATATATAAAACAAATGTTACAAAACTCAGCCAATAGGTGAAAGCTGTGTGCTTCTTTTAAAGGGCTGATTGTTTCAGGGAAGATACTTGATCTAGAGATTTGCTGAGGCTGACCCTGAGTGTGTGTGTTCCATTATCTTATTTGTCTTCTACATTTCAGCAAAAGCCTGGAGGTCCTTGGCAGCTGAGCTAGGGGCTGTACACACGTAATAAGACAAGTGGTCTTCTCTGCAGTTCAAGAAGAGAGAAACAAGAGCTGGAAACCGAGAAGCATTATATAAAGCACAGCATGTGCTTGATGAAGGTACACTTTCTGGTGTTTTGGTTTTTTTTAGTTTTATGACATGCACGTTATATGGACTGAGCTTTGCCCTGTGGTTGTCCTATTTTGCAGAGCAATGGCCTGGAATAAAAAGTTGTTTGCAGATTGGGATGTGCCATTCTGAAGAGAAAGGGAGGCAGGTGCATCACTTGCTTTAAAGTGTGTTTTGTGGTAGTCTATCCCTGGAAAAGCTGATTTTATAACCCAAGGCTTTGAATCCCAAAGTGGCAGAGGAAGGACCCCTGGGTTTGTTTATGGAACTCTGTTTCTGACATTACAGCAAAGACTGTCTTAGCAGCCAGATGGGACAATTTTAAGGTTAAAAAGAGACATTGGTTTTGTGCTGCACTTTCTGTTTTATTTGGTTTTTGTCTGCTCCTCAGTTCATTCTCCTTAGAGCTTTCTGTTTCCAAATCTGAACAATAAAAGAAAATATTCAATGAGTGCAACACTGGGAAGTAACATGTTAGAAATCTAAAACAAAAAAAGGCAGCATGGTTTGTTTATCTTTTAATTAAAGGTGAATTTTTCTTTAAAATACAAAAAAAATCTTGTTTGTAGATTGCTAAATACCCTAAATCCTGAAGTTTAGTGGGAATACTTTGGAACCAGCTATGATCTAGAACTCTGAATAATTTACTGTGGCTACTTGATTCTGTGATCTATCAAAGCCACGCTGCAGTAATTGAAGCTGAAGCTGCTCAGCCACTGGAACTGCATAAGACAATAGGGGTCAATGTATTTCAGCAGAGAAAAAGGGTTTGATCAAAGTTCTGTGCGTTATCAGAAGTAATTCCCTCTTGTAACAGGAGGCTTCCTGCTGATACACATGTTTTTAACAGATACCAAAGCCTATTTTCTATTATTTTTACAGGAGGATGTACTTCTGTTCAACAGCCCATCCTTTAGTCGAAGTAAGTTCAAAGAAATGTCGAGCAAATGTCGCTAATCCTTTTGAATTAGCGGTGTAAGTTCACGAGGTCACTTGTTACAGTGAGGTAATACACAGAAAACCTCTAACGACTGAACATGTGTTGCATGTGAAGCCAGAAGCAAAGTAAACTGGAACCCTGACATGAGATTGAGCAGCGTGTATTCTGCATCCACATCAAAGCTCTCACATGCTTTCCGCCCAGACAAGGACGTGGAGCTGGTAATGTCTCTCTTTTTCTGGCTGTAGCCTCAAACATCAGGCTTTTGGAATCAACATACTCAACTTGAGCCTCTGAAAGTGGGGCCAGACTTGAGGAGATGGAGTATTAATGGCACCATTGCTTCCTTTATCAGATTTATTACATTTGTGCATGTGGTAATAGGCATTTTATGAAATCATGTTTGGAATACCGTCAGAATTTCTCTGGATTTTTCCTCCTGAATGGTATCAAAGGTTTCATGCAAGAATTCTGAAGCCATTTGCAGTTACATTAAAATGCACAATTCTACATTAGTTAACACTACCAGAAATCAGCATGCTCTGAGTTTGACATCTCTCAAAGAAAGCAGAATGCCAACCCATTGCTGCTTGATGACATTCACCCCTCTACATTTGCTGCTGGCGTTTCTTTATAGGCCTGCACTCCAAGTTAGGACAAAAGTAACTGGAAAAGGAGTGCAAAGACCTGTAAGTTTGCTCTGGCTTGGAACAGCCATAATGTGCAATTTAGTACTGTGCAGATAAACTAGCACTGATCCTTGGAGCAGCAGAGCCCAACTCTCGGCGTGAGTTAGCAATCCCAGTGCTCAGACCTTAAAGTGGGAAAGGCTGTGCAGTTTCAACTGCTGTGGTTTCCAGGTTTGAAGGTAGTTCAGTGCATCATCACTCTGGCTGTTTGCTTTGGAGTCCATTCTGGAACATAAATCCCCCTGGGATTTCCTTGGAGAGGGGACAAAACATTATCCTCTCCTTGAAATGAAATGAGATTCCATTGACTGTCAGATAGCTCCTGTTGTCTGAGTGCCAGTGCAGCACGGAACGACTGATTCATTGCTCGCCTGTGCTGGATGTAACTGTTTTATAGTGCTGCAAAATGAGTGTAAAACCCATGGCTTACACTGGGAGGTGTTTAATTGCACCTCACTGCTGTATTTATGGCTCTAAGTTCCTGAATTTAGTGGTGCTTCCACTGCAAAGCAGCAGTGGAAAACTTCTGGGAATTTATGGCATATAGATGTGTAATGCCTGTTTTCTCTGATGCAACTGGCAGTTTTAACTGAGGACCTTTGTACAATATTGTTTGCAATTTGATTTATTTCAACTATCAGCTGTGGTGAGCTCTTAGAAAATCATTCTGAACTAACTCAGGGAATAAGTCTTTCTATATCTTTGAGACGTTAGTGTTGTTCTCTGTGCTCAGAAAGAACAAAGAGATAAATTCTTTGTGTTCACTGGAATCACTCTTTTCCAAGTGCAGGAAGAGCACAGTGCCTCCAAAATGGCTGAGCGTTGCTGTACACAGAACATGTGTTGGGAGAGCAGAGCATCAGCTGGCCCTAAGTACATCAGCTGGAATTAGGTGGCTATGGAGTGAGTAAGATTGAAATTCAGAGGCAGATGCCAGCATTGGCATAGGATGATTTCTGGTCTTGGAGCCTTCATACAAAGTGCACAATATTCCTCCCCTCTAATCAGAAGCAGATCCTCCCCACCCAGCTGTCTTCCTTACTCTTGCACATTCTTTCTTCCATGAGTGGTGTGGGCCAGACAGTAAAAACTTCATTTCCCATAATATCTTGAAGGAAATCTGTGGGATTATCACCAGCTGTTACCACTGTGCAGCACTCAGATGCTGCTCCACGCTGCAAGGTGAGATAGAAGGTAAATGCAAATGTGAATGGTAATAGCAGGAGCAAATGTGTGGGAAGGAGAGCCTTGCCTGCAGGATTTTCTTTTGCCTTGGCATCCCTGTCTGGCTATTTCAGGACTCTACACTTGAGTCCATATTCTCTGTCTGTTTTCCTCCTTCATCTTTTTGTACCTGCTCTGGTCAGATTGTTTCCATAACAAAAACCAGCCAGCAAAGAAGATGAATTGCTTGTAACAGACCCAATGCTGCAGGCCCCGATACTGGCGAGTCGTGCGCTGTGGGTGGGATTTGGTTTCCTGAGCATTTATCCCTGCTGTGCTCTGGAAGATGCCCCAGGACAACTCACTTGGGCCTGTGATTGCCCAGAAGAGCACGAGGTCCTGGCTCATTTGTCAGCCTCAAGGAGACATGGCCTGGGGCAGCCAAAAATGCCGCTGCACACCCCTGTTTACACAACTGAGTGCTGCCCACGGTGGGCCCTTGCACTCTGTGCAAAGGTTGAGAGAAAATTTCCTGAAGAGGTTTGTTTTTGGACAGAAAAATCGAGGTTTTATTTATTCCTTTATGCAATGCATGCCTTTCCTGCAGGCAGAATTCCCAATTCATACTTTGTTGTTCAGTTCACAGCAAGAATGCAGCCTGCCAGAGGGGAAAGGTTTCTTTTCCAAGCAATTCCATAGCAGCAGCTTACACCAGTGACTCCTGTGCTCTGTTGTACATTATCACCACTTAGGATGCCTTGATTTTCTAATGGAATATTGTGCTGTTTGGTGGATGGTTTCCACTGTTTGTGTGAATCCTACCTTTATTGCCAGAAAAAAACCAAAATAGAGGCAATTAGCAGAAAAACAGGAAAAAGGAGGAATGTTTGTGTTTCTGTCATAACCCTGAATTCTTACAATAAGAATTCATCTGCAGATTTAATAGTTGTGTCTTGCTTGGTGATCTGAGAGCAAGTAATGAGAAGGTTAAGAAGACCTGAATATTTTCAAACCAAAGAGAATATATTCCTGGAAGAACATGGAACCAAGTGCTGTTGTGGCTCCTTTTTGTTCTCTGCACTGCCTTGTGCAGTCTTTGTGGAGGGTGCATAAGGATTTATTTAGAGATGCTGCCCCCACTCGTGTGATCATCTCCACATGGGGCAGAGCTCGGTCTCTCTATCATTTTTGCTGGATGGGGGTCTTAATTTGGAAAATACCTGTCTAACAGACTGCTTATATGTTTCTGATCTTTCTTAACGTGATTTATGGTGGCTTGTGCTTCTCTCCTGTTACTGAGGAGGGGATTTTCAAAAGTGCTCTCAGGTCAGAGCCTGTTCCTATGAAAGACATCAGGGAGACTCTCCTGGGTGTAATGGAGGTTGAGGTTGGGCAATAATAATCAGGTCTTTTAAAAACTGTTGTTGTTGTTGGTAATATTGCAGGCAGCAGGTGGAACAGCTGAAGTGAAATACTTGGTGCACAGGCAGCCTGTCAGGAACTCCTAAGGAAGTGTGTGTGCAGGAATTCCACATGGAGAAATGTACTTACTGGTGCGTGCTGACCAAAGGCATTGCTTGACAATTGGTGTTGCAGGAATGGAGGAAAAAGGGAAAACAAGGGTAAAATACATGGTGAGAGCACAGATGCTGATCACCAAAAAGCAGATGAAAATTGCTCTGTTTTGTTACCTGTAGACAGGTATTGATTTCAGTACTCTCTTGTCATTATCCTATTATAACCCCACATCTTTTGCTATGATTTATCCACAGTATGCTTAATCAGCATAGTGCATGATTGAAAAATTTTGAAATATTGAAAATATTTCAAAATATTCATTCAATATGTGAATGAAGAATGTTCACCAGAGTGAACTAGAACAGGTAAAGTACAGAAAAGCCCTGAAAGCTTATGTTTCCGCTCAATCATGTCATGTTAGCTGTGACTTTGGTTGTAGCTGTTGTGCTTACCTGAAGATCACATTAGCAATATTTTTTCTGTAGCATAAAACAGAATATGGACACAATATGCATAAGTAGTGCCTGTCTCCATGGAGAAGTTAAAAGAAGAGGAAGCAGACATCCTTGAGGCACTCATGTTTTTTTGCTGAAATGGACAGGATTTATGCCCACCACTTCTACCAGGGCACTGTATGTCAAGCCTTATGGATGGTGTCAGTCCCAGGCAGCATTTGTTGGAGAACTGCTACAAAACGTCATAAGGGCTGTTCAGTGCTTTTCTGCAAACCTGTGAGAGGATTCTGAAGAGTGTTCAGAGCTCAGGCATTAACTGCTTTATTCCTTGAACACTGCTTTTAGCACTCAGCTTACAAAACCCATTCGACCTTCCTGTACGTGGATGGAAACCTGTGGTGCAGTCTGACAGCCTTGAGCTTTTGCTACCTTTTCAGTTTGGAAAGCTATTAGCTGGAAATCCCTGATATGGTTTCCTACTTTGGGGATTAGTGTAATCAGATGAGTTTTCTAGTTGGGTTGGACAGTGCCAATGTTGAAATATTTCTCCTAAAGCTTTCCAGTATCATCAGTATTTATCAGTCATAGATCCTCATTAATGCAATATTGTATTTCTAGATTATCTGAGTTTTTTAGTAGGTTCTCTGCATACATAACAGTGTATATCTCAGCTGTTTCCTTCATGTTACTTTGTTAGAAAAATGGGACATTTATCAGTCTATATTGATACAGTTCCTAGTAAAAGGATCAGAGGAGAAGTTTTGCTTTTTTTCAGCATTGAGCCTGCAGATGTTTTTATTAATCAAGTTAATCTTCCAGGAACATTTTTTGTCTTTATCTGCTGTCTTGAAAGGGAAGAAAAAGTGATGCTGAGTTTCAGATTTGCTCAGTTACATTTATCTTTTATAATGTTTCTGTGCTTGATTGGAAGTTGCTGTGACAAATGTGAATAAAAGAGGGAGAGATAATAGCTACTTTTCCATACTGAAAAATGTAATTGCAGAGTCAGTGCTACTGTCTAAATAAGCTGAAAGAGAGCCAAAAGCACTGCTAGTGTTGCAGAGTTTGGCTCTGGATGCCAAAATTGAATTTGATCTTCTCTGTTGGTATTCTAGTGTAATTTTCTAATCCTGTCTTATTCCAGAGAGAACTGTGGCATTTTGATTTATTTTTCCTCTACAATCTACATTACCCTAGGATAAGCAGAGGGTTTCTGGACAAGGATGCAAGACTCTTGTCACAGGGCACTGTTCCAAAGTCCCAAACTGATGCTCTGCTTAATAAAGTGGACAGGGCATGCTCTGGCACTTGTGTCTTTTTACATTATCCTCTGTAGCAGTGAAATATGGCCTTTTCAGGAAAAAAAAAAAAAAAAGAAATAGATCCAAAATCCACCTCTAGTCCCAGCTATAGCTCCTTGATGAGACTTACTCAGTTGCCAGCCAGTTGTATGTGTCTGAAGTTTGGAGCTGTTTAATGTAAAAGCTGTCAGGATTATCTTCTCCACAGAGCTGGCAAGTGGGGGACTAGTTCATCGTGTCTCCTGGATGAGGGAGTTTAGGGAATTCCTGGGCTCTCATCTGGGATTTAGGTCTCACTTGATTTGGTGACAGCTCTGCTCCATCTGCTAGCAGTGGTGACAGTCTCAGCAAATCATTCCTTTGGGCTCACACGAGCTGTCCCTTCCCTGTGCTTAATTGTGTTCAAGTGAATTAAGTGTTAAAGCAGAGTTCATCAGGGGAACACACATCTTTTAGAAATGGACATTATATTCACTCATTATCTGCACTGATCCATGGTGAAAAGTAGTTAAAGTAAAAAGCCTGATATCTTAGAACCATGCAGTTCCTGGCTCTCACGATGAGATGTGGGCAGGGATTGTGTTTGGGATGAGATTGCAAGAGCTGTGACTTGCAAGGCCACATGGTGACCAACATTTGGGAGAAGAGGTTTTTGTGTTCTTTGACCCTGAGCTAATTTACATGCTTCCAGGGACTGCAGGCCTACTGGTGCTGACAGCAGATGGCTCAGAATATTCTCACAGGAGAGCATGAAGTAACTGGAGAGACTGGATAATTGCATTCACGCTGTTGACTCTGAAGTCCAGAGCTGTTACAGGCTGTGAAGGAGCGCAAAGAAAAGAGTTGACCACGATGGATGTACAGCAGTAACGAGGTGAAATTGCAGTGCCCTTTCCACAGAACTGATAGCCTGTTAAATATTCCTCTGTAAACAGGAGTAAATGAGCAGGCAGAGATGCCTCAGACGTCTGGCAAAAATGTTGTTAATTCAGTTGTGTGGCTGGGGTTGAACAAGTGGCGCAAAGCTGAGAGCTGTCTTGTGTTCAGTTTGTTTATTTTTAAAAGCTTGTGCTTCCTCCCATTTGTCTTGGCCATTCAGTTGAATATATTCAACAAAGAAATAGGAACTGTGTACAACTGGAAGCATTTCCAGATGGGTTCTGTGTTACAAGAGGAAATACAATCTGTGGGACATGTATAACAATATATAGAAACAAAGGCTGTACACCTCTGGCTTGAAAGTACATTTAGCATAGTAAATCCTCAGAGTACACCTGGAGGAGTGAAATGTGCTCACCATCAGCACATGCTGCTGCTAGTGCCTCCCTCAAATAAAATGTTCAAGGAGGCAGGGTATAGGAGTGAGAATAAACTATTAAATGCCTTGTTATCTCTCAAGCCAAGTGACAGAATTTCTGCTGGAGAACTGAGCTGTTTTGCATCTTATCTTATATATGTAGAGCTGGAAACACATATGAGAACACAATATCAGAACCAAACCCCAGACCCCGATGTGTTGGCTCTGTAAGCTTCCTCCAGGGGATTTTACAGAAACCATGGCTTCATGTCTCGTTGCACATGTCTAAATAAGTAGTAAAGACAAGCATTTTGCATTAGAGATGGTACAGTACAACAGCAAGGTTATTAATTTATTTGCCCCTGGCAAAAGCATTTCATGGCTGTAGCCATCAGCTCCAATTATTTGTTACAGCGTCTCGACTTCTTTGAGTATTGTTTATCCAACAGTATTTATGTGGAAGCTCATTTGTGAGAGGTTTAAACATTTTTTACAGGGTGAAGTTGGTATGTGTTTAGCATAAATACAAATTATTTTAGAGAATGAGGGGAAGACACCGACCAAAATTGGCTGTAAACAGCTGCTGAATTCACAACAGGGAGCTGGACTTAAATGGGTTTTAATACTTCAGATTCCTCCCCAATCCTTTTATTTTCTCCAAAGCAATTTCCAGCAAAACCACATCTTATTTCCCCTTGCTGAGACAGACCTAAGCATCCCCCATTCTTTGAGAATGTCCAAATTCCTGTAGGCAGACGCCTAGGAATGTGTAATTTAAAAACAACAAAAAGAAAGTAAATAGATGAGGAGAAGAAAAATATGATAGCTGCAAGGGTAATACTGCATTCATAACCAGTTAATAAAATAGACAAATATAAAGTGTCCTCTTGACTGTAAAACCTTAGCAGGTAGGTATTAGCACTTGATTTATATTCTTACATATTTGATAGGTAAAAATTTGATTTGCATTTCATATGCATACTGCTGCTATTTTTGCATGTCATCTTACAACAGATGCTGCTCTGTAGAAATGACAGGTGGATAAATCCCAGATTCTTTTATCAGAATGAGGATTTCTGGAAGTTTTTCTCCTCCCTCAAAAAAAAAAAAAAAAAAAAATCAAGCATCCTCATTCCTGCCTTGATGATCAAGTGAAAGGACAAAGTAATGTTTCTAAGGTGTGTAAGTTTTCATTTTCTTGTGGGAAATGTTGGTGACCTTGTTCTATCCTGAGCTACCTCTATTCTGCCAGCAGATTCCAGAAACCCCCTGAGATATTTTTAGAAATTAACTTCATGGCTAAGTTATATATGAATAAGAGAGCATGCAGAAAGGCAAAAAATAGGGAAAACTTTAAAACAGCAAGATAACACTTTTGTATATTTTTTGCAGAAAGAGCTAAGGAGATTGTTTCTCAGAGTTCTTTGCCTGCTCATGGTTTTAGGGAGGGTTGCTTTTTCCATCAATTTATCTGTGACCTGGAGGAGCCATGGTGACAGATTCTCAGATTGTCCCCAGAGTCATTCAAGCCCTGGGGTGATGTTTGTTCTGCCTCTAACAAAGGCCAAGATATTGGATTATAGCATACTCCCTGCCATAAATTTAGTATTTCCTCTCTTTAAAACCATCAATTTACTGTCATTATGTTCCTTCAAAAGTCTTTGCAACTGAAACCTTTCCAGAAGGCAAAAAATTAAATTTCCTGCCTGAGAAGTTGAGAGATAAAATCTGCCTGGGTTCCTGTTTCTCTGACAAAGTCCTACCATTGGATAAAATATGCCAATTGGACTTCTTTTGATATTATTGGCATCATGAATTGTTACATGGAAGTTTTGTTTCCTCAGCCTTGGGTGAATTCTTTTGCTGATATGTCCGTTAAATAACGGAAGTGGTTTTGAATATGACATGAAAAGGAGAAGTTGCTGTGCTGATGACAAATGCATGTACAATACCCCTGTAAGCACTTCAGCCTTTATAACTCCAGATTTATTCCCGATGCTTGGTCATTCCCTGTGTTATATTGTTCCTTTTATGACGTGAAGAACAAACTTTGAGAGGAAAGGAAGCTGTCTCATGCGTTTTGAAGCCTTGTTTAAGCTAAAAGCCACTGCTATCACTTTGTGGGTAGTCTCACACCTTGGTTTTTGATTGTCCTGTGCTGCTGGAACTGGAGTTCTTGGATGTGTGTCTCTTTTCTCCATTGTGTGAAGCACATATCATGAAAGTGATGTTCTCCTTCCAGAAGTTCTCAGCTGGAAATGATAGAACAGAAGTAAAGGTAGGAAGCAGTATCACAAAATCAGTTGAAAATGATAAAAAGATCCAGTTACTCAGCCTGCTTGAGTAAGACTAAGTGCAGTAGACTTGCAGGCAAAGTGAAAAGTGGGGTTTTTTTCCCCAAAGCAGAAAGATTTGCAGGATTTTCTAAAAATAGCCCTTCAGCTGTTGACTTTTTTGAAGCAGACAAGTAAAGCAGATTAAATTAATACTCAAAACAATCAGCAAACATGATGCTTCTGCGGGCACAACTGTGGGACAAAGAGACTATTTTTCTGTGTCAGTGATATTCCTGAAATATGGTAGGTGCAGTTAATTTCAGATTTGATGGTTATTAACATTTCTGAAATGTCTGAAACACTGGCTTGGCTCTACTGTAATGCACTTTTTGAACTGATAGTGTTTTGTAATCCTGTTGTTTGGTGATGAATATTTGCACGTTTTCTTGGGCTTGTGCCCATAATTTACAAGGAGATGGTTTGTAGTCTGCAGAAAACCCCAGAAAATTTCTTGTCTGGGTGTACTCAGACAAACTGAAATAAACCTTCAATGCCAAGATATGATACATGCTATTCCTGCTTTGAACACTACCTTCATCACATGTGACCTTGGTGTTTGATGATTTGGCACATTGCCACAGCAGAATTCGATGATCCACTGGAAATCGTGATTCTTTCATGTGGAAAACAATAAAAAGCATATGGTATCAATTATACTTCACTATTTCTTTGAGAATTCAAGCACCAGAAATAAAAAACACTGTCTGAAGACTTTGAATTTCCATTAACTGGAAACAGTTGGTATAAATTATTTTTACTGAAACTGCTCTACTGGCCCTGGGTAATAAAAGCAAAAATAACATTGGCATTTGATTGACTTCATAGGTGCAAGGTATGTCATGCTCAGAGGGAGCATAAAGTTCCAGGTTGGGCAATGGAATCATTTTATTAAATACCATATTTGTCATGGAGAAGCTCTTGGGAGAATCAGTGTCCTGTTACCTTAATTTCTACTGCACCTCTGCTGAGCTTGGTCATTTGCTGGCCAAATAAACTGGGTAGTGAACATGGTGGTAGCTACACTAAATGTAGGGGTAAGAAGAGTGACTTGTAGAGTAATAATAAATAAAAAAATAAGAATTTGGTGAAAATGAAAGCAGAGTTCTTCAAAGGAACAGTTTTGCTGGAAATGAATTTCTAAAGCGTGGCTTGGATCTGGGTTTTGGAAATTTCAGAGCTGTGTATGTTGTGGTGCTTTACTCTCCCAGGGAGCACATTCATTAGAACTGACCTCACAAAAATCAGTAACTACAATGCAAAGAGTTTCTTTTGTTCTTGATTCTCTTGTTCAAGATTGAATTACTCTGCTGAATTTAGAGTAATTCTGAGAGGTAGCATCTCCAGTCAATTTCAATCAAATTTATATTACACTGTTTATCTCAACGCCCAAGATTTATCTTCAGTGCTTATTACCACATTTGGTAAGCAGCCTTTTCTCTATGGTTTCTGTAATAGGAGCAACTCTATAAAAATAGTAGCTTGTACTCAAATAGAAACTTAAACTCAGCTGATGGCAGCTCTGAGATAGAAATTTAAACAGAATGCATCTGCATTTGTTGTAGGAAAGCAATAAGCAAATCAATAAAATGTTTGGTAACCAGGAACTAAAATAGGAAAGCAAGTTAACTTCCAGATTTCTAAATTTTGTCTGTGAGGAATACTCCTACCCCTGTTAAATGTGACTAAAATCAGTGGGGTTGCTTGTGTAACTAAATACCACCTGGTATTCAGAGCAGGTTACAGAGTTACAGTGTAGGTTTATTAGGCAATAAAAAGGGGCATGGATAAACTCACCTGGGAGCAGCCCTTGTCTATGCTGTCCCTTATGTGAGTATGCTGGTGATAAGGAAATGTCTCAAAATTCACTATAAATTACTCCTGTTTTCTCCAAACAGTTTTAGCTCCAGTCCTGATGGCTCAATATACAAATGCTTTCATGTACAGTTCCCAAGTTTAATAATATTAAGAACATCATATGTACTTGGAAAACATTAGCATTTATTTTTATGAAATGGCATCTGATAGTTAAACTGCCATATTTTTTCCAGACTTCTTTCATTAGAGAGACTGATGACTGTTACTACAAATATCCCATGGAGTATTCAATTATGCTGGAAGGAGGGTAAAAATGATATGCCAGAAGCTATGCAAGAGAGATGATGCACATTATTCTAATTTTATGAGGTTGTAGATCTTGAGAAAAGCAGAGATTTATAATGCCACTCCCTGAAATAATTAAGAAAGTGTGTGTCTGATTTATGTATATGTGGTGGGAAGCTAGAGAAATTGACTGAAAATATCATGGAAAACAGAATCTGTGTCAGAATGATCTGCCCAAAACGCCAAATTTAAGTTTATTCTTAAAATTGAAAAATGTCTTTCTGTGCTTTGGTTGTCAGCCATTGTTTTATCTTTTGCTCACAGTGGTTTGAAGTTAGCTAAAAAGAACTGTAGTCAGTGAAAAGCACCCTGATAAGCCCATCAACCTGATGTTTTGTGAATCTTGCCTCTGAATGAGAACAGAAATCAAGTCATGTTTCTTTACTTCAAACTAAGGACTGGCATGATTCAGCAGGTAAGTTAAGGGTGTGCTTGCAGGTGAAATAACTTTTTTGAGAAATAAGTCATTGGCTTTGGAGGAATTCCTATTTTGATGGCTCAGGGGCAAAGAACTGTGGCAGGTTTATGTATAGTGTTGACTTGAGGTAAGGGACAGCTCTGTGTTTGCAGATCTTGAGGGAGAGTTTGGTAAGGCCAAGTAATTTTTCAAGATATTTCTTTTTCCTTCTTTCAAGTGCAGCTTAGGATTCTGTCTTCAAATGACTCTAGACAGGAAATAGTTCAAGTCACTTGAATGGAGTATATTTTTGTATTTGGTGAGTTGCTATTTTTGATAATTTGCTTTGCACTTATTCCAAGAGCACGTAGGGAAAGCAAGCTCTCAGTTTCTAGGGGAAATACAGATAAAATTTTTCCACTGAAAGTACAGGGGCAGTAAATTAACACTTCTTATCCTCATAATTGTTAATTTACATGTAAGGCTGTGTTTCAGGATTGATAAGACTGTCTCATCTGACAATGTTTTCAAAGGAAAAACAAGTCTAAAGACTTTGGGTTTTTCCCCTCAAGTCTTCTCCATTTTCTCCAGAAAATTCTGGATTTGACTCTCATCTCACTTCCAGTTGTTCTAGATGTCAAATAATAATATTTTGTCTTAATGTAGGATTCAGTTGGCAAATTAAAAGCGCAACTGTTGTGTATCTCATATTTCCCATTATTTGTGTCCAGTGTAAATATTAGGATCTGGTTTGGGCATCTTTGTATGTAACATTAATCAACTCCTTATTATTTCAAACTTTGTAACAAATGTGAAAACTGGCTTCATTGCCTGATTCATAGTTCATTGTTGTCAGTGGTGGGATTCCCATTAATGGCAGTGGTCATTAGATAATTATGATTGTTAATTTAACAGCCTGGGTTTGAAGTGTGGAAGTAACCTAACAATTTGCAGTGTTTGATGGTTTTTGTTGTTGTGCTTTTATGTTTTTCCCCCAACAAGATGAAGGAAAAGAAACATCAGAAAGGTTTTGTTTGTTCACCAGCTACTAGACAGCAGAGGAATAAAAGTTGTGTGTATTGGTATCTATATACAAAAGTGAAAACACAGCATCTGTACAGTCAGTTCTTTCTAAAAGTAATTTAGTTTGTATGCTAATAACATTTAAATGTGCCATTAACATTCTATAGCAAAAATCTGTAGCTGGTGGATACAGATTATTATGGTTTAGCTAAGTGTTTTAAACCCAAATAAGGTAATCTAATTAAAGTGAAGCAAGAAAAAATGAATGTTATTTTGCAAGTTCATTTTCTTACATGCTTCTTTCTTTAAAGAAAGAAACCAGTAAATATCTCTTGGGTATGGGATCTGTGATTTCTCTGCTTGGTAGCACAGAGAAAACATAACCAGGTGCTCAGCCCAGAAGTAAGACTCTCGTGTTGAGATTACATCTGAAAACAGACTTAATCACTTTTATTTTGTTTTCTGTGTTGATAAAAGGACAGAAGTAGCACTTTATTCTGAAGAAAATTTGTATGTGTGTGTCAAATGCACAAATACTCAGTTTTGTGCACAGCTGAGAAAGGAGCTTGTCTTTTCCATCCTCAGCAGTCCAGCTCTTCTCACAGTCCTGTGAATAAGAGAAGTCAGCAGTCAGAAATGTGTTTCAGGGTGACAGAAGTTTTTGTTACAGGATCTCAGCAGGCAGGGAAGGATGAGACCTCCCATACAACTTGGAAATGGAATTTATGCACACCTGCACACAGCTCTGCCCAAAAAACAAGGACACTGAGCACTGGTAAGTACCTGTCTTGTTTCTTACACCAAATTCCCTACAAGGTTTTTGCTGCCTGCTGGTGGTTTATTTTCCCATCTTTCTGAGTAAGTTATTTTTGAAGGTCACAGGTAACAGACCCCTTTCCTAAGCTGGTGTTCTTGTGTGTCCTGAGACAGCAAAAGGAAATATTTGAGGTGAGGGAGTGATCTGAAGAGAGAGAGGATTGCTGTGCAAGTAGGATGGGGTTAATCCATGTTACTCCTTTGAGAGGAAGGTGGGACTTTGAGAGTCATCAGTGCCATACAAATGTGCATTTGTGGGAAAGGAGGAGGCACCTCTTGTTGATTAGTCTCATCAAAACACGTCTGTCTCTTTTCTTCTTTCTTAAATGTGAGTCAAAAGTGTATTTGGACAGCTTGAATAAAATTTTGGTTTTTAGCTGGAACAGTACAGCTAAATCCTTGTACATTACGAATTGGCACCGCTGCACTGAAATCAAAGAAGCTTTGTTGATTTATATCAGCTGTTGCATATTCTTAACTAGAAAAGAGTGTAATGTAATGTGTGTAGTAGATGTCCAGATCCAAATGTTTTCAAGTCAGTTATTTAGCTAGCTTGTTTAGGTGACTAAAATATCCGAAAATACATTAAAAAAAAAGAAATTAGGAGTTTAAAAGAATGTAGTACTCTATGTGTGTCTAATTGGGCTGTATGCCGTACCACAGTAATCCTGAGGCATGCTTCCTTCATATTTATGTTCTAAATACTACAATATTTACTGCAGCTCCTGTTTTGAGGAAGGATTATATGTGTCTAACCTTGCCTGGAGAAACCACAGGATGTGTATAAACAAGTGGTGTTTAAACTGAGGCTGTGATACCAAATCTGGCTGTGGCACTGGTGCAAAGAGAAGATGCAAACTGCCAGAAGTGAGTCTCACAGCTTTATAGGGTTTGCTCACCAGGACAAAAGCATCACACTGGATTGATGGATTGCATGCCAAAACCCACTCAGGGTTAGACCTGGAACTACCTGCCACAGTGCTCTTCTGGCCAGAAACTTGGATGAGCAGACTGTGAGGAAAAGTGTCTGTAAGAGGCAGTGACCCCCCAGCCCTGAGTCAGAACTTGGGGGAAACCAGAAGCTGTTGGCCTGGAACAAAGTGAGTGTAATTGGTCTCATCTTGGGAGGAAGAACTATTTTTGCTGGCATGTTTCCTCCTCCACTTGGCAAAGACCAGTGTGTTATGGTAAAATCTTGGAAGTCCATACACTGTCTGTGGGCTGTTGCCCATCTTTCATATGATCCATCTTCCATAGCACAGCAGTTTTCTTGACAAGATAGCAGTGCTGCAAAAAGGATTTTTTTTCTGACACTAAAACAGTTCCATGTTGTCTCCCCAGGACTGATTATCTCTTGGGCCAAGAAAGCTTCAGTTGGGGTGTGTGGAGCCAGGCACACACTGCTTTTGGCTGTATTTGCCAGGGTTTGGCACTTACATTTCTGTCTGACTCTTTGCCTCCAGTTGTAGCTTTTCCTCTTCTTGCATTTGCATGTGAAAGGTACTCTGGGTCTTTTGCTGGTATCCTGCACCTTAGGCAGTTTATAATGGCCTTTAAAAGGTATAAAAGAGGCTTCTTGGCATAGCAGCTCATCCAAACTGTGCTGCCAGCGCTGCCCCACCAGTAACAGCAGCGCAGGAGGTCTTTGTGTCCTTGCATGTTTAGCCCTAACTCCAGAGCCTCATTGTTTCTCTGCTCCTGAGAGAAAGGGATGTGGGTTACAATGTTTTGGCACCGATTCCATCTCCTGAAATATTCCCAGGGGTAAATGAAGTCAAGAGAAGCGTGGGCTTGTGTGGAGAGGAACGGTGTGAAAGGCATTGTGAAAAGATGGAAGTAAAGTGTTGGAGAGGGCTGAGGTTTAACATGGCAGTGGATTAAGAATTTGCAATTTCAACCTCCCTTTATTCCACAGAGTGAAAGATTGGAAGGGAGAGGATTAACTTTGCATCAAAGCAGTTACACATCTGAGAGCAGGCATCGGTTGGAGAACAGGATTCTCAGCCTTTCAGGCCACGAAGAGCCTACTGTGCCCACAGAGATGTGGGAGGATGCAAGACCAAATCCCTGTATTGATAGGCAAGAGTTGTCTGCTCTTAAGAATTCAAAGCAGAGGTGAATACAGAAGAGGTGGCAATGAAAAAAAAGCAATCAAAAAATTACTGCTAGGATCTTGTGAAATGGAAGCTAATCCTGCTGTTGAACAGAAGTCCTTCTGGCAGGTTGTCAGTAGAACTGGCAGAGGAGGACAACTTAGGGAAGTTTTGGGATAGGCCACCATGCTAAGACAGTGCAGAGCTTCCTCCAGCTGATGTACAGCTGTTCTCTCTCTCTCTCTGAAAAGTAGATCCATTTACCTAGAAGCCTGGAAAATATATTTACTAGTCCTGCAAGAAATAGGGAATCAGAATGAGCATAGAAACTATTGGTCAACTGGACTTGAAAAATTCAGGAAAAAGTTAGGCATGCATTTTGAGTAAGGATTCTTATTTTAGCTCCATGATATCCTTGATCCCTATTTATTTTGGTCAGTTGCTAATTAGTAATGTGATTCTTGTCTGTGATGGTTTATATAAAGTATCATTCATTCTTGAGTGCCCAGAGCTCTCACTGGCTTTAATGCTGGTTTGTGTTACACTTGCAATTCATGACTAGGTTTCATTTTAGGCATCTATATTTGGTTTTCTAAGGCACTGCTGAGGGAAAAAGAATCTGCCCCAATAATACATCTCCAAGGAGTGCTGGTTGTGTGGAATTTGAACAACTTAGCAGAGTAAATCAGTGCTGGGTATAAATGCAGCTCTTGTAAAGTACATGTTACACTAAATACCAAGATGATATGTTGCATCTTTACACCCTCTTTTTATCTTTTTATCTTGAATGTTACAATCATCTCTCTTAGTTGTTGCATTTAGGAACAGGAGGATAGTGGAGAGTTCAGACAGCCATAAAAATCAATGTATGTGCAGATGAGAAGTCAGAGAAGACTGCTCTTAAGATATGTTGGCACTCCCCGAGTTCAAAATGCACTTAATTGTCTTCAGAAGTGGCAGAGTGAGCCATGCTCATCATTGAATGACAACAGGATGGAATGTACACCACAGTGTGACAAAATGCCCCTGCACCACTGTTGGGTGAAAACAAATAACCTTTCTAAAAACTGGATACTAAAATTTTAGCATTGAAAGGAAATGTGGCAATAGTAATAAAAATGTCATTATAATTGAGTCAAGTTACTCCTACACCAAAAGTGATCTATTAAAACAGCAAGTTTTTCAGTGCTTATCTGTATAAAGTGATTCCATTCTAGAAAATGGCAAATGCAATTCATTATTAATTGCTAAGAGATAGGGTAAGCTGGAAAAACTAATTGACAGTTATACCTGTGTTGGAATATATCTCTTTTACGTTATGTGCCACGCTCCAAAAAGAAAAAGAGGTAATTAAATTTATACTTTTAGAGCCAAGTGGCACCTCCAAATAAAAATTTACTCAGAGAATTACAAGACATGATTTATTCCTGTGCAGAGCTGCTAGTGTAGATATCAGCACAATTAGCCAAGTATCTTAACTACCTAAACAAGTAGTTAATGTGTCTGTATATGACACCTCCACTCTGAATTTCAGCTGTAGACCCAAGAGTGCTGCCTCATGCTGGTGCAAAATACAGGTGTAAATTATTCTGCAAGAGACTGCTGAGCTGAACACAAATGTAAATAATAGAAGAATCTGCCTCCATCTTTTTTCTTCTTCTATGTGGCTTATTTTAGACTCCCATCTCTTCAGAGTAGGAAGAGATTAATATCAGTTAATGCTCTTCATTATTCTGTACTTCAGTGCATTCCTGAAAAGATCAGTAATAAAGCTTCAAGGATCTAGACAATAACACAGTGCAAACAACTGTTCTAGCTCCCCAGCTACTTTATTTTTTAACATATAGCCTGTGGTTGTCCCTGGAAGATAAGATCTGGGTTTAATTATGCCCTGGGACAGCCCAGCAAAAGAAGATATGTCAGGAAGGGGGATACTTCAGGGAGCAAAACATTTGGGTGAACTTCCTCTTGTATATTTGGAGAAGCATAGGACTTAATTTCTCTGAAACATAAGCAGACTTTTCTTCCTCTCTCTGGAAAACCCATGAGTAATTGCTATGCAGAAGTAGTAAATAATATACTCGGGAGTTTATTCCACAGTATTTCATGGTACTTTACTTGTGCTCCTGTCTGTTCTTTAAAAAGCTATGTGAGAAATTAATTGAAGCCATTAGAGTTCTTGAACATGGTTGTATCTCTCTAAAAATGTGTTTTCCAAAATGACAGAGGACAGTGGCTGCAGACAGGCTGCATAATCACCCCAGCAATGGCCCAGCTCCAAGACACTCAGGACAGGCAAACACAGAAGCCTTCCCCTCTCCTCAGACACACAAAAGAGACCTCTGCCATGGCCAGAAATCCCTGTTGCTCAGCAAGAGCAAAGTTCCTCTGTCAGCCTGCTTCCTTATACACATTTGCACTGCCAGGTCTTGTCTTGAACCCTTTCTTGTGTCAGAGGTTTGCCAGGAAAAATTATCCTTTCAGCCAGGGAGCCATGTGTTCTATGCAAATGAAAGCTAATAGTTCTGGTGTTAATCATCTCACTTGTCATTGAGCAAAACAAAGCTTTTGAGGCTAATTCAGAAATTATCATCACATCAACATGCAAGCTTTGCTGGCGCTGCTTACCTGTGCCAGCTTATTCCCATAACACACACACACACACACACAGGACTGCCTTGACTCAAGATCTAACAAATAGATCCTGATTTAGTGAAAGTCACTTGGAAGACGGCGTTGAATCCGGACTTTGCTTTATTTGTTTTGAAATAACTTGCTGGATGAATGTGCCAAAACTTGGGAAACATTGGTGGGCATTACTGGAAAACTTCTCTGGCTGTGCCTTAGCAGAGGCCTGTGCTCTGGTACAGCTTGGCAGTCCACTACTTCACCAATCTTTAGTCCCTTTGCAGATCTACAGGGTTGCTTTATTTCTGAGATAGAAACCAAACACAATTTAAAAAGCAAAAGATGTTCTTCTTGAGGATTGCAGAGATTTACATCTAGGTTTCTCTTTCTCCTAGAGAAGCTCAAAGCCTTTTAGTCTCTTCAGTGCTTTGTGTCTGTCACTGTACCTGTCATTATCTCATTGTTGGGGTTTGTATGTTTGGTTGGCAACACATGCTCGTTTGCCTGATTAGCACCATGCTTTAATTTCATTTAATAAGTGTATTTCAGAGTCAGAATGATCCTCATCAACCAGAGTAATTTATCTTTGCCATGTAGAATTAATTAGGATGAAGACTGTCAAATGAAATGTAAAAAATAATCAGTGGTTCTCATTAAGACGTAATAACAAGATTTTTTTGTGCTGTTTAGCAGTTTGGTTTTGGTCCCAGCATCAAATGTTAAGAACTGTTACATGTTGTGAACATTAATTTTAATACATTTGATCTGGCACCATGCAAATAATTAAATCCTTAAACTTCATTTGACAACCAATAATTTAGACTTCTAGCTAAATACTGAAAAAGAGGTTTAAGAATAGGTAGCTAATTTAGGCATACATCAGAGTTCCATGACATGTGTAACACTTGAAAGAGGAGCTGAAGCAGTCAGCTAATGATTGTATCTAACATCTGAGGCCCGATACAATTTTGGAAGAGCTGAGGCAAATAAATAAAGAAGAGTTCTCAGAGAAGTGTGTCAGGGCAGTAAGGGGTTTAGAGAAACTGGAGGATTTTGATTTGTTTTATAAAGGTTAGTCTGACATTTCTCTTGATGAAGCTGAATGTAAGAAGGATGGTGCAGATTGATTCTCCATGTTCCCTAGGGATAGGGAGAGAACTAGTTTGCACAAAAAAGACATTTTGATGTGAGAAAGAGCTGATCTCCCAAAACAGACAGCTATTCCAAGTGGTGGTGTGTCTTCCTTCTCAAGAGTCTTCTTGTCAGGAACAAGGCAGGCAGACATCTCCCAGGAGTGGAGGATATACTTGCCCTGACTGGAGAAACTACTTGGCTCCTTTTCTCTGCCTTTGTGTCTTTTTTCTTCCAAGGGTGAGCCAAGAATGGAGAAAGGCAGTAGGCATTCATAAGGAATACACTTGCTTAATGGTATTGCCTCAGCCAAGGTGTCAAAGTGTGGTCTAAACACCCAAATTCATTAAAACTTAAATAAGAGTCATGAGATGAAAGGGGTATGTAGCTTAAAACACAGATGCCTGTTGAACCAGGACAAACATCGTGGACTGGAAAATTATTTCACCAATAAAAAGTGTTGGCTGTGTTTGAAGTTAGGGAAATTCTTCCTGTTTAAAAGTATAGGTTCTATTTGATGGCAGCATCATTTATTTTCTGGATTTCCTTTGTGTTGTGGCATTTTCAGGATTACAGTAAACAAAAAGCCATCATGAACTGTTCAAGGAATATCAGCTTTATGGCGTTAGAGATGTCATCCTGATTGCCTTCAATTAAATCCAAGAAATAAAGTCTCACCCTTTCCAGCTTGTTATTGGGCTGTGAGCCCAATGAAGTAATTTTCCTTTGATTATGCAGCCAGTCCTGAACATATGAATAGATTTGATGACTGCATGCTGTGGTTTGTTGTGGTTTTTTTCATTTTATGGATTTTATTCTGCCTGGGGGCTATACAGTCTGTTATGCTACCCATCAGCCTTGGCTAGAGAGTCCAGCTTGGAAAACACTGTTCTTTTCCTGCCAACTTGTTCAAGCCTACAGTCACCCAGCCTACAGCAGCTTGTCAGCTCAACTGAAAAGAGCCAAGTAAGACTTTACCATCATGTTTCTTTCCCTCTCCTTTGCAAAAGACAGTATGTTTCTTGATTCAGATTGGGCAGAAGTTCTTGTGCTGCATGGCCAAGAGCTCTGGTAATATCTCCTGTGTTCAGAAGAGGCAGCCTGGCCCTGTTAACCACTGAGCTCTGAAGAGGAGCCAGGAAGAAAACAATTCTTTCTTGTGAAGTTATAGGAATGTTCTATTTGTAATGCAGACATGTTTTTATGAGCTTCAGCAGCCTAAACACAAGAGGGAGATGTAATTTCCACCATTTTGCTGTGGCAGGGAGAAACAGTGTGTCCTAAGATCACGGGATGAAGGGCTACTGAACTACAGGGGATTAAAATCCTCCTAGGCATCCACATGACACGTGGCATCATTGTCCAAGCCACAGAGCAGAATGCTCATCAGAAACACCCTCAGCACAGCCCACAAAACTGTGCATTTTCAAGTGAGGTTGCTGTCAGCAGCAGAACAGAAACACCAGCAAGAGGAGGGAGGGGTAGCAGAAACAAACCTGGCATGTGTGTTTAGGGAAGACTGCCTGCCTGCAGCTCTGCACACCTTAGCTCAGCGTACCTGTGCAGGGCCATATGGAGCTAGCTAGTACCACAGTCCCACAGATTTATCCTTGGCTGTTCAGCTTCATCACTCCTAGGTACTTTATGGTCTCTTGGGGTTCAGATGTTTAAATTTGCTGGTAAAGGAACCCAAATCCCATCTCTGTCCACCTTTTCTGTTGCAACTTCTGAGAATCCTTTGCACACTGATTTGTTGAGCATTTTGGCATGCCAAGGTACCACTAGTTCTCTCAGTGTAGGCAGGCATTTTCAGTTCCAGCATGCCAAATGTGTTAATGGCACGGGGGAGAGCGACTCTGCATCTGCCTGGCCATGCCAGTGATGCACACAAGAGCAAGATGTGGTGAGACAGCGCAACAATTGCACCAGAATAAGAGCAGGACCATCAAAAAGACCCAAGACCATTGCTCCAGGTCTAAAATTAGAGATACAATCAGAATTAAAACCTCCTAACTTAATTTAGAATCTTCTCTAAGAACTGCAGATGCTTTCACGTCATGAACTGGGAGGTGTATTTATCTGCATTGCCTGCTAGCCATGACAACACATATGGCTGGGAAGGTCTTTGTTTTGTGGCCAGCCAACACTAGAGCTCATCTCTCCCCTCTCTTTGCTTTTCCTCCCAGTCTCAGTCTCACTGGGGCTTTTGTTTCAAGTTCTGGTGCCTGATTTTCTACATCTCTCCTGGAAGGCAATTCTGCTTGTAAACCGCCAGAGCTCTCTTTTCCTCTAAGTGTTCACTCCTTTCTTCTCCTTTTCTGGAGTCTTTCCTCTTTTCATTTCCCATTAAACCCCTTTTCTATGTCTCCCTGCCCAGTTTTTGTCTTGTGCAGCTTTTACAGCCTACAAGCCTAAACTTTTTTGTAATTTCAATTTCTTGGGGGGAGCTGTGTGGTTTCCTTTTCTTCTGACTGATGTCGATTGCCTTTTGGATCAAATGTTGACACAGCTTGTGCTTCCAGGTAACACATATAATACCTCATGGAAAAGAAGGATTTATATCCTATAAAAACACCAAAGCATGAGTTGATTTGAATATTTTCAAACTATGGTCACTTAAAATAAAGATATTTTTCATAAGCTTCATAAGTTATTATAAAGGAATATTGATAGAGGAAAGAAAATATTTTAAAAGTAAGGTTTTCTGCAGTATCATATATTCATCTGCTTTTCACAACTGAATGGCTTTGAAATGCTCTGTTAAGCTGAGAGTAAATACAGTATGAGAAATAATGCTCTGTCTGTAAATGCTGAGATATGTGTATTTTCACTACCAAGTACACTATTATCAAAACACATCCTATCAATTGCTGAAAACAACTTTCTCCATATTTGAGTAATGTTTTGTATTCATTTATTTATCTAGGATGAAGAATAGCAGGAACATGAGAGGCTTTCCTGGGAATGCATCCAAGGAGCGCTGGTGGAGGCTCTCTAGTTAATCACTTTGTCAAAAGGAGTACTTTTTCCAGTGTGCAACATTATTCACTTAACTTTTCATTAGGCCTTTTCATGTAAGTACTACCAAAGCAAGCAGCTGTGACACAGAAACCTTCTTTTATGCCAGATCACTTGAACCTCCTGACTTTTCATCTGTGCATCAACAAATTCAGAATATGAATGAATATAGAGCTGGTGCATTGCTAACCCACAGCAGGCTGAGCTCCCTCAAATCCCAGTGCTTACTGCAGTCTTGCTCAGTTTGCTGTTCCTATGTCATAAGTGAGTGCTCCTCAGAAAGGATGTGAAGTCCCCGAGCACATGTGTCCACTTCCACCATAAAAGTGGATTCAGGTGCTTGGCATGGCTGTCTGCAGGCAGATTTTCCTTAAATTATTGATAGCTGCACTCACAGTGCCCAGGGTTCTCTGGCTGGCTGTACCCATGCTGTGCTTACAGGACTTTACAGAACACGTGGTAAGGATCTCGCTTTGTTGTTGACATGACCTATTTTCATGTTTTCAGGTGAAAAATTATGCTAAATGAACTTTCTTACACCTACTATGATATGATGAGAAATTGCTGTTTTTACAGTCACAGCTGTCCTGAAATGTTGTAGAACTTTTAGTGTTGTGAGGCCCTAGGGTTTGACTGCCAGAAGGTACTGAATGAAGAAAGAAGAGAAACATATTAGAAATTAACCTGAGTGATGTTACTTTTAAATCTTATAGGCAAAAGGAAATACATCAAATGAGTTGAACCAGGAACTTACCATTAGTCTAATTAGTATATTGTTACTCTAGTCAAACATATCTGATTAATTCAAAAAAGCCTCATAAATGACATGGTAGAAAATTACAGAAGAGTATCTTCCCATTATCCACCTCTTTTCTCTGGCATTGTCTCAGGGCCCTCAGGGCATTGGTTTTGGTCCCCCTCAAAAAGAAGGGGGTGTTTATAAAGTTGTGTCAGCATAATAAGGACAGAAAGGGTTATTATTTGTTAAGGAGTAGCAAATTGTTTTCTAGATTCTTTTTTTATGCTTTATAAACAGATGGAAAACTTATTGTTTGCTTTGAGCACAGACTGGTGGAGCTTGTGAGGCGATAGAGCAGATTTGCAGACACGGTGTGGGCAAAGCAAGAACATTGCACTGGCTGGGCTGGGGTCAGCTTTAAGCAAGGCCTATAATTTTGTGCAATTAATAATGGGTGTTTGGTGGCTCTTGCAATGGAATGGCTGGTTTCTTGATAAAGTTCATTTTGTTTGGAAACATAATGATTTGCAGATGGAATTAACCCTTTTTATTGTAGCTGTGCCATATCCTGTGTTGCACTTTTCAGGTGTAATTGCTGTAAGGAACAGTAAGTGATGTTTCATGCCACAAAAGGATAGCTACTCATTGTATTTGGGCTTCCTCCAGATGAAAGGTAATGTCTATTTCTTAAATGTTTTACAGTTTTTAGAATTGCTTTGAAATTCTCTGCAGTTTTGGGGGCAAAACCAAAAATTTTGTAGTGACTGAGTGAACTGATTTATGAAAAATTTGTTTCTAGCAGCTATTTCCCAGACAATTGTATGTGAGTATAATCTGCATATATTTCAAAGATATGAGCACTTGAGTCAGAAGAAATGACCAGTGTTACATCAGAATAGTTGATTGTGCTGGTTCTAGTCACATAGCAGACTTTGGATCTCCTCTTAGAAAGCTCTTACAAGGGGATCCCCAAGAGTCCATTGTTTCAAACCCAAGTTTTCCTGCAGATTAAACCATATATGACTGTGGGACATGGTTTCCTTTAATGTGCTTGGAGCTACTGGGATGCTTTTCAAACTTCCTTGTGCTTGGTGGCTTGAAAAACACAGTTTTGTCAGGATGCTGCACACCTGTAACCTCCACTGATTTCTGGGATTTGCAGACTTGGTCTCAGCCTGTACCAGCTGTTCATCTGGCTCATTGTCACCTCCTTAATCACAGGCAGCACTTCTGTTGCATAATACAAAAGAACTTGGTTTCTTTTTTCCACCTTTGCTGCCTCAGTCCTCACAATGAACTGAAGAACTACGTTTTTGTTTGACCCCATAGCTAAGGACAGCTTTAATCACAAGGTTGCTTTTGTAGACAGACCACTGAATTTTGTATTCCTCTGGCATTACAGCATAGATGTTTTGTGCCAGTGGTGTTTACATTAGAAAAAAAGAGCTCCTTTATGTACTATGAAAGCAACAGATTGAGTGCAGTAGTTTGTTCTGCATTTTCTGTATTGTTTGCTGACTGTTATTAACTCCACCTCATTTATTCCTTTAAAAGCTTGCAAGTTTCAATTGTGTAATTCTCAGTGTGCTAAAGGCTACATTTGAGGTATGTGCATTCAAAATTTGTTCAGTAGGGATAGTTTACTTCCACTGGTTATTATTTTAGGCATGTTTGCAACAAGGAGAAAAAAGGTTTTATTTTTGTTTCAGATCTGCTGTGTTCTAGGAAATTCAAGCATATGCTGTGAAAGCGTGAAAACCTGGAGGTCCCAGAGCAAAATTTTTCTAGTCTTGGAGGCCAGAGAGCTAGAAAGCCCATTCTCCAGTCTTTACATTTTATGTCCTGGAGTAAGAGAGGTCATAATTGTCTTGTTGCTTTATTTAGCACGAGTAACTGAGTGTGGTCACCTTTTAGAACAGTGATTGTGTTCATGGACCAACATGGATGAATTTCCTTCTGTGGAATGACATGGCACCACCATAAACAGCATGAGCAGGGACTTTGGAGGGGCAGCACAATTTGCAGCTCAGGAAATCCTAATCAAGAGCAAAAGGAGTGCATTATAGCAGATATTTTCATATCATTAAATGCAGTGGGTTTTGTTTGGTTTGTTTTTTTTCTTCAGAAGATATGTGGGGCTGCTCCTATGTAAGAAGTACAACACTGGCATTTATTGAAATGGGAAATAAGCTGGTTTGTGTCTGTTTTGGAGCTTTCCCTCTGTCTTGTGCATCCTTTTGGTGACTTGGGTGCTTCTTGGCTGGAAAAGCTGCAAAGTGTCTGGGCTTCAGTGCTTTCCTGCCAGGAGGGTGGTATCTAAAGGAATGGCTTCCACATGGAGAGAAGTTGCACATCTGCAAGTGTATTCTGGCCCTTAATTAATAAAAAGAGCCTTATAGGATGGGTACAAGCCCATGTTAGTTATGGCTTGTCACAGGGCTTTGAAAGTGTCTTTAAAAAACACGTGTGTGTCTGGCATGGGCTCTTTGTGGGGAAAGACACATGGAGTGGTTGTAGAGCAGTGTGACAGACAGATGGACAGGGTGATGGATTGGGAGGGATAGGCCAGTGCAAAGCTTGTCAGTTGAGATAAATGATAGAGGAAAGAAGTTTTGACACGGGACAAATTTTATGTGGTAGCAGATGAGCATCTGTCAGGTGGATTTGAATGAAGAAGGGACACAATGAAATGCTGAGCAAGGAGAGCAGCTTGTTTTTGTTACATCTGGTGTTTTTATGGGACTGTGAGACAGGCAGCTTGGAGAGCCGGGAAAAGCAGTGACACGGGAGCCAGGACTGAGTAAAGGTGTGAAGAAGAGATCAGGGATGGGGGTGCAATGTAAGCAACCACCCCCAGAAGTTTTACAGAAGTGCAGCCAGTAAATAGAGTTTGTAGGTGGAGGCCCTGGGTTTTGTATTCCAGGTGAGCAATCTCCTAGTGGATCTGCAGAATCCCTGAGGGTGCAGGGCTAAGGAGGAGGAAATGAAGACATGTCAAGCATGAAGAATCATAACTCGGTGTTTGGCTGCACTGTTGTGTGAGTCTGTCCATCACTGTATGAAACCTCTGTGACAGGCAGGGATTTGTCACGAGTAGAGCCTGGTGTGTGAAATCAACCTTCTCTTCTGCTCTGTCTGAGAAAAAGAGAGCACCTCTATCATACAATCCCACTTCTAATTACAAATAATTTATAACCTACAGTCCTAAAGCAGCTTGGGAGGAATTATTTCAACAATGTATTCTTAATCATGTATTGCAAGACCAAATTGGAATAATGCTTTTAAACTTGAAACATTCTTCATCTGATCTAATATTACAGCTAATCCATCAGGAATGGATCCTGAAGTCTCTTAAAAAAGGCTGTTGCTGGTGTAAATGGATATAATGCTAGCATTGTCTTGCCAAATAGAAAGTGATACTATAAGTCCTCATAGTGGCAAAGACAGATTGATAGTTTGTGGAAAGATATCCCCAACAACATCTGATGGGTACCAGTCTTCATCCTTGGATATCAGTGCTGCAGTTCACCATGTCAAAAAAAGGTAAATGTTGTTAAAGAAGTATAATGGAATCATTAAAATAGAACCAGACCTGATCCCACTCGAGACAGGACCAACTGTACCTAAATCTCTGCCCAGGAACTGAAACTGAGCACCTGCAATTGTTCTTGTTCCCTGTGTTTTTACAGTAATAAATGGCATTTCCATGCCTCTGCTCTGGGGAATATTTTCTTCATAACAAAATTACTCCTATCTTTTCTTACTTTGATTTTCATGAGCAAAGCAAGAAATACCATAGACAAAAATTGCCAACAACTCAGTAAAACATTTCTGCTCTTACAACCAAGTAAAGAGAAAATTTCTTTCAGAAGACACCAAACTCAGGGATATGCTGTGTTTAAGGAGTGAAAATAAATATAAGAATTTATGGACTAGCCAATCCACAGGCTTGCTGATCAACAAAACAGGAGTCTTAAAGCTTACAGATAATGTAGATATGTTGGAGTCACACTGAGATTTGTTCATTTCTTGTGAGAGAATATCAAAGGTTTTGGTCCTGATTAGGGACAGAGCAATAGCAGAGTATAGGAGTTGTGATGAATTATTTCTTTCCTAATGTTTTTGGGTGACACATTCTATTAAATATTAGTGAAGTAGCTTCTCTCAGCTCAGCTGCTGGAGCTCTTGTCCCTCTGCAGGCATTTTGCTGTGTTTTTGTCACTTTATTTACTCAGAAATGCAGTATTTCTGCTGGCCTCCCATTTCACAAAGCAACACCCAGAAAAAGAGAAGTTTGGGTTATATGTCAGGAATATTTTGCTGGAACAATTAGATTTTGGGAAAAAAATGAAGCTAGTTAAGCAAAGTGGACACTGTGAGCCATTTGGGTGCTAGTTAAACATCACTGAAAATTATACAGGAAGGGAGTAATTCTACAAAATGAAGTGTAAAAACTGGATAATCCAAGTGATCATTTTGTATGGGGTCCTTACTGTCTATTGTTTGGAGAGAGACAGGCAATGGTCTTGTTAGTAATCCCATGGAAAAAGAGAATTGAGACACTAGTTTTGCAGAATCTCAGGGAGTAATTGCAATTTTTAAGCTGTTACTTCACTATTCAGGATTGTACTTGAAATGGAGAAAAGAATGCTTTTATTTCCTAAAGTTCATACAGGAAGAGTGATAGAGAAGGAAGTGAGTTAAACCCAAGGCAAATGTGCAAATGATTATTAGTGCTTTCTTTAGTCTGGATTTTTTGTCACAGTTTTCAAAAAATGTTTTAGAAAAGAAGTAATTGTTACCATATTCTGGTCATTAGTTATCTGGGAGTTTTGTGTTCAGATATTTATTTTAACATGACAATAATGGTTATTTGACAATATTTTTATAGTTTAAGATATCTGAAGACTACACCTCTTTTTTTCACTACCCCATATGTTTTCCTTTTCCAAATTTAAAGGAATGTAACATGATATTTGCTTCATTTAACCTCTGAGCTGGCAAACAGATAAGGATGAAGTGGATGATAGGAGAATTAGCTTTTAAATTGCAGAGCACTAATTTAGAAACAATGTAGAACAATCTCCTACAAGCTGATGTTTGACTTTTTCCATGCCTAGATGAAAATTCTGTGGCTGTTAAAGACAGGAGAGCTATCTAGCACTTAGGGATGTCATCAGCTTTTGTCCAACAGCTATCAAGGACTGTATCCAACTGAAAAGGAACAGAAAGGTTTAAATCAGCCAGGAGTAATAGAAGGTTTGGGATTAAGCTCTGTTACATAGGAGGACAAATTCTGCCACCTGCTATGGCTTTACAAACTTTGTTTTTGAAATACAGGTTTCTCTTCTCATTAATTGTGGGTCCTGTACTATTTTTAAATAAAACTGGCAGCCAGTAATGTGAACTTAAATGGTTATGCTGGGAGATACTGTTGCAGGACATGTTGCTGTGTAGTCATGGGGTGGGGGAGAAAAGACAGAACAGTTGACAGTAGCATACAGAAAATTCGGTTACTAAACTTTTACTGTGTAGAAGTGAAATAAAGCCTCCATGGCCTCCTTTGCTCTGGACAATAATCAGTGTTTGAGCAGTCAGCAATGCATGGTGGATTGCACCAGTTTAGCTCTGTAGAGCCTAAACCCAAGGATCCTTTGTTTGCCTTAAAAAGGCATGAGAAACTCTAGGCCTAAATGAAAGTTTTGACATTTTTTGTTCCCACACATGGAAGTTACTCCACCTTTCACACCTGCTTTTCTGTTTGAGTGTGAGGTCTGTTCCAGCAAGTAATCACATGAAAACAGAGTTGTGACTGCAGGTTCAGGGCTGTAGCAGGAGTTAATTTTCATTAATTTAGGATTGTGTTGTATGCTTTTAAGATGACAAGGTCTCAAAGAACTGCAAAACTCTCAACTCCCATCCTGGCAGGTAAATAATGAAGAAATCACCTCTGAAGTACTTCAAACACTTCTGAATAATAAAGTACAGTGACAAAGATTTTTCCAAATGAACTCTCAATGCAAGGTATTCCATTGCATTGTTCTTCTGTAGAGACTGCCAGTTTATTTCTTGCACTCTTTATCTCACATTCTTCTAAGCACATGCTGTTACCTTTCTTTGTGCTGCTTCATATTCCCATTATTGCTTCTTCACTCAGTCAGGCCATTCCAACATACACATTGCACCTGCTTGGATATCTTTAAAACTACCTCTGCAAATCCCTAAATCCATTACAGATGCAAACGAGAGCCTCGCAGTGAGACAGTCTGTCTTTTGGACACCAGCTTGTCATCAGAAATCTCACTATCACTTCTTCACCTGCTCATGTGGTACCCAGCTGTGCCTTGCTGGCCCTGCTTTTGCCTGGAGTGTGAGATTTGCTGTTCAGAGGTGAGATTCCCATTTCTGAAAGACTCCGTGTCAATCTCTCATTGGCTTCTCTGTGTTGTTCCAGAGAACATACAGAATTAGATTTTGATGGGGGAGAGGGGAATGCTTTAGTTCTTCTTCCATGTGCATTAAAATATAAGGGCATATTGTAAAGAAAATAGAGCTGCTTAAGGATGCAGAGTGGATAGAGTGAAAACTTCCAATAACTCTGGAAGTCAGGATCTTTACATGTTTCACGTTACAGTTCTCTGTGTTAACACTTGGCCACGGTGCTGTGCAGCTCCTAATGCATCAGCATTATGGAAACATCTGGGCTAAATAGCTTCATGCCGATCTACTGAGAAAATTCACCGAGGATTCAATACTTTTTAAGATATTTCATTTTCTGTCTAGGATAGTAGGTTGCATTATGCTTATATACCGATTTATGAAACACACAGGAACGTTTTGTTTCTTTTTTTTTTTTCTTTTTAGTCTTTTAAGTGCCTACAGGGCACATCTGTGCTTTTTTATTAAGAGCTATGTTATGGCTGGGCCTTGCGTGGCTGCAGTGTGGGAGAGGGAGCAAAGAAGTTCCTTTTCCCTTTGCACAGCCCATTCTGAGACTGCCAAAAATCACAAACCTCTCCAGAGCCAGGAGTAATCCTTTGAAAGGAAGATGTTTCTGCTGCATGTCTGTCCTGCTGGCCAGGAGAGCTGGCTGACCATGTGGGAAAGTACCAAATGACTCCATTGCAGCACAGCCAAGGTGCTCTGGTTGGAAGCCCCTTTGCTGCAGGCATTGCTTTGCACAGGCTGTCTGTCCCTGGCACACCCTTCTGCTGGGACTGCAGGAGCAGCACATCCTCTGGCATCCTCTGGTCTCACCCAGGTGCTGTTCTGGGGACACCCAACTCTGCTTTGGTGTGTTTGTGTTGTGCTGGTACAGAGAGGATAAATAGCAAGCACTGAAATCTGCCTTGAGCTCTCTTGTAGGGCACACACAACTCCTGCTGGCTGTGAGGTCTGTAGTGTTGTGAGCTGATCCCATTTAGTGTCACAAGGAGATTTTGGGTTGTAAAACTTCCCTGCCTCCCTGAAAAGCGTGCATGCCGTACATTGCTCTGCCGCATAACCCATATAAAAATTACCTGCTAGCAAGGTGTTTCAGGAGTGACTTTGGCCTGTGTCTTGCAGGTCAGTGGTGAGCATCTCTGTCTTGAGTTACAGTCCAGCAGATGATCAGTGTGGGGCTCACTCTGACACCATGTGAAATAACTGCCATTAAATTTTTATTAGTGGGCAAACCCTACATTCTCATTCTTTAAGAGGTGAGGGATTGCTACTGAGCATTCATTTTTTGCCCTGGAAGCATTAATGTGCTGGATACATCTTTTAATTGCTTCCTTCTGGCTCTGAAAGCTCAGCCTTCATCTGGTGTTCAGGTTGGACTTCAAATGAGGCAAGGAGCTGGAGAAGAGACATTTTGTGTGTAGGGGCCTGGGCTGTGCTATGGCCCTACCTTCCGAGGTGACGAGTTTGTATAAATTAACTGCTTGATCAGGAGTGAGTCCCAGTCATGGACTAGAGATTTCCAGGTGTGATGACACAGAATTAGTCTGCTATGAAGATGACATTTTTCTGTGTGGAGAAGAGATTGTTATCATCCTTTCTGTTAGTGTCAGATGATAAAGTAAATTCAGCCAGGCTTGTGCAGCATGAAAAATACATCAACTTCTGGTTTTTTTTTTTCAAGTCATATCCTTGAATTTTACTCACATTTGAGAGCAGTAAATTAAACTGCTTCTCATGGTGTGAATTGTTAAATAGTCTGATACAAATTTTTTCTTTTGTCTCCTTAATTAATTTGGATGTCTTTTCTTCTAGTGAAGGGGTTGATTTTCACCGACTGTAATGTTTTAAGCTGACGTGATAAACTCTTTCTCTAATGGAAAACCAGTTAAAAAGCAGACCTGGGAGCAGTAATACCAGCTTGTCACCCAACACTGCTTGCCTTGAGTAGGTATATGAACTCCTTTAGTATCCCTTCTCCCAAAGGTACATGTTTTGTGGGGTATAAATAAGGACCTTTTTATGTTGTGCTGACTTTCTCTTCAGCAGGCCAAAGAAATGTAAATATAGATCAGGAAACGTTCAAGACAATCCGTGGTGTGGGGAGTTAATCTATTTTATATGCATATAAAAAGCTTTTATAGGAATGACCATCAACACAAGCTCTTGTACAATGTGCACTGCAAATAAAGTTGTGTCCCAGGCCTCTAAATCTCAGCAGCCTGGGCTGCTCTGAGCATTGAGAGACAGCCCAGCTGAGCACTGAGAGCAGAATGCTGGCACATAGCACTTCAGGTCATTGTGAATTTCCCAGCTTTCAACTGAGCCCTAAACACAAGAGTCAAACTCTATGATGGGGCCTCTGCGAGCGTGAGCTTCCCTGGGTGCGCTGGGATTTTCTGGGATGAGAACAAAGCGCCTCTGTCTGAGGGCTCAGCTCTCCTGGTGACTAATCTGGAGCTGGAGACTCAGCCCCAACAGGAACTGGTTCCTCTGCTCTGGGTTCCAGCTGCTGGGCACAGTTTGTTGACTTTACCCTCTGCAAACCTTGTAATGTGTATACTTAAAGGAAAAAAAGTCTACAAACTTCAGAAGATGAAAGACACCACTTGATTATCTTCCACCTCTGAGTATTGGAACAAAGAGCCAACATGGAGCCATGATTATATTTTTTAATGCTTAATTGTTGCCATGTATTCTGAAAATATATTGAGGAGTGCTCTGTGATTTTTGTATGCACTGGAATATAGGTGTGCAAAGCTGAACAGCTTGATTTCCTTTCTGTGATTGGTGTTTGCAGTAACTTAGAATCTTAAAGTGTTTTACCAAAGTGAAGCACACCTCCCAATTCAAAAAGGAACAGTGATGGTGAGTATCTACTGGAGAGGTAGTGTTTTGTTTAAGGTTTTTCTTTTTTTTTTTCTTCTGTTGTTTTTTTGATTTTTTTGTTTTTTTAATTCTGATTTGATAAACAAAGAACAAAAAACTCTTGCCTGGAGTAAATTCCAGGGAAGAGACATAGCACAGTGTGGTTTTTTGTATTAAATTCCAGGTAAGTGATGCAGCTGAACTTGTTCAGTTGGCATTACAGAAGTTTTCAAGTCCCCAAATGTACTGATGACGGGTGTGTGTTCTGACATTCAGCAATACCCACGTGTCTGAATTCCATGTCATTCCTGCTCTGTTGCAGATGCACTTTTCTCAGCCATTCACAGTACTGAAAGTGCCAAGTATCACATTCACACTGCTTAAGGAAATAATGAAATGAAAACATTTTTTCCAGGACATTTATTGACCATGTGTCCAAGGGGGATCCCATCAACAGCCCAAGAGAGAAATGCTGTTCAGAAAAATCACAGGATGATGCTTTGCAGCTCTCACTTGTTCTGAGGACACCCATGATCTCCATCTGTTTTCTCAGGTATTTTCAGGTGGAGAGGGATAAATTGGCACAAGCTGTTGTATGGAACAGTTCTTTCTGTATTTAGAAATATTTATTCAAACTTAGTCATTTTTTTTACTGTTCTACATGGTCTTAACTAAAATTGGTGCAGTGTTTTGGAAAATACTATATGTAGTTTATTTATCTTTTTATTGGGGAGAAATAAGGTAGCATTGTCAGCATGTTCTGCATTCTTTCCTTTCCCAATGGCAAGAATTTCTGTGGAAAGTTGGAGGAAGAAGTTGATCCCACAACATGTTTGGTCTTGAGATGGGGTTTTCCCTGGAATGTCTGAAGGCACCAAAGGTAGGTGATGATTGTTACTTGTGTTTTACAGTTGGCAAAATTAAACCACCAGAGGTTTAAGTGGTCCACCTGAAGATCAGATAATAAATCCAGAGTATGTTAAGCACCAAACTGTCCAGTTTTCAGCCTCTGGCAGCATAGCTCTGCTTAGAAGGTTTGGGGATTTTTTCCTTTTCTAATTAGTCATGGAAAGAGTGAATGTGCAGGAATCTCATACACTTTCAATCACACAGTTCTTTTTCATTGATGCAAAGCATTTCTGGGGTGTGAGTTCACAGGGAGAAAGGGTGACTGAGGTGAGAAGTGTTCAAACAGCTGAAAAAACCACACATGCACTTGAAATTACTTCAGGGTTTATAAGTTCATAAAAGCCTCATAACTGTAAGGTTTATTAGCCAGCATAATGATTTTCCAAGGGAAATAAGGGGAGTTGTGAGTTAATTATCCCTCCACTATGGTGCATGTGCTGTACCACGGAGGAAAAAGATCATTTTTCTTTCTTTTCTGCATGTGATTGACCAATACAGTGGTGATACAGAGAGGTTATGTGGCTAGGAAAACAAAGCAAAAATCCTAGCAGACCAAAGAGTGACGCTGGGGTGTGTCATGCTGAAATGCCACCAGTAGAGATAACTCATTATTAATGCTCCTGCACACAGCAAGGGAGCCTTTGGGGAACGTTCTTCTGGATGGCTGTGCCATTTTTCTCTGACTTGCAAAAGAGCTGCGCTCTCACTGAAGCTCATTCAGAGAAATGAGCATGGCAGATCAGAGGAATGGATTTTAAAGCAAAATCCACAGCTTTTAGGTGGATTGAGTTATTTTTCTGATGTGAGTTTTGTTAGGATATTGATCTTCCAAAGTGTGATTTCTGTGGTTAGAGTAATATCCTTGGTGGACTTTGGTGCAGCTGGCAAGTATGATTCACTAAAAGTTTTTATTTTAGAATGATTTTTTTTTTCAGGAAACGTAATTTTTTCCACAAGACTCTGAAAGAAATTTATAATGCATATAAATGGAGTTTATTAAGGCTTTGGCAGATCGTGACCCACGTTAATTTGTAAAACTCAGCATCTCATAGCAAGTTGTCAAATTTAATGTTCTTGGGTTCAGGTAATGATTCCTGGATATAATTCTCTGATCCTGACCTCAAACACCATATTTCCTTGGACAAGAACATGTTTTCTCCAGTAGGTGTGGGACTAAAGCTTATATATTGATCAGACCAGCTGCTTCCTGACTGAAGTATGAGAATAATTCACATCTGAAGTGAGCAGCAAATATAAAAGTGGCTCAACAGCTGTGTGAGCTAAACAGACATTTGAAAATAATGTCATTTATAAGTTCCTAAAGCCTCCAAAGAGTAAGGATTATTGGTCAGCCTACTAATTTTCCAAGGGAAGTAGGTGGTGGGAGTTAACCCTCCAGCACACTGCACACATTTTGGCACTGAAGAAAGTACTCCATGGAACAGTGTTTCACCTTTTTATTTGCTGATGAGAAATCAAAAGCACTGGGGAAAAGCACTGACAAGTCAAAAGCACTGGGAAATCCCTATAGTTGGGGGTTTTTTTGGTTTTTTTTCAACTGCAGGCTGTTATGCCACTTTAAATAAACATGGTAATCTACCAGACTAGTATTAAGATAAATGTTTTGTGGCCTCAGCTAAGTCCATTTCCTGCACTCATTTCTCAGCGTGCAGTTGAGAATGGCAATAGCTGGAGCACTTGGGAGAGATCTGGACAGACACTGATAAAGTAATCAGTGAAAAAGCAGTTGATCACACTCATGGGTGGTCCTTTGCAATGTGTTGTTTACAGAAATCTCTGGCATTATTTGCAACAGAAGCATTCTTCTGTCAGGGGGCTGTTCTGGTTTTTCTGAAGTGTTCTGTGTCAGTTAATAGGCTGATGTCCTAAAGAGGGAGATTGAGAGGGCTGGGATTAAAATCCACTGATGCAAGAGATCATGCACTTTCCCTGTCTGTAACACAGGACAATTGTCATTTAGAAAGGTGACTGATTGCTCACCTGGTTTGGCTACCTGAACAAAGGAGTTGAAAATGGACCTCTTAGCTGAGTGAGTTTATTCCTGTGAGGATCCCCTTGCTGGTTTGGGAGACTAAGGGATAAAACATGATGCAAGGGCTTTGGACACTTGGGGTATCCATGAGAATGGAAGGCCAGGTATTCAGTAAGTTTTCCTTGGGACAGGAAGAAACAAGGCAGGTTTGGCCCTACAAAGTTGTTTGCAGGCTGAGAGAGTTCAAGTTTAGCAGAAGGTGTTAGATCACTCTAACGATTCCAAAAAATTTCCAGATAGTGACAGGAGACTTGACAGCAGAGTACCAGAAACAGCAATCCAGATGAAACAGCCCTGGAGTCCCCTTCTTTGTTTTTATCTTTCTCTTCAACATCTGTGTTTTTTCCAATGAAACTTTTGTAACAGGTAAGGTACAGCAGACAACGATCCCTCTGTGGCAATATTTCTCCTCCTAGATCTTGAAGGAATACTGATTTGGCTTCCATAGTTTATTTACTGGCATTGCCTGTGCTGGCTGTAGGAAGATCGTAACAGTGTGGTACCGTGAGTAATGATGCACGTGGGGGCCTGATGAGCTCCCAGCAGATCATCTGAAGGCTGATGCCATGTTGCAGGAAACTTAATAGAAGCCCTTCAAATCATCAGGTACTTTTTCCCTCTCAGGACTTGCTGCTGCAGAGTTTCAAGACTCCCTTTGAATGGTTTATTGTTCCTCTTTGTGTCCTGTGGGAGACAAAGAGCTGCTCTATGTTGCTGGTCATTATGGGAATCCTCACTGTTGTCTCACTAGAAATATCATAAGAGGTGCCATTGCAAAAAGATGGATTTCAGAATTACATGTGTACAGTGGATGATAAACACAGGTGACAACAAAGAAGCATCAGTGAGAACTGGCTGTAGGAAAGCTACTGCACTGACTCAGTCTCCTTCAGTAAAAATGAGTGTGGTCCACAGATTTTGGTTATTCCAGCAAAGCACAGAGTTTAGCTTATCACATTTTTGGTTTCATTTAAGCTTACAGAAAGGTTTATTGGAGCCTTGAGCTCCACATCAAAACAAAACCATTAAAAACTTCAAAACTTTACAAGGATTTTTTTTTTTTTCCTTCATTCACTCATTTCTATTCAAATCCATTTTTTCCCCTCAGCTGAGGACACTGGCAGATGAATTGATATCCCTGAGCTAATGTTCATTCTGGTGGGACCCCAAACTTAAGAGAGACCTTGATGGGTGTTCCCCTCCAGCAGCGACCTGTGGTTCTTGGCAGCCCTGGGAAGGAAAGGAAAGGGGTGACACCAGCCAGAGGAAGGGTTTCTGTTTTCAGTGCACCGGCCAGATTTTGGGTGCTGCTGCCAAGAATGCAGATTTTATTAGCGCTGCAAAAAGAAACTCTGTTCAGGGGTCTTTATTTTCAATTCCAGTTTAATTCATGTTAATACTGCAAAGCATATTCTCCACTACCCTAATGCCATTTCACAGCCCCAGGTGGAGTTGCTCTCGTGTTATGGAGTGGAAATGGGTTCAGTGTCTTTAGGGAGTTGGAGTTATTATACCAGATTTAAAGCATAAATGGGAAAATTATGTTGGTGGGGAAGAGATGGGGTAGGGAGAGGAAAGGCCTGGGATATATGAACTGGTCTCAGAAAGAACCAGTGTGAAATTTCATCCCCTTCTCAAGGCGACACCAGCCTTTTCAAAGTCTCCCCCATTTTTCCAGGCTTAAAGTAAATAAGTAAATAGCTCATGCTCCCACTTGCTGGCTTCCAATGGAACCCAGAACCAGGGGGTACCAAAGAGAGACAAACAGTCATTTAATGCTGTGAAAGGAAATAATTTGCAACTGGATGAGGATGAGGTGGGATTGGTTCTTAGGAATTTCCCCATTTGGTTTCTGTAGCAGAGGAGTGCAGCAGAAGAATTTTGTTCACCTATTCCTATGTTCACTATCTACACCAAACAGGCTATGCCAGGTGCTTGAGTGAAGAAATAATTACTGAAACTTCCGTGTACATTAGTTCTAAACCCTTATTTTGTTACTTACTTTAATTATCCAAGCCAAATAAACACTGAGCAGTGTGTCTCACGTTAATTTAGGCCCAGGCTCAGCAAGGTAATTTAATTAAGCACCAGAGTAATTCACAGCACATTACAAGTCCCACTGAAACCTACTTCTGCCGTTTTGCAGTTGTTTCGAAGCTGGTTTTACTTCTTGACTCTCCAAGACAAGCCAAGCTTATTTTTTTTCATTTCAGCTCAAGTTCTGAGCAGGGGAGAAAGGCAATTTGAGGTTAAGTGGAGAAAAGTTTTACAGACTGCTTGGGGAAAAGCTGAATTTTAAGTAGAAATGAATGCAGAGGATCTGAAGGACGCGTGGGCTGGGTGTTTCTGAAGCTGCAGGTGGAGGGTCCTTGCTGTGTACCCAATTCCCAAGGTGCTGCTTGGGTGGGTCAGCTCATGAGGGAACAGGACATATAACATCTTTTTAGATGTTTAACATCATTTTAACATCATTTTAAATACCCTGGGGCTGGAATCTGCCCATCACTAGGAGTGCAGTGATAAAAGCTTTGTTGGATGCTGGCAGAAACCAAATCTGCACTTGATTGCTCACCTTGCCTGGGTAGCTCAGAGTGTGCTGGGGGAGTTTTTTGCTGCTGCTGAAACCTTAGCAGAGGAATTGCCTGGATGCATTTCTGTTCTAAAGAAACCCTCACCTTGGCATTAGCTGGGTTGAAAAACTTTCAGGATCCAGCTTGCTCAGAGTGTGGTCCTGCTCATGTTGGTATGAATAACTCCATTATGTAAAAAAAATTATGACTGCATAAATTAGAAGAAACTTGGATTCTGTGCCATTCTTTCAAGAAATCGTGAATGCAGTTGGGGAATTGACAAATATTAATTGAAAACACCAGACAAAAATTGTGTATTTCCTGTTATGGCTACAACAGTGTTACAACTCGCTTTCTTTTAGCTTTACATAATTATCCAGATAATTAAGCATTTTGCTTTAAACCTGCTAAAATCATGCTATATAAAAATTAGTGCCAGTTTTATATAAAATGTAGAGAAACTTAGCCCATATAAAATGGTTTTTAGTTGAGGAAAATACCCAAACAATTTAATGGAAGTTTGGAAACATTTTTACAGAACTTCTAATGTAATGATAGAGAAAATACCGAAAGATTAGCATTTTAAACCAAATGTTTTTTGTGTAAAACAAGAAGAATCAATCATCACGTTAAAGGAGTGTTGTTACAACAATGAAGCAATTTATCAAATGCAAATGCAGGGTTATGAATAGACTCCAAAAAGCTCTTAGCTTCTTGTCCAGAGCTGCTTTCCCACAAAGTTAACATTAAGTCACTGACAGAGTTGCTGGGAAACTGGGATGCTTGCACATAGAAAATTTGTTTGGAAAATGTTTCTGTTTTTGGATTTATCAACACATAATTCTGAAGAAGACTTTTCTCTTTCTCTCCATACCCACTGTTTGCCTAAAATTTCAAATGGGAATGCTGCTGCCTCAAATGAGTAGTGGTGCTTGGAAGCATTTTAACCTGTTACAGTAACATTGAAATGCAAAGTTATTTAAAGAATTAAAGAAATAACTATTTAAAAATAGCACTGCTGACATTTCAAGCACTTTCAATTACTGCCACTTATTTTAACTGAATTGCTTGTTTAGTTTGCAGCACATCTGTGCGAGCTGGTCAGTCTGTGGAAACTGCAGAGTTACTCCTGTTTCTTTACCTGCTCCAAGGGAAGTGTTCCTGAGTCAGCAAAGGGAACCCAGCACATTTTCCAGCATCCAGGAGGGAATGCTCGGGAGAAAGACAGGCAAACCCCAGTAAGAGTAAACAGGAGCAAGAGCAGCTTGGAAGGAAGGCCCAAGTGGACACCAGGAGGAAGAGCTGAGCACTCTCACTCTGGCAGTGGGGTAAGAAAACTTAGAGCAAGTACACACAGCAAGACCAGATTGCATTGCACAAATTTATAATCCCTGCTACACTGAAAGTCACAGCAGGAGTGCTTGTCTCAGTCTTGTCTCTGACACTCCTGTTCTTCAGAAAGCATAATGCTGTCCAGGGACTGGGGGTGTGAAGGAAACCCTTCCTTCCTCCCAGCTGCTCCTCACGTGTCCCAGGACTGCCACAAGAGGGGATTTGGGTTAGGGTTCTGCTCTCAGAACAAGCAACCCTAAGCCTTCTCTAATAGGCCCCTCATTGTCCTTGTCCCTGTTCTCCAGGATTTTTGTGTTCTGCCCACATCCTCCTGGGATGGTGGTGCCCACAGCTGAGCCGTCCGCTTCCCCAAGCCGAGCGCGAGCGTTGCTCCATGTGTTCTACAGATGACACTTGTTTATTCTTCCCCACGATGGTTTTCCATTTTTTCCCAGCAGCAGGATGTTGTTGACTCATATTTATGATTTAATATATTATAGCTCAGTAGTGAAATGGTAGAGGATTTGTGGGTTTGATTTTTTTTTTGCCTTTCTGACTGCTTTAATAGAAAGAAAAAGAAGGTGCTATAGGATCACTGGCAGACTTAGTATATTTCATTTATTGGTTTTCTCAATGCTCAGGTTGAAAAGCCATTCACAAAAGTACCTGCTGACATCATGAATGTCACTAAGGCTGCATTATCAGAAGACCTGCACAACCCCTTTTAACCAGTATCAGCTGAGAGGGTTGTGCTTGACTTTAGGTTTGTCTTCACAAAATCATTTTAATTGTAATTTTTTTAATTGGCTCTGAAGTCAGAGTTTGAAAGCAAAGCTAAAAATCTAGTCTTCATTTCTCTTTCTGTGAAGCCAAAAGATTGCTGTCACAGCAATCTGAACTTGTTTTCAGCCAAAATATTGTCTGTGTGTCCAAGCCTTTTTCTTCCTGTCAACAGATCCATGTTGGTGGAAGTCTCAGTTTTGTTATTTATGCTTAAAACTGTGGTTTACCTTGCAGATCTACACTGGAGGCATTGTGTCGTGAGAAATAACAGAGATAAGAAGTCCTGAAAAACCATAATTTGTGTGCAAGCTGACATGTTTTGACAGCATGGACAGGGATGAAAAGGCTGTGGGTTTTTGGGGGTGTCTTTTTGTTGTTGTGTTGTTTTGTTTTGGGGTTTGAAGTTACTTTTTTAAAAATTTTAAACACGATTTGGAAAGAGATGAGTGCTTAACCTCTTGAGACTAAACATGTGTGAAGTAGCAAACTTGTGTGTTTGTTGCCCATTTCATGACTGCAAGCTAAAAATATTTTGACATCACTAGTTAAAGTTTGATAAAAGGTAATTATTGGCATAGAAACACCCAAGATGTTTGCCATGTTGGCTGCCTTTCAGTCCATCCCACTGAATATTGCAGTGCTTTCCAGTCAGACGTTAGAGACCCTTTCATGAATGCTTACAGCAACCTGGCAAAGTTTCCTTCCACTGTATGTGCACTGGCTCCATAAATCCCAGAGTATTTATTTCTGGGGCTGTTATTTTCTTCTTAGAAAAACATTTAATACTCAGACTGTATCTTCTGCATACATTCAAGTGAGAAAAGAAAAGAAAGAAAGAAGGGAAAAAAAAAGAAAGTCTTGGAATAGTTCATTTTCAGCTAATGTTTTGTGCTTGTGGATGTTGCAGCAGCTGTGGACTCTAGCAAAGCAGGGTGACTCTTCATTTAGTCTGGGACATGATTTTCCTCATTCTCCCACTGCTTCCTGAGCTCAGCATGTCCCAGTGTTGTTTGGGAGAGATACAAAGTCAGCTGGCTGCTTTTCCAGGCAGCATTACTCTCCCCATGCCTCTCCCCGCAGACAGCAACTTCTGTGTGATAAGGCTAAGTTTTCAGCTCTGAACATTCATCAAAACACACCATTCCTCTAGTAAGAGCATTAAGCTGAGATCTCTGATGCACAGCCAGTTTGTCTCCTGCACAATGCTCCTCTCAGTTTGCAGCTTTACTTCAGTAGGGTTGGAAATATTCAGGCTCTGAACCAGGACTGTGTGGCTGAGCACAGAGAGCAGGAAGCAGAAGGTTTGACAATTGCATCATTATTTGTGTCATGCAGACAGAGCAGCCCACGAGAGAGCTCTGTAGTGGTGGAAATGGGAGTCAATCCTTTCTCTCCCCATCCAGAATTCTGGGCAGTGGACTGGACAACAGCATGTATGTTCAAGGCTGCATTGTTCAGCTTCTGAGTTGTTGTTCTTTTATTATTATTATTATTATTTTTTATATTTTTTTTCTGCCTTTGTAGCTTTTCCCTCCCTCTTCTCTGCAGCATTCTCGAGGCTGATGTGTTGCTGGTAGAACCAGACACTCAGATTCATCCCAAATCTCTTCTGCTTTTTTACCAGCTCTACTTCCCAATTCAAGCTGGCCAAGGGAGCTGTGGTTCTAACCAGGCCAAGGTATATGTTAGGAAGTGAGAACAGGAGACTGTAAGCTCTTACCAGCAACAAGAAAAGGCTGCAGACAGCTTAGCAGCAATCAGGACTGGAGATGGATGGGGGCAGAATGCTGTGAGTGCTGCTGATTCCTGCAGAATTCCACTGGAATGGGTATTTCTGACTTGAGGGGAAAAAACCCTCCCTGTAAAGAATAGGGTGGGTTTAGTTCTTAGGACATTTAATGATGTACTGGCACATAGTAACTGCACTATAAATATAGTCTGAAAAAATATGAGCTTAGTTTGGAAGCTGCTCTCAGCGAAATTATGGGGTTTTGATCCTGACCTAAACTGATCCCACATGTTCCTGTATTCTCCCAGTGTTTGAGTGCACAGTAAATCAACTGTAATTTTTGCTTTTTATTGCAAAGAATGAACAGAAGAGATTGGAAATTATATGACTTTGGCATATGTTCATCACGTGGTTCAGGATTGTTTGATATCTTTTTGGGTTTAAGATTTAAATAAAGTGTAAAACAGGTACAGAGGATCAAAACCTTTTAACTGGTATTAGCTAAGAGAAAGCAGCCTGAGGTTCACCAGAGTGCTCATTTCACAAACATTCTGTGCCTCTACAGAGAAGAATGCACTGATTTTACCAGTGATAATGTGCTCTGCTCACACGTACTGACTGTGTGAAGAAATAGTACCACAGCAGGGAACACTAAAGGAGGAGGAAATATCAAGTGACTTCTTTGGTAATGATACCCACTGCTTTAAGGCAACAGCCACTGTACCCCTGCATTGTGCTGCACTCTCCTCTGAAAAATGAGCAAGTTCAGTATTCATTCTTTTTCTGTCTCCTAAGGCCTTCTCTTCCCACTTTGTCACTCCTTGTACCCACTTCAGGGGTGATGCCATGAACAAGAGTCTGCTCTGCAGCATGGAGTTTAGACTGCCCACTTCAAAACTCTTTGCCTTTCTGTTCTCAAACATTTTTTTTTGTCATCTGATCCCTACCCTCCAGTCTTTTTTAAGATATTTCATACTTTTTGTTGTTGTACCTTGTAACTTCTTCCTATTTCTTGTCTGCTTTTTCCATTTTTTTTTCTTTTAACTTATGAGTTGGTATTTATATTCTTTACTGATACTATTAAAATATGGCTAAACTGTCTTCTTGAACTTGGCTTTCCTAATGGACTGACATTCCCCTCTGAAACATTAGTCTTGCAGCATGATTTTTGTGAGCTGACTGCCCACACAAGTCTGCTGCCATGTGGGCTGTAGAGTCAGCTTGTCTGAAGCCTTCCTCAGTAATTACCAGGTAATAAAAGTTAACTGCCCCATAAAACCACATGGATGAACCATGCTATTGCTGGCTTGCCCTACTCAGCCATCCTCTCTTCCTGTGTGCTGGATCCTTTGGGCAGGGGAAAGGACTACCCAGAGTCCCTTTTGGCTCTCTTCTCTGTATTTCTGATAACTGGTGACCTGGCTATGGGTTGCTGATGACAGTGCTCAGAAGCACAGCTCAAACTAGGAGCCTGAAGCAGTGAATCTGAGTTAAGGAGTTCCTATTTTATTTGTCAGGAGGGGGGAAAAAAGAAGTTAAGGCACTCCAAAGTTATCCTCCAACACTTAACTGTTTTCTAGACACCTTGTAAAATGTTTCAAAGTAATGCTTCAAAGCTTATCTACTGCAGCACTAAATTAGCTGCTGCAGAATGAAGGTGTCTGACATGGACTCAAAAAGAGGTCAGCTTTGCAAGCTTGCCTGAATTGGCCATGACTCAAACTGGCAGAACTAGTCTTAATTTTGTAGTTGAGTAGATGTGTATAACAGCTTTATGGAGAATTGGAAATGTCAGGCTTCTGCCAACCTGCTAACAGGATTTATATCGCTCTTGTAACTCATAATTTTTACTGCTGCGGCTCTGGTATCTTCTTTTATCATGTGTGTCTTCTGCCTCATTTTTTACTTCTCAATGAGATAACAATCCCATTTGGGGTTTGGGTTTTTTTTTTTTTTCTTTTTGCTTTTGTTATAACTAAGTAACTGAGTTTTCAGTTTTCTTCAGGGTTTGCAAGTATGTCTGTGCAGAGCTCCTGGGAGAATTGTAAAGGAGTTTGAAAATTATACAGAAGGCTGTTAAAATACAGGGTGGCAGCTTGGGGGGCAGGGGGGCTTCTGAGTTGTAGAGCATCCAGAAATAGCCAGAATATTTTAAGATATTGTTTAATCTATGCTTCTGTCCCAAAGAAGAATTAATACACTAATATTCCTAACAGGAGCTTGTCTAAATTGTCCTTACATAATGACAACCCTTCAGCTTCATTAGGCAGCCTTAACCCTTGGAAAGCTTTTCTTAGTCTTGAGTCTAAATATTCCAGGGTGCCAAAAATAACCTGTTTGGGATAGTGCCAAAAGAATTCAGCTTCTCTTCTGCTTGCTGCACTGATTTTCCAGAAGTGGAGGAGGGAAAGAAGGAAAGGTGTTTTCAGACCAAAGCGGGTATTTTCAATCCTTTTTGTCAGACTGATTCTTTTTTGTCATTAACATTTCTGGGAATGCCTGCAAGCACCTCAGGGTCTCTCCTTTGCAGGAGGGATCACAGCTGAGTGTTTCCTGCACTGAAATCAAAATACTGAACTTTCTGCAAGGGCTGCACGTGGCCACGCTGCTTTTAGTTAAAAACCAATGGGCTGAGAGCTGGGCGAGGGAGCTGAGAAGGGGAAGCACTCAAGAAGGCCTTGATTAATGGCATCCCTAAATGACAATGGCTGTTTTATGGTTTTTATAAGGACTGTAGTGTTTCTCATACATAAAAATAGACAAGATGTGGTTGCAATTAATGGAGAGCTCTTTGTTGAAGCTGTTGACTGTAGGAAAGAACCCAAGGGTTTCTTATGCTCCTCAGTTGTAAAACTAACTAAATACATCTAGGGCTGCCTTGTGTCACTCCATGGCATCTTTCAAAGCTGTAATTAGCAGATATCTAATGAGTTGTGGCTATAGCATGTGGATCAGATGACTCAAGTATTTACTTTAGGCCTCTGATTCTCTGTCTCTCAAGGGAGAATAACTTGGGTATAATGGATAGAGGCTCATTTTTCATGAGTTGTCTTGCCTAGAAACTTCATTTCTTCCCCATTGTCTGTCAAACTGAGACTCCTCCAGTTTCCCCAGTGGCATGGTACATCTAAAATGTTTACTGGTGAGTCCTTGCTTCATGAAGGCTTTATTATTATTATTATTTTGTAAGAAATTAATCTGAAAACGGTATTTTCATTTGCATTTTTTAGCAAGTTTGTCCCATTCTTTCCCAGTGTAACTTTTGAGCATAAGGAACAAATCAAGCCAGGGTACATTTTTAGCCAGGGAAAGTAAGGAGCAGCTACAGCCATTCTTCCACTATTGTCTGCTTGAAAAAAGGTTAACACCTCATAGTGCCCAGGAAGAAGTTGTATTCAGGACAAGAGTTGGTGCATCAGTTCAAACTACCTAGTTTGAAGCCTTCTCATTTTTTTCAGCCCACAGGCATTTTTTCTGTGTTTTTCCCTTAGCCCATTTGAAAACTTTGAATATAAGCTTTGACAGTAGTTTCATATTGACTGTGCTTGAGCTGACCTTGGTTCAGAAATTTCCTTAATTGCTCCCTCTGCTCAGCCATTTCACCATAAAGGATAAAGATTCAGATGAACCAAATACTGAGCTAAATCAAAGCTGGATCTCTCTGTTAGCTGTTTTTCTACACAGCTGGTTGTTCCTGAAGACTCTTCAAAGCCATTCCTTAAGAAATAAGAGCAGGAGTACAGCTGTGAGAGCAGCATTACACCTAGACCCATACCTGCAAATAGTGTGCTTTGGGCAACTCCTGAAACGGCTTTATTCCTGCAATCAGTACTTTTCCAGGCATCTGTCCCAGGAGACCTGAACTGAATGTTCAACCAGTTTTTAGTAAAGAAAGAAAAAGCATGGGGGAGGTTAGCATGTGCTGTAAGAGTGTCTGTTTTGTAACAGTCATGGTTGTCCCAGTAAACATGATTGATGTGCTCTTCATCACCAGCCACTCTTAATTCTTTAGATGGTGGCAAAGATGAATAGGGAGCAAGCTTCATCCTTCTGGAAAGCTGTGAATTTAAGCAGTGCCAATCTCATGGTTACAGGCAGTTGACTGAATCCCATGGGAGGTGCAGTCAGGCCAGTAGTGCTTTTCCTAACAGGGATTTTTCATGTGCCAGTCTGGTTTTCCCCTCAGCCCAGCTGTATTGCTCTCAGTGATGAAAACAGAAAGTACTTTTTCCTTTATCAAATTGGCTGTAATCTGTGGGCACTGAGAAATTCATGTGAGTTATCCAATTTATGGAAGACAGGCATTACTTTGGCTCCAAAATACAAAAGTTTGTAGCTACATCTCTGTCTATGACAATGATTTGTCATATGGTCTAAAGATAAGGGAGTTCTTTGGGTTTTATTAACCACATATAAAGCTGTAAAACTAACTCCTGTGACTGGTGGGAACACAAGTTGTCATAAGCCATTAAGTGGGTAAATAATTTTTGCTAATAAGATAGCCTGCCTTATCTGTCAGTCAGGCAGATCTTACTTCTCTGCTGGCTGCTTTCAGACATATTTAATGGACTGAGCTAAAGTGCCTCCTAGCAAGGATCTTCTTGCTTGAAAGATGTTTGCAATTCTCACTATGAAAGCTTCCCCAAAGTGATCTTTGTAGGATCTGTTTGACTAGAACATCCAGAAGGATTACCTGTTTTACTTCTCTAAAATAGTTATGAGAGTCAACTAATTACTTCAAGCTATAAGGAAAGTAATTCCCGACTTAATGATTTAGTCTGTCAGCCCACAATCTAGAGCTGAGGGTCTGAGCTGCACAGTGTGGTCTGCCTCTGGGAACACGAAGGTACAAATAGTCTGAGCATCCCTACTCCACCAGAGCTCCCAGCTTCCAAAGTAAATGGGTGTGGCAGGCAAAGGCTGGAAACAGTGAGCCTGGGAGATGCATGGCATGGTCAGACACTTTTCACAGGAGTCTCCCACCTCTTGGGGAAGCCCCTTGGCAAAAATATTTGTAGTATTCCATCCTTTTCTTCCAAAGAAGTGACTCATGTCTGGGATCCTGCAACTTGTCCTAAAAGGGAAAGAGTGAAGCTGCTGTCGTAGAAGAACTGCATTCAGTGTTTTCCCTCCCTTCAGCCCATTTTTCTAACTGAACAAGGCAAAAACTGGCAGAGCATCTTAGCAGTTTTCTGTCTTGGAATTCCAAACCATTGAAAACAACAGAGCCTGTTACTGAGTTTTCACTCAGAGGAGGGACATGGATAAATAACACAATTGCATTTGGAGATGAATATATGAGTTGACCTTCAGGTCTTTTCAACTTGCTTGCAATGATTGATATGAAATTATTATAAAAAAAAATAAATCTAATTGTATTATAATTGAAAAAAGCAGCTGCTGAACTGTTTGTGAAACACAGTCAAAGGCTGTTTTACTTCTAATTGTGAGGGTTTACGTATTTGTGCTGAATGAGAGGAATGGGCTGCTTGTAACCTACCAGGGCAGCCTGCTGTGGTCTGACCTCACTCTGCCAGGCAGCCTCCCTTTCATAACCTTGGAAAGGGCTCAGCAATTTCAACCCAGATGGGATTTAATCACCTTAATTGCCTGTGATGTCTAGGAGCACTGGGAGCTGGATGGAAGGAGAGGATTCCTCTTGTGCCCACACCAGCAGGACCCATCAGTTACCTCGTGGGTTTGACAGCAGCCGCTGGGCCAGTCCATGGCTCCAGCTCCACACTGACCACTGCAGGTATCCACACGTTCCCATGGAGAGCAGATGACTTAGGGCATTGGAAGGAGACTTAGGGGATAAAAATTAGCAGGAAATCGAGTTCTACTGATGGTGCTCCTCATGGAATAAACTTTTATTGTTGGAAGTGGCAGAGCAGCCCTACAGGTCACTTTTTGTGAGGGTGAGATCCCTCTCATCCGGTTTTCAAACCAGGTATCAATTTGTCAAGTGCACCTATTTTAGTTCTTCTTTTCTCTCCTGCAGAAGGCTTGCTAAAGGTACAGTCAGAAATTCTAGTTTCTTTCATTTTGAACACATTTACTAAATATATATATATAATATTAGTGGAGCAAAGGCATAACCAGTACTTGTGTACCACTTGTGGTCGTCAAAGCATAACCAGACCTGCCTTTTACAGGCAGTGAATATTTTAATGTCCTTAAAAACTGCCTTCAGTTGATTTTGAAGGTGGTCAGAGGCTGAAATACCTACTAACTGTTTTGAGAGCATTATTCCAAGATACACTGCTGGTAAAGATAATACAGATAATACAGTAGTTTAATAACCTGGGGTATGTCTCTGCAGAGCGGATATAATGTAAAAAAATAATACAGAGTTCACAATGCTTGGATGTTTTGGAAAGATGAGTGAATGTAGAACCAAGCTGCAGCCAATAAACTCCATCTTTCATGTTGTCAGATAAACTTGTTGGAAGTCCAGTAGCATCTTTTAATTGTTGTTCATTAACCTTTGAATTTTGGTCCCTGAATAACAGGTGGAGGCTGCTGTGGCTGCTATGTTTTGGTGAGCTAGAGTGGAGTGTGGTGCTGATGTGGGAATGAGGGACTGTAAGACACAGCAGCCTTGGCCTGTGACTGAATTGCAGCTTTTAGCCTGGCTGGGTTTTTTTTTGTTTATTTGTCCAAGAGAAGGGGGAATACTGGAGAAATTGTGCTTTGTTACAACAGTGAACAGTTGGCTGCAGTTCATATCAAGAGACAAAGAAAGTCATGCCTAATGACTAAAACAGACAGCAGGTTGCAAATTTGGACTTGGTGATGCATTCCAGCCAGTAACATGAAAGGCAGGAAATATCTTACATGTGCTGCCTTTGGGAAACGAGAGAAGATATGGAGGTCAAGCATGGCTCTGCTACATTTGCTGATAAATCTTTTTCTAATAGTGGGCTTTTTCCTTTTTCTTTTCTTCTTCCCCCCCTGAGCCAGTGGGAAGATGAAGCAGCCTTGCAGCCAGCTGCTCAGCGTTGGTCACTGCCTGCGAGAAGGATGGGCCCATCAGCACGGCTGAGCGCGGCCGTTCATCACCCAGCACGTGCAGAGGTGGGCTTGGGAGTGACCTTGAGCACCAGCAGCACTTGGCCAAGCCAGTGATAATGTCCATCCCTCATTTCCAGGTACAATCCAACAGGCTGCTGCAGGCAGGGATGCAAACTCTGGAGCGGCGTTTGAGAGCGTGTCTAAATTCCGTTTAGTGAGGCCACTGCAGTGTTTGAAACCCTTGGTGTTATTAGGGCTGACACAGCCCCCTGTCTGTATTCCTTTGCACTCTTGGAAAAATAAGATGGCAGACTTCAGGGGGTGCTGTTATTTCTGTTAACAAAATCTGGGCAAGTCACTAGAAAAATGGTGTGGGAATGAAAACAGTAAAATTGTGGGGGTTTTCTTCATAAATCCTGAAAAGCTGTGAAAAATGGCAGTTTTACAGTTGCTATCCAAACACATCATAATAGAGCAAATGACATTATGTGGTTCCTAATATGTTGGCTGTAATTGCTCCTGCTAGAATGACAAGTTAACACTGGCTGCTTTTAGGTTACAGAGGAGCAGGCTCCTTGTTCCAAACAGTTGTCATTTAAAAAAGAAGTGAAGGAATAAGTTTCATGTCATCAATGGATTTCTCTTTCTCATCTCTTTAATTACTTTATTGCAGTGAGAATGATGAAGGTTTTGTATATAATCATAGTAAAAAACTTAGCTGTTCTACATCAGGGAAAATATGTGCTGAAGTTCAGTCCTGTTTCAGCAGAAACCAATAACCAAATTCAGAATAACTTCAGCATTGTAGGTTAAGGGATGCAATCCCTGGGTTAGAGCGCAAATAAAATCTACCGGAAGCCCAGAGAATCAGCCAAAAAACACTTTCAGAAAGTCTGGATTTCCTGTGCACACTGAATTCTCAGAACATCTTGTGGCCCAACAAGGTACAAATTAGGTTGTTGGCTTCCAGCTGCAACTTATTGGTGTGGGGAATGACAAGGATCAACAAATGCTTGTGCACTTCCATATTTCTGGACTTTCAAGAGCTAGTGACAAGATAATTGCTTGATAGATGCAATATGTTATGGGTCCGCTATCCAAGTAACACCAACATCAATATTTAGCCATATTGTCAGCATATGAGTGATCTGCCCTCAAATTGTGTCTGAGAGCAACAAAGCCACATTTTGTCAGAAAAAAAGTTGCATTTGCATGTTCAGTGGAGAAAAATCTCTGCTGGTGATAACACATTGCGGTCAAGTTGCTCAAAATGGCTGAGTAACTTCTGCCAGATAAATACACACTGAATTTATTCTGTGAAAACTAAACATGAGCTTGATGGCAGAGCACAGCCCTACTCAGACATGCTTATTCTCCAAAGGAACTCCAGGAACCACTCCTGATATTCCAACTCAATTGGAATTCAAACTGGCATTGCTCTGAGCGACACCACGAGTTTACAGAGTTAGTGAATAGGATTGGTTGGTTTCATTTGAGCCATCCAGAAAGCAAAGTAGGAAAAAAAAAAAATCTACCAATCTACCCAGATCAATAGCATTGAAAATGTCCATTTATATATTATTATACTTTGGTCTGCTTGCATTTTTCTCCATAATCATATTGTCATAAACATTTTCCACCAAAAGCATAAAGTGAAAAACCATTTTATTTTTCCAGGCCAATGGATTTTTAGGAAGACGAACTGCATAACATTTACATAAATCAGAAACTGTTGATGGTTGTCTTTCCATGCATTGGGACCATCCATGAAGGAAGCTATAAGGCATCTTTCATGTATGAGGTAAGAATATGGTCAATAATAGATCTTAAAGCATTTTAGGAGACTTTGACCTTAGGAGTGTATGTCATGTTAAACCAATAAATTAGAAGTGACTCAGCTCTAGTAATAACAAATCTAAGCAGGCTTGAAATTTCTATCAAGTGCCCTTAGAATAAATTTCATTTCAAACAGGTTTCATTGTTCTCCAGGTTTTCTCTGGTATTTTTCAGCTATGGGTGTATGTAAAATATTACATATTATCCTTTGTTTAGTGTCAGTAGTTCCAGACCATTCAGAAAGTGCATTTAGCTTGTCCTGGGGCAAAGAAAAAGCCTAAATTGTCCTTGACACTTTTTCTTGTTACAGGGTCTTGCAAGCACACTTTTCTCTAGAAAATGGTTCAGTGTTATTGGTCTGTCTTTCCATTACTGTTTCCATTTTTCTATTTTTAACATGTTTTTTATTAGCATCCCATAGTTCATGTTAAAACTTAGTGTGTTCTGTGTGTTCTTGACTCTAGATATTGCTCCTTGAAGATGTAGATTTGCTGAAAAACAATATTATTTAAAAAGTATACAGTTTTCTTTTCTCCCAGACTAACATGAAAAACAATCTCTCAAAACAAATAGATTCAAAGTTCTCCAAGGAACACGTTTAAAAATAAATGGGAATACATTTGTCTTTGTAATGGATAGTATATTTTTAGGTAGTATAAATTTTATAGCAGTCATAAAGTTTTATGAATTTTAACAAATGTCCTTCTCAGAATAACTTGGATCTTATTGTCAGTGTGTTATCTGGGAAAAGGTCACCAGATTTGTTCCTGAAAGCGATGAATTTGCAAGTGGGAGGTTACACAGGCTTGGGAAGAGAGTTAAAAATCAGTCCCTGCTTTCTAGTCCCATAAGCTGCAAAATGCCAAAGCTGAGCTTCAGGAAAAAACCTCCCTGAAATTGCTGTGTATCCATATCCTACCTGCTGGCTGGCACCCAGCCCACAGGTGTGTGTGCCTGCACTGAGCTCAAAATGCTCCAGTCACCTTGAGGTGCCTTCCTGAATTTAATTCCAGCGACAGCCAGGGATACAAACCGTATTATAATCACTGCTTCAAACCCCATTACGTTTATGGATCCAGCTTGCAGTAGGATCCTGTGCAATGACACAAGGTCTGCTCCAGCAGAAACTGGGAAGCAATGAGTTTTACCACTTTTTTTCCTGCTCACTTTAAACTGTTGACATGGTGCTAAATTCAGTACGCTGAAGGTGTTTCCGTGTGTCACTTCTAATCGGATACAGGTGTCAGACAATTTGAGATTATTTCAAACCTCATTTTCTTAGAGTGAAGATACAAACAGTTACACCAGAAGCAGATGTTGGGCCTTTCTCACCCCTCCAAAATGTGGTTTGGCATCCATCCAGACTGAGTCTATGGGGAAAAAGAGAAAATTATATTTAATTTTGGCTTGCTTGGTTTCCTCCTTCCAAAATCTACATGAGTGTGTAATAAAAAAACAAACTCATCCCTTTTCCCTCTGCTTTACACAGGGACTGAGTATCTTGTTGCAAGCAGATGGAGTACAGGGACGTGAACGCTTTTCCATCTCCACACTAACATTTTGTGGCCCAAAATCTGACATAAAATGCTGGCTTTTCCTTTTTCCCCCTCTTACCCATGTCTCTGCCACTTGCTTTTCTAGGGCACTGATGCTGAACTAAGAACCACGAAGCAGAGGGGTGGCAAGGTCTGTGCCTAAACAACCGACTCAGGGTCCTGCCCCTGGCCCACCTCCATTAACCAACCTGGGGCTGGTCACTGGGACTCAGGAGAGAAGCCCTGAAATAATCTTCTGTCCCTCTGCCTTCCAGCTGCTTCCATTTTCCCTAACTTGGAGTAAAATCTCAGCTATACACATGGATACAGGAACTACATCACTTGCTGGCGCTGGCCTGTCCTGAGGACAGCAGGAATTCTCCATCAGGATCTTCAGTGAGTTTAGTTATATTTCATCAGAACTCATGTGGGTGTCAGAAAAGTGGAGCTCATCATCTTGATACTGCAGCCTTGTAGAAAAAGACCCTACTCTGAGGTTTGCCATGTGAATTTTGGGTTCTGCTGCTCAAATACCTTTTGCTGCAACTGCTTTTAGTGAATGAATCTTGTGACTGTAAATGTCACGTGTGCTATGACAGTACTTAAAGCCAAATTACCAGAAAATGCTCCACTCGAACAGGGGATTTTAATCAGTGTTTGTTGGTCACTCAAATGCTGCTGAACTAGAAATTCTTTAAGAGGCAGGCACACATGTACTCTCGGAAGTGAAGGATATTTATATCCTCCAGCCCTATGCCAGAGGAAGAAGGGCACAAAGTCCTTCCACACGTGGAGAAGACTCCATGGACAGACAGATACAGGGGGAGGAAGGAGCAGATGGTGGACAGGAGGCATTAAAGCCAAGGCTCATCTGCATGGGGCCAGTCCAGCTTGCACCAGGAAGGTTCCCGAGTCGGCTCCCTGCCAAGGCCGCCGGCGGAGGTGGGGGAATGTGATCAATAGGAGGCATCAAGTGTTGGCCTGGGAATCAAAGGCAAAAGTGTGGAAATGCCACTCTGCAAATGGGGTTTCACTGCACTGCCAGGAAGTTCTCTAGAGGCATTGGAAGACCAACCCGCTAACAGGAAATTAATCAGCAGCGCTTTTGAGCGGCTCCTCGGCTGGTGAGTGCTGCTGGGGCTATTTATACCTCTGAACTACAGCAATTTACCCTGTTAAGGAGCTGCTCAGATGTCACACATTAGCCACTGCCAGAACAAGTGACCTTTCTGCACAGTACATTAAGAGCAAAGAGATGAAAATTCCCGTTTTCCAAGCATGGTCCAAAAAATCCTCTGTGCTCTTGTTAAACCAGCTGCATTGAAGAGGAGTGATTAGATCAGGCCTTTTTTTTTTTTTTTTAGCCTGCACCTGTCTCTAGTTCCACAGCTGAGGACACACTGGAATCTACTTCCCTCCAGACCTGATTCTGTAAGAGCTTCAGGTGGTAATTAAATTCATCATTATCTACATCTATTTCTGCTTAAACATTTGAGGGGAAATGGACCTGAAGGCCCAGCAGTGGCTGGAACTTGCAGTAATGAGTAACCCACAGGAAAAAAAAAAGCTCCTCCATTTCTCAATCCCCAAATGGGTGAGATTTTTTTCTTGGTTATCATTCTTAAGGAAGTCAAGGCCTTGCAAAGGAGGGAGGATCATTTTGAGCAGCCTTTTGTGCCAGTCTCTTGAGAAGGTGACAGCTTCACTCCCAGCTAGGAAGAAAGGTTCCCTGACCATTCTATCAAGAAATACACAGGAAAGAACTGTGCCAGATTACTGCAGAAAAGACGTAAGTGTGATTTTTTTTTCTGAGGAATTTAAAACATTTTTAGGGAGAAACCTGGGTTCAGCATCATCCCTGGAGAAATGGGACCAGTCATTTCCTCTCCTGGCATATATATCCCTTTGTTGTAAATATGTTTAAAGTGCACAGAGTGCTATCAGGTATTCCACTTACTCCATGCAAATGAGCAGTAGCATTTTTAATGAGTGGGTTTCATTTAAAGTAGCTTTCCTCTTTCATAGGAATAACTTTTTTTTTCTCTGTTATATTTGCTCAGGTGATTTTTAACACACTGATCTCACCTGCCTTCAGAGCTGAAGTTTCTCCATATTCCCTCAGCTGCTCTTTTCCTGTGAACATGCATACTGCCAGCAGTCTGATTTCTGGTACAGTGACACAGAATAGCTTCAAAATTGTCACTATTGGCATTTTTTAAAATCCAAAACCATTGACTGTTTCTGCCTTTAAAATATGATGGGTGCTTGGAAATTACTGGCATCGTACAAGCAAATTATTCTTTGTACAGTTAGTCAGACATCCCAAATAATCTGTGTTTCTGGGGAAGAAAAAAAGTCAAAGTAGAACTTGAATTGTGTTGTGACAAAGTGCTGTGTGAGACTGAGGCACAATTGTCACTGAAAATAACTAACCAAAAACATGCATAGCACTAAAACATGTCAAAACAGGAGAATAATAATTCATTATTGTCATAAAAAATGCTGTTTCATCTTGACCCAAAGTGTCCCACCGTGTTTTATCACATGGCAGTTAGATGCCATGTTCTAAAAGAGATTAATTTTCAGGGGGAATTGTAGATACTTCTTTTGTAGATTAATTGTACTTTTGTCACTGCCTGAAATAGGAATAAAATTAAGTTTTTTAAGGCAAATGCATTTGATGTGAACAATATCCCCCAGAATACCTTGCTGCTGAATTAAAACTAAACTAAACAGGAAATCTAGGAAACAGTCTTAAATAATTTTTAGAAATTTTAGAATGATGCCAGATTTAGTGAGGATTTTTTTTGCCTCTTAAAAATCGTTATTAATGTATTTATCTTCTATCAAAGTAAGATAGATTGTAAGATTGTTTTTTTATTCCAAGGCTGTACTGGAACTTTGCGTAGTTAGATTTCTATTGCATGATAGAAAATGACCACTTCTGGCATTTTAATCAGCTACTGAACAAATTCCCTAAAAACTAGGGCTGTGAACCAGAAAATGTTATTCATTAATTTTGTTTATGGTGATTTAATTTTAATTATAATACTTTAAAGTTATTTAAATGTGCATTTCCATCATGTGTAAGTTAATGTAGCATATTTTGCAGAAATAATCAAGGCCTGGTAATACAGATCACTACAGAGCCCATAATTAAATCTTTGATGAGTGTTTCAAAGTGATTTTTGAATGTGGCTTATAAGATTCTTTACAAAAGCTTTGCTTCTGTCATTGTGACTTCCCAAATGTTCCACTGGCATTGGCCGAGATTAATTTCCATTCAAATTCTAAATGGAAGTGTTTGTAATTGAGAAATTGCCTTGTAAATAAGTGTTGTCTGTAGGTAAGGAAAACAATGAATTTTCACAGCAGCTTTCCTGTGTGAGTGTAAATAAGGATCCATCTTCCTGATGTCAAGGTGCCCCCAGCCCACTTGCCCCTCTGACAGCAGAAAAATGGAGTGTAAAGGTGTGTTCTTGTTTTTTTTTCCTGGAATCATTTCCTTGTAATTAGATTCCATGTTCAAGACAGGCTTTCACTGCCTCATGTTACAAGATGGGAGCTCCAGGTTTGTGGTGATAAGCAGGCTGCCTGCAGGCAATTAGAGACCTCAGGGCTTGCAGAGTCTAGTCGCTAAAATATGTTCCAGCTCGAGTCATTGTTAAACAATCCGAGTCTCTTACAGCTGTGAGACACTCCCATCATCAAGTGAGTCTCTGGGACTCCCTCAGGAATGGCAGACTCTAGATATCCAGCTGCTAGGAACAAAAATAAATCTCTTTGAAGACTTATTTGCCATCACATCGTGTGAGGACTTAGGCTGGAGCATTTTAATCATTAATCTCCATTCATCAAATCCTGTAGTTCTTAACAAAACTCCAAAACAGTTTCAGCTGTGAGCTGGATGTCGATGACACCAGGCTCTGTCCTTAGGTATCAATTTCGTGGTTAAGATGTGCCACACACAAGAAGTGCTTGTTGCAATCAGAACAGCTCCTGCCCATGCAGAGACACAGGGGAGCGTTTCAGAACTCATTATTTATTATTTATTTATTATTTATTGTTTATTACTCTTGGCTGGTGTGGAGAGAGAGAGACCAGCAGAACTTTAATAGCTATTGATCATCAGCCTCTATTGAGCAGTATTAGAATCTCTTTCATTAATGGTCAGTCTGCCTTTGCTGCTGACAGATGGTGTTGGTTATCTCTGCTGTGCTGTGATATCAGCAGCAGCAATTAGAGGTGATCATCTCACAGAAATATTTATTGCACAAGTTTGGTTGAAAAAATATCTTAATGCTTCTCAAACTCAACAAAACCTGGTAGTCTTGATTTCACTGGCACGCAAAGAAATCCCATTTTTCCTCCCTTCCTTTTTTTTCCCCCCCCCAAGATTTTAAAATTTTATTGCTAACCTGAAAAGGAAGGAAATTAAAAAAAAAAATTCTAGGAAAATCCATATGTACTTTAAACATTCTTGACCTCTTCCTTGCTAGGACTTAAAAACATTAGATAAATTAATAGCAAACATGCTCACGACTTGGAGGTGAGCTCTTAATGACTTAAAAGCTTTTAAGCTGGCAAGTATTTCCAGTACATTTCATGAGACTGGTTTTCCTTATCATGTTCCTTCTTTTTCATAAGGCACATTTTGCTTCTCCCTTCCGGAGCAACGCAGAGAGCATCAATGCCACGCTTGTGCCGTTGGGTTGGGCTGTGCAGTCAGCAGAAGGAAAGGTTGCTGTGTGTGGGAAAACACACCCTGTCTCCATATGCACAAATATCCACAAATATCCAAAGTGAGCACTTCAAAGGAACGGCAGCTCGTTGCTGGCCAAGCACATGGATATTGCAGGAACACCCTCGGTGTTCCCTGCTCTTCTAGGAAACAAACTCCCCCAGACTTGGGGAAGACTTTGCTTCAGCACTTCTCCGTCAGAGGTAGAAAAAGTCATCAAATTATTTAGGGAGAAGAACCTTATCCCACTTCAGAGACAAGACAGCTTTTGGAGGTGCAGAGGTTAGATTGTCTTCCCAAATCAATACAGCATGGGAATGAGGAATAAAATGTCCTAGCCCAAAAGTTATTTTGGAGGGGTTTTAGTTCTTTTGAAGCACAAGCCAAAGCCCCTTGCAGGCTCCTGTGGAAATGTTCACATTAACATCAGTTTTTAATTTTTCTGGGGTTTGGATCTATTTGATGAAGGAGAGAGAATAATGTTGAAATTGCTGGAAAATGGTAAAAATATTTTGACCTGCTCCTGAATTTCACTGTATTTTTTTCAAGCTGTGTGGTTTTGACTGTGGTTTTATTTGTGCCTAATACTGCAAGAAGGGAGAGCCCAGGCAGTGCTTACTTATGCTGGGTGAGGAGGAGACTCCTGCAGTAGCCCTGCTGACCTCACCTTCTTTGTCAGTACAATTTCTCATCAAATTTCCATAGCTTCTGATATTTTTGTTTAATTATTCCCTCCCAGAGAAGATTTTTCCTCTTGCCCTTAGTTCCAAGGGCTTTCTGTCTGATTTATCTTCTATTTTCAGGACTCAATGAAGCAGAAAAACAATGTTAGTCTTTGGTGGCCAGGGAAAAGGAGGAAAGCTCGTGGTGGTCTCCAGATGATCTGGCCCTGACTGAAGCAAATCTCCTTCCACAAGGAGGGAGCAAAGGCCTGGCAAGTGCAGGTAAAGTTGCCTGCACTCCATGTGCTAAGAAATCACCCACACAAACACATTCCAGCTTTGGCAGTGCTCAAGTAATGGCTATTACTGCTCCAGGGAGGAAATAATTAAAGCCATTTCTTGACTCTGACAGTTTGATACTGGTGGTTTTCAATAGCAAATTACCAACATCTGTACAGCAAAATTCAGCTACTGCAGCAATTATTCAGCAGGGCTAACCACAGAGGTGCTAGGAATTTTTCATTTTCTAGCTGTCCCCTCGTTAGGTGTGACCTGCAGTTGAGACCCGAGCTCCACACGATGGCAAACTGCGAAATGTAAACGAAACCATCTGGAAAGCTGAATATTCTGTGAAAACCCCAGTGGCAAATGCATCAAAGCCAGAAAATTAATGGCTGGAAAGACATTTGAATGGCTTTCTTAACTGTGTGACAATTTCAAGATTCCAGAGCAATTCAGAAATAAAATTTGTACAAATCATTTGATTCCATGAAAATTAGGGCTTTTCTTTCCCACATACTGTTACAGCTGTTTTGCATAGTAAATACAATGAGTATGACTGTACAAGCTGAAAACTCACATCTACAACCTGTAGCAAGCAGCACAGCACTGCAGATTTTCATTGCAGGTGAAAGAAAGGAGTAGCAAAAAAACTAAATAAGCTCTATACATCCCAAAGTCAAATATTTCTTTTTAAACATTAGCTAGAAAAGGTAATACAAATACAGTGAGAGGTTGTGAGATGAAATATGTTTCTAGGAGAGTCCTGATTTGGGATTGATAATAAAAATGCCTTATTTCACTGCTGATGTTGTAACTTCTTGTTTGTCAGGGTTTTATGTTATAATCCACTTTGGTCATGGGTTTCCTGATGTATAAAACTCGAGTTTAGTTTGTAAATTGGCACTCTGTCTTCAGCTCTGTTTCACTGTTATTGAAGCTGCAGGACCCCGTCAAGGCATAGTATCATTTGCTGTAAAAGTATGCAGTAATTTTAAATTAGAGCTTCAAACTTCAGCAGTCTTTGGGGTGGCCTAGTGGGGAATAAAAATAGATTGTGCACCTATCAGGTGATAACTGAGAGGCTTTAAAATAATTAGGGTCTTCATGGCCCATGTCAGCTAATTTGGCTGTGGCAAAAAAATCATCTGTAGACATGGGACAATTAAACCCTTGCTTCCCTTTGAAGACGAGAGAAACTTGCTTGAAGTGCTAAGAAATCAGAGCAAGTTCCTCAGAATTAGATAAATATAATTTAGATATTGATATGCAAGTGCCAGTCAACTTAAGAATGCCTTTAATTGATTGCAAACAGTTATATTTTGAAGTTGCTAAGGAAGATCTTACTGTAATGATATTTTATCATAATTATCATCCAGCAATTTCCAGGCCTCGTTGCAGGCAGCATGTTGTGCAGGTTACGGTCAGGTTTAACCAGTATCCATCAGCCAAATCCTCCTTTGAAACTTCAGGAAATGCAGGTTGTGACACTTTTTGTGGCAGTACAAAATTCATGTTCTGTGCAGAGGAATTAAATGTAAATTAAATAGGCTGGGAATTACTGGTGCAGTTTTGGAAAGGAAGGGATTCTGCTCTGTATTCAACCAGATGCACATTACAGAGGAGAGAAGAGCTCAGTGAGTATTTTCTTTTTACTCTTAATCTTCATTTGACATGAATGTGGACAGGCCAAGCCCAGGTATTATATTCACATCAGCAATGCCTTCAGACATTGTGATGGCTTAGTGCAGTGAGACCCACATGAATCAATATTGATTGGCCACTTACTTTAAGGCTACTTAATTAAAGCTACCAGGATGGCACAGCTTCCAGGCAAACCCCCAGAGCTGTGATTTATGAGTGTGCTTGGAGAAAGTGGGAAGGACACAGTGTAACAGTTCTCTTTCTTCTGCAATTGAGATCTCTTTGTGTGAGGTGAAATTAAAGAGTTTAAAAAGAGGAACTGAATGACTGCAATAAATAAACTAAAAGGGCTGTTTTGTCATTATCTAGGCTGTTGGAGGGGACTCCTGGCTTTTTTCCGGGTTACCTGACTGTCTCATTGCATATTGGTATCATTCAGGGCATCCAACCTGAAGCTCTCTAATGTAAACAATAAAAGAAAATTATTTCCCTGTGACTGGGGTTGGATTGAGCACCAGTGTCACGTTGGCCTTTTGTGTTTCTATTGAATGTATTTATTTCTACATATATATCAAATTACAGTGTATATTTTCAGTATCTGCATCTGGGGGAATCCACCAAAATGTGTGGTTTTTTTCTGGAAATCTTCATTTCTTGATGCTTGGGGAGCAGTCATTTATTTTTTTTTACCAAGCTGATTTAGGCAACAAATTGTTCTTTATGTGACAGCCTCGTGTATTGTGTGTGTTTGACCAGAGATGCAGAGAATACGACTCCCTGTGTCAAAAACGAAACCCTGGGGCTTTGCACCTCCAGATATTTCTGTTTCTCAATGGTCAGTGAGGAGGAAAAATAAGAGAAGTCTCACAGATTGAAATACCATAAGGAATTGTTTCTCATCTGCTCATATTTACACAAAAATAAATAGAGAGAATTATGCCTTTAAAAGTTCAAGCCTTTGAATTGTGCTTAGCAGGCAGAAGTCAAGAAGTCACTTGCAACACAACTGGGTTTGTTTTTTATCAGCACTTGCAATATCCTGAGTCTCTGCTTGCTATTGCAAACAGTTTGGTGAGGGAGCAGCTGAGATGCCAGAGGACAATGTGTTGCTCTCTGAGGGGAAAGTCTTGGAAATCATGAAGATAAAGGCAAGAATAGTTTAGAGAAGTATGATTTAGGCAGTGAATTAGGTTTTTTAAATACATTTTTCCCAAAGCTAAAAACAAGCCTTTGGAATTGTTTTTACATCTGCTGCTAGAAGAAAGTAATCTTTTTTTGTCTTCTTATTGTACTAAATGATAGTTTGTGCTTTCTAAGCATTCTAAATAAAGCCAGACAACTCCATTGTTTCTAGAGAACTTTACTGATAAACTCCTAATTGAAGTATTGCACTTAGCTGAAATCACCCACTCTATCATAGTTCTTTAGTTTTGTCCAGGTGTAATCTATTTCCAAAAACTGGCAGGCATCAGGTCCTCTGTATTCAAAAGATTAAATTTTTGAAAGTTTTGGACCTTAGGAGTTACAGAACTTGGTGCTTAAAGTATTTCACCTTGGAGTTTTGTCAGAAGCCTGAAAAATTAGGCTTTCTTTCTTGAGTTGTCTGTAACGGACATAAAGTTCTCCCAAGAAACATGTATGTGTAAGGAGTTCTTGTGAATGAAAAGTATTTTTTTGAATGCAGAGTAGTCCTCACAAAACTCCTTGAACCATTTGCCTTTCTCATTCTTACTCTTCACTCATTTTCTTCATCATGTTTATGGCATACGTGTTATGATTCTTTGGAAGGTGATGTCTCTGACTTCTCTGGGAAGTTTTCTTTTGAAAACTTTTTCTTCTTGGAGCTTGTCTTTTCCTGGGATTTCAGGATAGACCACAGTACAGTTGAGCTTATGAGAAAACCCCTTTAAAGAGGGAGTGCATGTTGCTCCCTGCCTCTCTGCATTAGTGATGGAAGAGTGTCCGTGCTTTCCCAAATGCTTACAGGGAGATTTAGCTGGGCAGGAGCTTTTGTGTGGGTGAGAGAATTGCTGTCTTGTGATGTAGTGTTAACACAGACAGCACTAATAAAGTGCACTACTTGTTGGGTATTAAAAAATATATTGATATAAAGTAATATTTCTCTCCACTGCCATCTAGTGAAGTTACAATGCTCTGTGAAGGATTTGAGAGTCAGCTGAGCATTCTGGTAGTGAACTGTATCTTAGCGGCACAGAAAGTCCAGTTCCCTGCAGAGAGTCTGATATTCATCCCTGGGGTAACAGCAAACACTGCAAAATAAAGGAGGTACAGTAAATTTATTAATAGAATTCTGCCAGTGGTTATGATGATACAGTGAAAGGATTTGTGTATGTTATCAGCATTGCAGAAATGATTGGCAACACCTAGTTTTGAGTTGTAAAGAAAGCAAGCCCCAAAACCTCTGCAGACCAGTGGAGTGGTGTAAAATCAGGCATTTTTGGTAGAAAGCTCACAGATTCCCTGGGGTCCAGATCTGCTGCCTTCAGTCTGTAACCTCAAGCCTGCAGAGTGATGCCCACCAAAATCCTCAGTGAATTTTCAGAACTTGAATGACGCTTTTTAAAAAGAAATTCTTGAGTTTTTCAGCAATGCCAAGGTTGTGTTGGGCCAAACACGGAGGGTGTGCACTGACAGCAGTGCGGGGGTGGGCACCAAGGGGCTCATGCTGTGAGCACATTGCACCTCCCCATTTCTCTTCAGCTCAGTGGCATTGATTTTGCTTAAAGATCCTTGGCTATTTTTGTATCACACAAGTAGGTCAGCCCATTGCTTCCTGATAGTGGAAATAGCTGGAATAGGACATACAAATCTGAAATCATTATTCTCTTCATGTATCATTTAGTGAGCAAAATCTCTGTCCTAATACTCATTTGAAATCACCTTAAAATCAGAAGCTGTTCTCAATGTAAGAGACTAAAAAAAAGTTGAGAAAAAACATGATATTAGTACAATTTAGAAGAAGAAAAAAACTCAAGGAAAGTGCAAACCAGATCCCTTTGGTAGCTGAAATGTGTATTTCCATTGCCATAGCTGAGCAGTATCTCTGCACTCTGATTCATTTGCCATCTTTCCACTTCAGTTTCACAGGCATGATGGAACAACCCAAAATCATACTGATCTGTAAACCTGTGTAGCTGGAGCAGCAGTGTGGTGGTTTGCTTGTCTGTTGTTCACTTTCCTTCTACCAGACTTGCCACAGAATTTATTGGGCAACATTTAAAGGCAAATTATGTGAGTATCCCTCAGCTCTAACTGAATTATGAATTACCTTGGAACAGAAATGAAAAGTGAGTTTATGTTTTAACTTGGGGTTGGCTGCTAAAGTTTGTGCTTCCAGGTGGGAACTGTACGTTACAGACTTGCTGTATTTTCCAAAGCTGTGTTTAAAGAAATAAAACAAACTGGTCATCTGGCAAATAAAAGACAAATGCAGGGTGGAGTAAGTTTATTATTTATTTTGTAGCTAAGCCTTTTTAAGGTCTTTTATTGAATCGTGTCATAAATTGTAAATTACAGAACAAAATTACTTAACTTTGTTTGCTAAAATGTGTGAGAAATGCATGAATCTTTGAAAGAGCTGAAGCTTGTAATTCTGAATGAGTTTGCTCTATTCAGTAATTGGAGCCATGTTTAAAGAAAAGGAAAATCCTTTATTTTACTGAAGAAAGGCTAAATAGAATTGAGTTCTAGCCACTACCCCAAAACCAAGCTGAGTGACTGAGAGAGTTGTTGTTTTACCTGTCTCTTCTAGGCAATGGATATATCTTAAATAATAAATAAATCTTCTACATAATCTTTAATCACAGTCTGCCCAGGCATATTTACAGAGTGCCAGGGCAGCCAGACAATGACCAATGCTGCTAATTATAAGTAAGAAAACAGTTTGGTTTATTGGCAACTTCAGCACTGTTTTTGGTTTTTTCTTTTCTTTTTTTTTCATTATTTCACTTTATTTGCAGCCAACTTGCATTTCAGCTTCTTTGTTCAAGGAATCCCCTTCCTAAGTTAGAAACAATGACATTTGAACACTTAATTGCATAGTGCCATAATACTTACACTTCATCTTTATTGAAAAAAAACCAAAACTATTCTAAGTAGAAAAATTCAACCCCAGTGCATTTTCTTTTCTTAGGTTTTCTTTCCAAGTGTTGCAAGGGAATGTCATAGAGAGAATTTGGTTCCTAAGCAGCCCTGTTATCAGTAAGCTAAGAAAATACATTAGGAACTTGGAGATATTAAATGCATCAGGAAGAAGAAAAAAAAATGGATTATGATATTTAAACCAGAATTTTAATTCCTGGTTTTGATATTGCCAGGTAAGGTTGTAGTATTTAAAAGTTCTCTTTTGTTCTTTCCATGATTGTTTGTGTTGGACCTCACAGACTCCAAACATTTTCATATTTCCCCCAAAACCATCAGAGCTTGTGGATATCCCAGTGGGATGGAAATTGCCTTGATGTCCCAGGGTCAAAAGCAGCGTGGCAGATGCAATGGCACATCCCCTTTGGAAAAGCAACAAGAAAGAAAAGCTGCAGGAGTTCAAATCCCCTCAGAGCAAGCTGGTGATGGATTGGGAGCAATAGAGGAGGGATAATCCAGGGCAGTTTATTGAGACACAGGAAGGTTGGAGATGGATGACATCCCTACTTTAGCACAGTGCTCCTTCCACACATACTATTAAATCCAGACTGGAAAGGGAAGATAAAATACTGTAGGATGTGCTGAATGTGGCTTTGCACTGACTTCCAGTGCTGTCATCATGTCATTGCAGTATTGTTTTTAATTGCATCCTGTAGAAATGTTGTGTTGAAAAGATAAATCAAGTTCATCAGGTATGTGGATATGCAGGACTACTGCAGTTGGATTTGATAAAGCAATAATAAGGTTTCTCATTGTGCCAGCAAGTTGAAGACTGTCCTATTTCCACAAGAGAAAAAAAAGTTTCTAAAGAATGGGATGTCAAGAATAGTCTTTAAATAGTTTTCCAGTAAAAAAATATATGGACTTTACTTCTAGTCCAGAGTAACATACAGTATCTGAAGAAATGGCTTGTTTTGTTGAAGATATCAAAAGAGTTTTTTGTGGCTGAGTTGTTGATTTGATTTTTCTTAGAAGTCATCCTGGCTGTTATGTCCTCTCTCCCTGCTTTCCAGTCAGGTAATAATTGCATTCCACCTTCTACACAGGGTTTCCATTTCATGTCAAAATGGTGCACATTAGAATAAAAACCCTGGGAGAAGGGAGAAAGATGTAAGCTACAAACACTGAAGGTGATGCTGTCACAGAGTTGGGCCCAATATCCACTTCAGCCCTAACCTAAAACCACCAAGAGTTAAAACTTGGGAAGAGTGTAAGTATTCTCAAGCAAATAGTGGTAAAAGAAAAGATTCCTAATGAAATTTATTTGCAGTCTAGCCTCTCATGGTGGACATTACTTGAAATGTAATAAAAATCACTTCATATTTGTAGAGAAGAGCAGAACTCGTCAGCCACAGATTATTGTGCTAATTTATTTACAGTTTTAATTTTCTTTCCATTTGCTAAAAGAGTAGAATAATTAAGTAAAATCTTTTGAAAAAACAAATGGGAATTTTATTTTTTTTTTTCCCAAGGAGAAGGCATAGAGATACTGCTAATAAGGCTGCATTCCTTTGATGTCAGACCTCATGCTGCATAAACTTTATGGACCCATCATTAGTCCTTGTCAACTCTTAGGGTCTTTTGGCTTGGGGCCAAACAATTGATATAGTGGAGAGCTTCCAGCTAAAATAACAGCCTCTGCATCTTTATCTTCCCATCCATCAGATTGTTGGTGGAAGATAGGGCTAATTTGTCACTCTACCCACTTGGAAAAGTTTGATAAATGGCTTAATTAGACTTTTTCTTCTTTTTTTTTTTAAGAAATCACATTTTTTGAGAACTGGAGTTTGGGAAAACAAGGGCTAAGGATTGAATAAGAAAAGGAAAATATTTTTTCTTCAGTACAGATCACAGGAAACATAACCATTATACAATCTGGAGGAGAAGTGGAAAGAACACAGTTGTTTGGAAGGATTTTCAAGGACAAAAAAACCCAAACCACCCTAACACACAAATGTTCTGTGGGCTGTGCAGCTGCCCAAAGACTGTGGCAGACCAATCTCCACAAAAACATTCACCTGCAGGGTGCCTTTTTAAATATGTTGCCCCCCAAATTTCTGTTCCTTTGTGTTCAGAGCTCTAGAAGAGATAGCCAGGCACCCTTGTACCCAAAAGAACATCTGAGCAGAGAATTAACTAAGTCTGTGTGATGCTTTTCCTATCTTCCAGCAGGCCATCAACACCAAAGGGAGCTGTGCTTTCCAGGAGTGCCTACACCACTCAAAGCCAGGACTTTGCTTCAAATCTCATCCCTCACTTCTGGGATAAAAAGGGGGCTGCTCCAAGGCCACGGATCAAGGACTGAGCAAGTCCAGGTCACAGTTTTGAATGTTCCTGCTCAGGACATGCTAAAGGTAAAAAGGATATTTTAATTTTCTTCTTTTCTTGAGGTAATTTTGTGACTTATGAGTCAAACAACCTACATGGATTAAAATAATTGGTTGTGATGTTTTTCAAACTTCAAGCCAGAAAAAGGGAGAGAGAAGCTGAGGAAAATTCTTCTCTTGATGGTTGTTTCCACCACTGTGTTTGGACAATTATCCTTCTACTTTGCATAAATATGGCATGTATTCCTACATGTGGATGTGTTGGTGACAGCTGCCAATCTTAACATGTTAGAGGTGTCTGGGCTTTGTATTTCTAAGCATCATTTTATGTAACTATTTCATTTGGGTCACCAAGGGAATATATTTCTCCTTTCTCTAGTCTGACATAAATTAGTAAAGCAAGAGACAAACTGCATCCTCCTTTTTTTGATAAACTGTCCAGAAATTGGATGTAATTCAGAAATAATTTTAAAACGCTTTAACCTCTGGGCAGAAATTTATAATAGTAAGGGAAAGAGAAACATTTTTCAATTAAAAAGATTTAGAATCCCTTTCTCCGTAGAACACTAATCTGAAATGACACTGAGGGGTAATAGGCCTGGTATTAGTGCTTCCCCAAGGAAATGTCTTATCTTTTGTACTAAATTAATTGTGTCTTTCTCACACATCCTAAAGCTGTCATTTCGGGCAGTTCTGTGTAAGGAAGCTCATGATTTAAAGTTTCTGAGAAGAAAAGCAAAACAAAAGTGTTTAAACAATAATGACCTCTTATGCCCTGATCTCCACAACCCGTTCTGAAGAGGATAGCCATTAACATTAAATCATTGCCATTCCTGGAATAGTCATAGGGACAAGCTGTGAGAGCAGCCTCCGTGTGGGTCAAGTCCTGGAGGTGTGATGTGCAAGAGCACTGCAGCAAATGACAGGATAAAGTGGGGATGGGTTGGGATAACACGGAGGTCTGGCAAGGACAACATTGCAGAGTTCTGCTGTCCAGCCTCCCACTTACCAGCAGAAATGATCCCTCCTGACTCCTTGGTGGCCTCTCCAAGACCAAGTAATCTCAGTGCAGATGCCACGTGGGGAGAGTGCTCTGTTCCTCCATGCCAAGGTGACAGAAACAGGACCTTGGTGACGCAGTGGCTGCCAGGCTGGGTGGAGCCGGGGCTCTGGAAATGGCAGCGAGTGCTGGAGCTGCTCCAGCCCACCTGGCAGGCCGTGCCAGGAACACAGGTTCTTGGAAACCTGAGTGCAGATACCTCACAACCAATGGGACCTGGAGTTTGTTCCTTCCCTGCAGCACTTCTTGTGAGCTGCTGACAAGTCCCCAGAAGGCTCATCTGGGCTGGCTTGGCTTGTTCTCCATTGCTGCCTTCACCCAGGCAGGAGGGCTGCCCTGGCCTCCAGCTCAGCAGGTGTTGTTTGCAGAGCCACTGTTGCCCCCTGTGCATCACCCTGCTGGTGGCATCAGCTGCCAAATGCCCTCTGTTGACTTTGGGAGATCAGAGCTCTAAGGTTGTGCTTGTCACTCTGGGACATCTTTAATACAACAGGGAAAAAAGGATGTACAAAAGCTTCTATGAGCTGTGTAATGGTGATGGCTGAACAGCTGTTCATGGACAGGATCTCCTCCCAAGACAGGAATTTCCCATATCCCTAATGAAGTGAAGATAAATTGTATTTACAGCTTTAGATCTTCACAAGGAAATCTGATTTATCTAATTGTAGAATCTAAAAGTTCAGCAAAGTGGCTGCACATTGGGGCATGAAAAGTGCACTTACAGGATTATTTTTTGCATTGAAGAGAAATCAAGCATTTTCTTCTGTATAAAGAAATGTCTTGGACATGAAGAAGAAAAGGAATATGTTAATCCCTGTGTTACTGATTTGCTATTTTAAAGTAAGTGAGTATATCCAATATGTTTTACTTTATTTTAAAAGTAAGAACTGTCAGAAATAAAACCCTCTAAGTCTAGAGTAATTCTTTTTGATTTAGAGCCAGTTGTGGTTATTAATGTATTAAATGAATTCAATATGTTTTGAATTGCTTTGCCACTTGGTTTACTTGGAAACTAAAACCATTTGTAACAAAACAGTTAGACTGGTTCTATGTCAGACCAGTGTAGAAGAGCATGTGAAACTAATGGTGCACTTCAGATCATCAAAAGACAATCTTCTGGACTAGATAAAGGACAATTAATAGAAACCAAACCTAAAACTCTTCAGGTACTTGGCAAAGAAAAATAATTCTCTACACTTCCATCTTACCATTTGTAATTTAAAAAAAATCCATCTCAATTTAAAGAGAACTTAAAGGTCAGGATAAAATTCCTGCACACACTGAGCAGCCAGGAGAACTGGCAAGAGTGGACTGGAACTACCTTGAGGTTTTGCATTAAGTTTGCTGTAAATCCAGATCTATATAGAGTTTTCAGCCTGTCTAAGTGTGTGTGGTGGGTGATCTCACGAGGTGTTGCTTCATTTAGGGTTTAGATGGTTCCCAAGAATTGAGGGAGACAAACTTGGTTTCTTCAAGCTGTCAGGTGTCCTTTTTTTCCCCCCCCCCCCAGTGGTTTACTACACCCAGAACAGGCTCAGATACTTTTTTTAAAAGCACACTTTTAATACCTTTTGCAAAATGATTGTAAATCTGCCATCAGTTTGCTTGTTTTTACATATGACTTTAGAAGAAGCTGTTACATGTAAGTAGAGATGAATAAATAGCTCCTAACCTGTGCAAATCACTGTGCAGAAATCATCTCTTGCAGTTTCTCCTAAGACATGAAATGAAGCATGCTTTCAATACTTGACCTTACAGCAGGCTGAGTTTTATTCAAACCAAAGTCTTGAGAGTTTTATGTAGAGCCTGAGCTGAAATCTGTACTCTTAAACTCTTCATAAAATGCTTGGGAAAATGGAGTTTTCAATGCAGGTTTTCAAAATGATGCCTTCATTTTTATCCAGAGGAAAAGGTTAGACTAAACAGAAGTAAAGGTTCAGATGTATTGAAGTGCAAAAACCTGTACAAATGCATCCCAGGTGGAGTTCAGTCATGAGCAAGGGATTCAGGATTTGATCATAGGGATGACCTGTGGATGGCTTAGCCATGGACCAGGCTCACTTATGGGAAGAATAGGTGGAATCTACCCTGAAATGGAAAAATTGCCAACCTTCCACCCTCTCATGCCACGATGATGTTTGAGTATCAGTTTTTGTTATGGGCAGCTCTAGCATTGGGATTTTTCAGATAAATGGGAATTTTGTCTAAGTACATGTGTATTGTTAATGGTTTGATCATTGGGCTGTTGTCAGAGGGGAGGAAAACAACACAGTGAGTATTCAAACACTTGAGTGCTTTCACCATCCCTCCAGTGAGGGTGACAGTAACAGATCTTGTAGCTCCTCTGACCAATAGATAAAATTTCTGCCTGAAATCTCTAGCCTGCTACATATTATTATAAATTGTATTAACTACATTTTCTTTTCAATACAGATTCCAGTTGTCCCTGGACTCACTAAGAATGTAAGAGGGAAACACAGTGATGAGGGGATATAAACCCAAGGGCCAGGACATAAAGCAGAGGATATGATATGTATGTACTCAAAATGGTTTATGTATGTTTGCTTTGATCTTTAAATGTAAACCTAATGCTTATCACAAGTTAGTGATTGCTTGCCAGAACCAGATTAGCCTTGCACTCTAGCATCAAACTTGAGGCAATGAGAGCAGCATGAAAAACAGCTTGGCAAAATGAAAAATAGCTTCCAAGTTGTTTAATGCCTTGGACTTTGTTGGCTTTTCTTTGCCTGTAGAACCAGAGGTGAACATATCATCCTTTCAAATTGCTGTGATAAATCTCATTCCCTTAAGGATTAAACATCCCTGAACATTTTTATGCCTCATTGAGCTCTTTCAGAGAAACAAAAATTAATTCTTTAGCTCAACATTTATACTCATAAGACCTAATTTCCCTTGCCTGTAGTTATTGCAGCCATGGCCATTTGTGCAGAGTGACCACACTATTACTCTCCTGCCTGCTTTGTGCACTTAGATTTTATGTACAGAGATTTTAGGTGGCTCTGACCAGTGGGAAATGACTCAGCAGTGTCCTGCAGGGTTGAGTTGGATGGGTAGATGTCAAACATGAATTTTGGATGCATTGGATGTGCATTCTGTGTGTCCAAAATCAGGTTTAACCACCAAGTACTTGACTTTGGGTATTTCAGCTGAATCCAGGCTAAGCTGCACACATAGAGACAAGAGTTGGCACCTCATAAATACTCACAAGTATTTGCAAAGTCATTATTGGCACAGTTTGACTCAGCTCTCCTGAAGAAATTGGGCCTCCTGATTTATTCCTTTGGAGGGGACCTGGCAAAGGTGAACAGGGACAAAGCAGATGGGGTTTTGAGTGGCTACCCTGTGGCTCCTTGGTAGGATATCTTGACCAGCCACAGTCCTTTTGGTTATCCACCCCCTCAGTCCTTGCAAAACGATTTTCTAAGGTGGCTGAGGTAAAAAAGTAAGAATTTTGTGAACAGCTCAGGTTTTATATTATGAGAGTTTGCTGTGAGATGGCTGATCTGAAGCTATTCTCCATTATTCCTGTTTGCCTTTGTGACAGCCAGCTAAATCAAACCTGTATATTTGCACAAGGAGCATTCCAATAAACAGTTCAGGTGCAGTATTCAGTATGTGTGTAGCAGCTTAGAGCAGGGAAACAGGTGACAAAGTGTGTGAAGGTGATACAGACTATGTAGAAGGTGACTTTTTGTCCCAGCAAACCTTTGTTAAAGAAATCAGTGCTCAGGAGGAAGGAAGGAATGATCCATCCCAGCTCAGACAAAGCCTGAAGCACCTATAAATTAGTTTAATAATTCATCTTTTCCTGTTTAATCTTAAATTACATATCTTGGTAATGTTGCAGTTTGAAAGAGTGAGATGGCACACCAGGAAATCTGGCCAAAAAAAAAATAAAAAAGAAAAAATAAAGAAGAAAAGCACATTTTCTGCTTCGGATATTGACTGTTTTAGAATGAATAAGACTTTTAAAAAAGGCTATCTCCTTTTTTCTTTCCTGTGTCGCATAAACAGATGAGGAATTCTCTGCTTGAGGAGCAAGACTTTCTATGTGATGCAGTGCTGAGGTGCAACAAAAAGAGTCCACAAATGAGAGATACATCCTCTTTGCCTTTTACATCAGACCTGCTGTTTGGCTGCCAAGCAGCCCTCCTGTGATCAGACAACTAAAATTACACCCTCATTTCCTTTAGTGACAGGGAAACTGCTAAAGGAGGTCTCTCAGGTTAACACTCAGGTTGAGATGATCACCCAAATGTACAGATGTTTGTTCCTGTCTCCTCTAGTGAAGGAGGTGGGACTCTGTGATTGTGCTGTTGTGACATTTCCAGTACTCTGGACAGGGCAGGATCCATGCAAAAATGCTCTTCCTTGCACTGCAGATTTATCTCTGGTAAGGAGTGCAAAAGAGGTGGAAAATTTAAAGTAGTCTGCATTTTTTATTTTTTTTTTCCCCAAGTTGCATGATTTGGGGATTAAAATAAGTTTACATCATCTGCTATTCTGTTCAAATTAATATATGCATTTCTAACTTGTGTTATATTTTTGCATAGTATGGATCTAATAAATAATTTGCAAGCAGATAAATAATTCCAAATTAAGTTAGGCAGAGGTGACCCATAATACTCGAGTGCTTTCATATACTGGCTCCCTATTAGATTTCATGTAGTAATTCTAGAATTTAACAGTGCAAGTGACCTTATGTTTGTACTTAAGAGTTATTCCCTCAAACTTTAGAGTTATTTATTTTGACTAAAATTAATTCAATCACATTTCTTTTCCATCCATAATCAGCTCCATGTATTATATAGTAATATAATATATATAATATAATAATATAAACTTTATATATATATAAACTGACCTCCTAAACCTTCTCAGGTAAAAACCAGCTAACCAAAACAAACTAAGAGCAAGTAAAGGTGATTTCAATAATAGAGTTTTCTGGCATTTTAATTCTTTTGCTCTCAGAATTATATTCTTGGTATTACTTTAAAAAATTGAACAAAGAAAGCTCCGTATCTCAAATGGTTCAAGTGTCCTTTAAGAAACTTGGTTCTAGTGTTCACACACATTAGCCCCCCTGTTATAACTGTATTTTGAGGGGGTGGAAAACCCACTAAATCACCATTTGGGAGCTGTATTTCCTCAGGTAACATTGGTAAGGCCCATAAAATTCCTCCTGCTTAAGCCAATGTAATCTTGTGAAATCTGCAGGCTACCATGAAGCATTTATGAAAATGTGGTGCCTGCACAGGCCTTTGTGTGGTGAATGCCAGGAGCACCACCATGTACAGGACATATTTTTAATACCGAGGAAAATGGAAAATAAACAAGCTCAGCCAGATTTGTGCCCCAGGCTTGGAATATGAACACTGACAACCTCTCTTGGCTATGTCCAGCAGTGGAGGACGGGGAGGTCAAGAAGTTCAGAGGCTGTCAGTGGCTCCTGTGTGCCCCTGGCTGCCCTCATGTCTGGCAGTCATCTTCCTGCCTCTTCTGTGTAATAAGAAAGGATAAAATTCCAATTTAACAGAGAAAACTGAGTTTCAGATAGACCAGCACTTCCCTCCCCCGTGGTGGAGGAGGCAGCACCAAGGAGTGAGTGATTCCACCCACAGCCCAGCCTTATCTGTCTGTTCCTCTCCCTCCCCACTGGAGGCAGAGGGAGGTGGGATGGGAGGTTAAACCAGGTGCCTCTTTTTTACATGCTTAAATTAGGAAAAATGAATCTACCTTAGCTGACTTCCCCAGCAACATGCACAATTAACTATTCCATCTGCTGGTACCCTAATTACAGATACTGTAACAATGGCTTTTGTCCTGCTGTATGGCTATGGAAGGAAAAGACAAAGAAAATTAGGTTCAGCAGACACAAACAATAAGGGGGTGGGGTTTTGTGCTTAATTGTGGGGTTTTTTTAACCTGTGTAAAAAAAGTAATGGGTTCCTCTTGTCCTAGAATGTTATTCTCAACCAAGCCTAAGTTTTGACAATTATAAGTTGTTTAGCTGTTTCTGTCTTCTAATTGCTTAATTTAGTTCAGTTGCAGCTCTAGAGTTCTTCATGAATTATATAAGGAAAAAGAAATCTTTCAGCCCTGAATTGAAACCCCCTCCCTCAGTTCTGCTTCTCCTGTGGGCAGTGGTACCATTTGTACCAGAGAAGTGATGAATGAAAATGTGATCCAGACTTGAGGACTGGTGACATCTCACACTGACAGTGCCCTGAGAGAACAATAGGATAGGCTGGCACATTTACACTAACAAATTAAAATAACCAGAATAAATAGCTAAAAATGCCACCACATATTAATAAGGTATCACCAATGAATGACTGAAATTCCCACCTCCTTGAAAAGGAGAGGTTTTGTACCTGAGACACAATTAAATCATAGCTATCTTTTACACAGAATGAATTTTTACTGTTGAAATGAGTGCCTGGGCTCCAGGCACACTGCCACCAAGGAACAGGCATTCCTTAGTTCTCTGCTGGTGCTTCAGCTCTGTCTAGCCTAACAGACAGGATGGAGTCTGGCCTGAAAAGTTATCATTATAATGTCAACATAAATAGAATTACATTTTCTCCAGCAATGGAATTAGTGCCACGAGGAAACAAAATCATTTCAGGTTTCTCCTGCTGTGTTTGCATGGGCTTGGGGTCTAACTGCCAACCAGGGAAATTCAGCCTTTGTGCTCAAATAATGCAGTGCTGTGCTTTCCATTTCCAGATGAAATTACTGCTAGTGGGACTTGAGCCGTAGGAAAAGAATTTGTGTTGTTTTGGTAGTTGAGGCTGCTTTGTCTCACCACACAAAGATAGTTATTTTTACATGGCCATGCATACACAGATGCACAGCTAGAGCTTACATGCATGTGTGTGTGTTGGTTTGGGATGTCTTTTTAGGAACATTTGTGTGATGTGAATCATTGTCATTTTTATGGAGAAGGATATGGGCCTCCAAGGAGCCTATTCCCTGAGTGCACTCATTTTCTAAGCTCCTGGAGGTGGGTGAGGGATCTCAGCAGTAAGCCCTGGGATGCTGCTGCCTCCATCTCCTTATTGCAGACCCAGGCAGGCCATGCTAAGGATTTCCCAACAGATCATGTGCCCACACTTTTCCTGGTGAAAGCAAGGATTGGATATAGGAAAGGGGAAGGACTTGGTTAACTATAAACTTTTAATCTGTGTTTTAATGTACCAGTCAATAGGGGAATGGATGAATGAATCACTAGAGATTCCTGGAGCATTTCTTGTGTATCAGGAGGTTGTTTTTTCCCTCAGCATTACAGAACACACAGGATTAGCTTAGAGTGATGGTGAAGAGCTAATTCTTCCTATAATTGTGCCTCCTGTGCCAATATTGCAGTCTTCCCAAAAACGGTCTCAAATGAGATAAAATCAACAAACTGAATCCAATTTCTCTTACTCATAGCCTTAAGCCTTTTTTCAAAGAAATCTGAAATTATACTGCAGGATAAGTATTCCAGCTGCTGCTTCAGCGGTGTCCAACTGCAGTGATTTAGAGCACAGCCTCCATGAAAGCAACGGGAAATTTGTGCTCAGTCTCACTTGGCCAGCTGGATTCCAAGTGCAAATCAAGCCCTGGTGCTGCCCTTATTCAGGGGTAACAGTACAAATAGGGTGAGGGTAGGTTGGCGTTTTAGGTCGGATCAGAAGGGCCCTTCTGAAGCAAATTTCCTGATTTCTCCCACTTACCATGCTTTTTCCCTTGCACCTCAGGTCAGAGCATAGGAACTGGGCTTTTGGATGAAACCAACACCAGAGAGGTACTCCAGGAAGAAGCTTCCTAAGCTCCGGGCAGTCAAGACTGGAAATTCAGCAATCAAGATTGTGGAAAATTCAGCCACATGTATAGTGTGGATGTGGGGTTCCCACTGCCAGCTGTGCTTCTGCTCCTGTTTAGCTTTCCAGTGTAGGTAGAGCCATCTGACACCCAGGTAAAATAGCAGTGCATCACAGACTCTCATTTTGAGTAAATTGGAAATTTAAATAAGTAGTGGAACCCTTAAAATAATACAGTGCTCATCCCAAGTGAGGCTTTCATCTTACCAGCAGTTTCTTTCTTCCCCTCCTCAGCTGAAGAAGCATCTCTGCTTTTGAGACTCTCCACTAACATATGCATGTTTAAAAAAAGCCAAACCAATTCCTTTTCACTATGATTTACATTCCCAATTTGCTTATTTACTCCTAGGTAGAATTAATCTTCTCTTTAATTACTTTTATAGCAGTTAAATGCTTTTAATCTGTGGTTTAGTGATCTATTACTTACAGCTGCAGTGAACAAAATACACATAGGCTGGGGGAAACACATCCCTTGTGTAGGTGGCCACTGCAGGCCTTTTAAATTATACCCAGCCTCATTAGTTAAGGCCTAAATAGTTTTCAGGATTTGAACAAATGACATAATTGGCAACTCTTTATTGAAAGTGGAGAGAGTGTAAAGCCCAAAAAACTTGTGTCTGAAAGCTTAAGATCACAAACTTACAGGATTGTGTTTCAAACACTCTCTACTGGTTTTAATCTTCCTCTTGTTTTTGTCTCATTGCAAGCGGGTCAAATTACTCAGGATAGGAGAAATTAATTCACAAACTTGTAAGATATCTGGATTTAAAGTTTTAGTTGGACCGACTTCTAGTGTGCAAAAAGTGTACACTTGTATTGCTCTTCCCTCCCGAACATCTGAAGATGACAGCATTAAGGAATTAGTCCCCAGAGTGTTATTATCCACTTCCAACTGATGGGGCACAAAGAGATTTGATGGCTTCTTCAATACACTGTGGTAAAGCTAGGAAAGGAATCCAGATGTCCTGGTTCCTCATCCTGTCCCTGAACCACAAACCACACGTCCCTGCCTTATTAGCGACAATCACAGCACATGAAAACAGACTATTTATATCTAAATATTTCATCTGTTCTCACTCATTATTCCCTAACTCACCAATGTAATTATGTTGGCAGGGCGACAATCTCTTTTTTCCCAGTAAGAGCAAACAGATTGTTAGGTTTTCTGCTGAGATACAAGCTGCACAAGAAGAACTCCCAAATAAATCAGATCAAAAGGACCATGTTTCCATCGAAACATCCTTGGTTAGGCAGCAATGGGAGAGATTTCGTAACATCTTCCTTGGCTGACTCAAACAGCTGCATTAAAAGCACTGATTGAGAAAGGTTAACTTTGAAAAGAATATTAACCCAGAATAGGTTTAGCCAAAGAGAGGGAAAAAAAACCAAACCAAACAATAAAAAGGGGCTTTAGAAAGTTCTGATTTTTGAATGTAATGCGATATTTAACAGTCCTCAGAGTTTGCCTAACAAGCAGCTTTGGATAGGAAAATAAGATGGTCTGTGCTAAATAAATCCAAGATTCACGATTCACAAATATCATTGCAGGTCACTTGGGTGATTACATCTTCTCTGATTAGCAAAAATGATGCTTGTTCTGGTAACACACTTGCTTCCATGTACGGAGAATCTCAGCACATCTTGGGCAGAACACAAAGCTCCTTGGGAATTTCCCTGCTGAAGTCAGTGACACCACGTCTCATCTGTACAAGGCAAGCACCTCGCAGGTCTTGACAGTGCTTTTGGGCTGCCTCATGGTGAAGTGGCAGCTACACTCTGTGTCCCAGAAGCAGACATTATAGACAGGTAATGTGCACAATCACAATCCTTTTCATTTCCCAGTGACGTGCAGGAGCGAGGTTGTGTTTGTTAGCGTGCCCACAATACATACACTAGTCCTGCTCAATAGGATACCACAGTTCATTGCCACAAAACTTCAGCTTCCTGATTCCAAGCAGACTTAGAGCAAAGGCTGAGAACATAACACGGATTCATAATGTTCAGGTTTCAAAAAATAATCACCAATTAACAGGAATGTTTTGGCTGGGATTTTTTCTCTGCTGACCACGTGCTTCCAAATGTAACCCTGAGAAATCTCCCCTGTAGTGGAACATGACCAGTGGTATTTGAGATCACTGGGGGGAGAAGGCAGCTAAAGAACACCGTGTTTTCTTCTCTTACTAAAAGTCAGAAACTCTCCACTGTGCATGTGCTCTTCTGTTCTCTGTTGGCCAGGGTTTGGTGACTCCCTACAGCCCCACTACGATTCTGAAACGCTCTGTTGTTTTACGAGTGAAATGGGCACCATAACCTCTGTGTGGCCCTGGAGCCGCACAGGAATGATTTCCTGCTTTCTGCAAAGGAAGATGCCTTCAGATTCTGTTAAATGATAACAAATAAGGAAAAGGAGGCCTCCCCTAGTTCTAGCAATCCTATCCCTCCCACTGGGCTTTCCTAGAGGTGGCAGAGTTGAAACTCACAGGTTTTATTTTCAGAACATGGTCATTTCTCATTTTGGTATTTTAAAGTAAACAATCCTTGGTTCCCATGTATTATTCAAGTAGAGAGAAGTGGGTATCCAGTGCACAGATAATCAAACATCCAGCCTGCACCAAACAACCTTCTCAAATCACTTGAGAAACTTCCCTGTTGCTGTTATCATTCTCCATCCACTTCCTCCAATTATCCAGCACTTCAAACATCATATCCCATGTTTTCCCCACAGCTGTGGGGTGAAGCAAGCAAGAGCTGTGTTCCTTCCCTCTCCCCTAACAGTGCTTGCCCACAGGAGAAGAGAGGGAGCTGCACAGATGTTGCTGGTATCACATTAATACCGAAATAACCTGTTGAAAGTAGATTTGTTTTCAAATCTTTCAGTGAGAAAAATATCAGTTTCAGACCGAGGAATTAACAATTTCAACCTGCCTATCAAGCTCTTTCATTGTCAGCATCTGAAATTGCTATTTGTGTTTCAAGTTGCAAGTGGTAATGCTGAGGGTATTTTCACTGCTGCCAAAACATTTACATGAAACTGCTACTCAGATCAAATTATCTCGAAGCTGCAAAGCGTGCGTGGATTCCAAATTGTTCAGCTTGGAGAGATTGTTGCATATTGAAATTACATGGTAGAAACCCACAAAATGCCACTATTGCTTCAGATTCACAGGGATGGCAAAAATAGCTCTTAAAAGAACTCTTCTCCTTAAATGCAGTAATGAAGCAGACACAGGCTTTGGCTATGTTTAAACCAGTATTCCACTACCAGAAAACCCCTTCTTTGAGGTAGGTTGGGTGGTTTTGGCTTTGGTTCCACCACCCTTCAGACACAGAGAGTTCAAAGAGAGAGGGGTGGAAGTGATGCAGCAGGAAGCTCAAGCACAGAGGGTGAAGAGCTGTGACCATTTGGGGAATGACAAACCAAAAATGTAAATTCCAAAAGTGCAGTAAACTCTCAGAAGTGCTCAGTGCTGGTAGGATCCTATTAACTGTCTGACATTTACCTTGCAGGAATACACCAGTTGTAGAAAAGACTCCAGAATATCACCAAAAAGAGAATTACCCAATTTGAAGTCTTTGATGAATCATCATTCCAGGTATTTTGATGCACTTTCCTTTGCATAATGTTCCAAACAAACTGCTGCTTTTCATTTAGGATTCTGTGTTGCAATGAAAGAAAAATCTGGCCACATTAAAGAGATCTCTAAGAAAAAGGTGCTTCTCTCAAAGAGCCATAAAGGTAATTTTCCAAGAATCACAGGAAGGACTGTGTAATTAGCACCAGAGGCGAGGGGTCATTTCTCTCTAGCAGAGAGGGGATGGACAGATGAAAACACTAAATGCAAAAAAATCTTAGAAATAAAACTAAAAACTCCTAGCTGCTGTCAGAAAAGAGTTGACAAAGAAAAGTGAGGGCTGTAGAAAGAGCTCACCTGTGAGGAATATTGAGTGTGGCACTGGGGCAGGCTCCTTTGCCCTTTCAGTCACTGATAATTGGAGATTAACATCTAAAATTTGTGTGCTTTTTCCCTGCAAGTTTGTAGTTGATCTGTTCTCATTCCTTCAGTGAGATATCCTGAAAAGCAACAAAAAAAGCAGTAGGGTAAGACAGGTTCCCCAGATGTGGTGGGGACTGCTCAATGGGTGTTTGTCTGTAACAGGAAATAAGAGCCTGTGTGCTCTGCCACTGTGGTGTGTTTCATGGTGCCATAAAATCACAGTGATTCCAGCATTAGCCTGATCAGCAGATACTCTGCACTCGTGGCTGTCCTGTGCATAAGTCAGAGATGAGGCATCCTGTTCAGAACAATCTGATACACTTCTCTGGGAAAGGGAAGAGGAATTAAAGAAAAAGCCAGATGAGGAGGAAAGAAATACTAATGATCTCTTCAGGGGCTGTGCTTTTTCCACTTCTTTTAATGTGCAGGCAGTGACAGCTCTGTGAGTAAAATACCAGAAGAATATCCATGAGCTTCCACAGTGTACACATTTCAAAACAATTTTGTACCTGTTCTCTGTTGCATTCAGATGAAGTGGGATTTTTTCCTGAAAAGACCTAAGGATTGAGGTTTGCATATCTTAGGAAAAAAACACTTCTGCAATACTTCTGACATGGCACATCTGGCAGTGCTCTTCATGTCACCTGGGAGAAGAGGGGCACAAGGTTTCCCACATCATCTGCTTTCTTGCCAACCCTTGAGGCTTCCAGGAGGGAGATATCTCTTTGTTCTCCACCTTAAAGAAAGAAAAAAAAATCAGAATTAGTGGCTTTGGTTCAGTAGGGCATTTCAACACCTAGTTTAAAGCATCAGATGGGCTCCAGTGAGTACAGGAAGTGTGGGGGCAGTCAGAATGACACAAGCACATATGTAAATATTTCCCTGGATGAGGCTTCAAGTTGCATTTGGGAAAATGTGAAGTTACATAAAGAAAAGAACACATTCATTCTTTTTTTTTTTTGTGGGATTTTTTTTTTTTGTTGGTTGGTTGGTTGGGTTTTTTTTTGTTTTCCAACAGTATTTAACTGCATTTTTCTCAAAGTAGGGATATTTGAAAAGCTGCATTATTGTAGATAAAATTTTATAAAATGGGATAGATTAAAGATTTGGAAATTAATTTCTCGGGAGACCTTTTCCAGTCTAGACTCTCTTGACATATCCTGCCAATTTGTTTGTCTGGTCTCCCTATGAACATAACATTTGATACTGTAGGCCATGCACAGATCTCTGATAAGCTTGCTGCTTCCTGCATCACTCTGTGTTCACAATTAACTTCTTAAACACAACTTTCAGCTTTTCTGTGTCACCCTTGTTCTGCATTTTTCTCTCCACATGCCTTCTCCTTTTTGCACCCTGTGCCTTCATCCCATGGGGGACCATTCTCAGCTTCCAAATCTCCTGTGAGGATGAGGATCTCTGAGCTCACACCTCCTCACCCAGTTCACCCTCTGCCTGCTGGATGCACACTGCAGAACTGGTAGGATTTGATTGGGATCTTGCTTGTTCCCTGTCCTTACCCTCTGCTAGTTTGTACTCAGGTAGGAGCCTCTGCAGGGAAAGGTGAACCTGAGGAATCAAGGGGGCTTCCACCAGAAAGATTCCAGACACAAAACTGATCTTCAGGGGGTGATGCTGACTCATTAATGGTATTTCTTGCAGTGCTTTTACTGCTTTGTAGTTAAGCACACAATGCAGCTCTGTAATTAAACTACAGGCATAATGTGAGACAAAAGTCACATATGGCCTTTTTTCCTGTTTTTAATTTTCTTTCTTGTAGTTATTACTGGGCCCACTAGACATGAAGAAGAGTTGTGCTTGAACTTTGCCATTTTACATTAATCCATAAAACTCGTGGTGTTTCCTGAAAATTTTATCTTTATTGCAAGTTAGATAAAGCACATTTTTTTTCTGAATGCCTTCTTTAGTCCAGATATTTTGGATTGGAAAAAAAAGGCAGGAATATTTGGAATTCATATGTAAAAATGACCTGGGAATAGGAGAAATCTACAAGCCTTGAAATTTAGGGAGACCAGGCCAGTCATCCACAAGGCAAGCCATCTCTGTTTGGAAAAGTGTCTTTACACCCTTACCTTTAAGTAATGAATGAAGTTGAGTTCCAAGTCAATCTCCAGGCTTGCTTGGGTTGACTTTTTGTGAAGAACCTGTTACAGGATGCCAGTAAACATCCACATTAAAATGAATTAAATTAAAATTAAAATACTTTAATTTTCATCATTCTAATAGGCCAGCATTACGAAACACCCTGCACATGCTTTGTCATCTCTGCCCCTCAACATCCCTGAAATGCTGTGTTCAGTCCTGGTGTTCAACCACCTGAGTACCCAAGAAAGGAGGAGCAGCTGGAATAAGCTCTGTGTCTTGGTGCTGCAGAATCAACTGGCTGGTTAAAATTTATTAGGATTCACTTTTTTGCCACAGAGGCAATAAAGCATGATTCTGTCAGGCTCAGAGAGGCTCAGAGATCTGCCTCTTACAGAAGCTGGCACTGGTCTGAAAACAAAACCCCAAAGCCCCAGAGAAAGGCATTCTTTTAGGAATATGTGTTTCTGTACCTTGAGTTCACCTGGGGGTAGAAATGTTCACATTTTCTTTAGCAAGGATGCAATGTAGCTTGCTAGGAATAACCTTCATGTATCCTTGTGTGCATCTAACAAGAACAAACGCTTCCCACCTTACAGATTTCCTCTGGGAAGCTTGCTTCCTCTGGCTGGTAGCAAGTTCACAGTAAAATCAGTTTGTACTACAGATGCAGAGGAGTCTTTGTCAGAAAGAAATTCCTCCCAAACCATGGATAATCATTATCCACTCTGAATTACCTAATTATCTTTTGGGGGTTTTATTTATTGTGTGGAAAAAGAAACAAGGAGTTTTCTTGCCAGCTCCCTCAGAAGTGGCCTAAATGCCCACTGTCAGAGGGAGATCACAGGCTCAGGCCGCTGTCCCATTGTCCAGCTGGGTGCCTGCAATAGCCTGGCCCCATAAAACAGACATTTAGCTGAACAGAAGCAATTAGCCCTCCATCGTGGCCCCTGCTCACAATAGCAAAACCAGCTGATGTTCCCTTAACTTGAAACAATGGGAGGACAGGCACGGGCTGTGGAACTCTTACAAGCACAGTAACTCCTTCCAGAGGGGGACCGTGAGAAAGTGGAGCCTGTAAAGAGCCTTTCAGTGGATGAACTCCTGAACAGTCTTTTATCCGGTGAACTCATCAGTCAGCTGTCTGTGGGTGCAGCTCTCTTTAGAAAGCCCCAGTTCAGCTGCAACGTGCCAGTTTGTAGTGATAAACCTTCCTGCTGAATGATATTCTGTCTCAGCGCTGTGTTCACCCCGGTATGGATTTATTCAGCAGCATCTTTTCCCTCCAGCCCTCTTTCACATTCCTAACTGTGCTTGTTCCTCTTCCTAATGACCTGGGAATAGCAATGACCACCAATGAGAGCATGGCAAGAACTGAATGTTGCTCCTAACAATGGCAGTGAGGCTTCACTTAAGATTCAGATGCTGAGAAAATTCCAGCAAAGAAGCTGGTGAGCTCAGAAATTCAGCCCTTCCATATGAATCCAGTGATTCACTTCCTTTTGACTACGTTCTCCTCCACTTTTGCCACCACCCCTAGCCACTGGATACCCAGAACTCTACTCCTGCTAGCAATAAGGCTGTGGTCAATACAACTGCTCTTTAAAGCTGTGTACAGCACTGTGCCCCTTCCCACCTGGAATGTTTTCCAAGCACCTTCAGGCAGTTGTTCATCATTTGCAAGTACAAAACTCTAAGAAAACACAAAGCTTTTGCTAGTGGCAAGGCAAAGATACCATTAACTTTGGGAAAACAGTCCACAGTAAACAGAACCATCTACTTCATTCAGCACCTTTGGCAACAGTCCAGTGATTTGGTTTCCAGCTGATGCTGTGAACTTTCTGTAGGCACACTTTGCTTATTGAGCATCGTTTCCTCCTTCCCCTTGTGCTAAATTTCCCTGTAGTTTAGCAGCTTGGATACTACAGCCCCAGAGTTCTGACTTCTGCCTGGGCAGGCCTCCTACCAGCCAGCTGCAAATGGATATTCTGTTGCTTTTGGAATCTCCTTCCTAAAACCTAATCAAATTAATTATTTAGTGATTGTGTAAGAATTTTCAGTGAATACCACAGAGTGGTTTGGGTTGGAAGAGATATTTGAAGACCACCTAGTCCAGCCTCCAAGATGTGCCACTTCTGTTGCTGTTAGCATGGTTTGCATTAAAAAACTCCTTTCCTTTGTTCAGCCCCATCGTGGATCTGTTTCCCCATCATGTCTACTCATGAAATCTTTTGCAGGAACTAACAGAGAAGCCATCCCTGTGCAGGATGCTGAGAAGACTGGCAGGACTTCTTGGTCATTGAAATGTAACTATGACATCTATCCAAAAGTGCCACTGGAAGAATGAGGAGTGAAACAGAACAAAAGCCACTACATTTATAAACAAGCAGATGGTACCTGAGTAAAACAACCAAACAGATTTACTGGTTTTATGGGCATTCTTCTTTTGCTCACCGGTAGATGGGAGCAGAGATTTCTCTACTCAGTGAAATTTTCAGGCTACAGAGCTTGCAGTTTTTTGTACACTGCAAGGGGCAAAAAATAAAACCAAACAATGTCTCTATAGCTCATTCATGTGTCCACAGGGAGAAGGATATTGTTTGGTTTAGTAGCATACAGATGAGGTTTGTAATGGGAGTCAAATAGAAACCAGGAGTCAGCACTCTTGTATTCTTTAACATTGGAATTCTCTGGTTTGGTATCTAGAACTGGTCAGAGGGTACTGAATAAATTTACAACCCCTCATTGTTATTTCCCAGATTTTAAGTGTGTTTTGCTTGGATCCAAGCCTTTATAAAAGCAATTAAATGTGTCCTAAACTTCCATTCATTTTTCTTACAAGATCAAAGAAGAGAAGCTGTCCAGATGTAAATAGCTAAGCCTCTAACGAGATGATCAGTGAATTGTTTCTCTCTTGTGTTAGAAGCTTTTAAATTACAATATTGCACTTAGGGCACTCTGCACTTCTGACTTGTGTAGCAGGATCCCAGCACCTAACACAAGCCAGACAAATAACTTGAGCAATTAGCTTTCAGCATAGGTCCCTGCCCTCTGACCTCTGCTGTTCATCAGAGGCGAGCCAAATGCTTTGTGAAACAATATTAATTGGGCCTGGCACTCCTCTAGGGCCAGGCACATCACAAACAGTTTCTAGAAGCAAGGAGCTGTTTGCAAGAAGCAAAATCTCATGTTTTTTCTGCTCAACAGGAGCCTGACTTAGCCATACTGGAGGTGAAGTGAAGCCTGACCTGTGGAAAGCTGGGAGTGGCAGTGCAGCACCTGCTCAGGTGCCACCTGTGTGACACTGTCAGGAGTCTTCCAAGCTGCCAGCGAGGGAGAGGAGGATCAGTTTGCATAGCCTGAGGTTGGTTGGTTTGTTTGGGGTTTTTTTTGTTAATTCTCTTTATTTCTGCATATTTGGTGCAAGCATAGTAGGAATATAAATTTAAGTGCAAGGGTTGGTGGGACAGAGTAAAGAAAGCTTCTCTCCTGCCCAGCTTTGGGACATGGGCTGGTGTTTACAGCATGTCAGTACAAACTGGAGGTGAGCTCAGTGTGAGGTGCTGCCAAGGAATACCAGAGATGTCTGCAGAGGTGGAACATGGTGCTGGGGCAGGGAGAGAGGATTTCCTCTCTGCTGCCCCTCACCCTCAGCAGGTTTGGGCATCCCCTTTGTTGGGCAGCAGTGGGATGTCACCAGGGAGATTCTTTGCCTGAGCTTCTGCCTGGTCCTCAGTCAAGCCCTTTATTCCTTATTTGTTTTTCTTTCACTGATGTTCACTACCATGTTCATAATTTAGAGCTGAAACTTCCAGAGACAAGCAGGAGGTTTCATGAGAGAGGCATCCCAGCACCTGAAGAGAGTCTAGAGAAAATGTACTTGCCTAAACTCATTCAATCTTCTTTTTGAAGAGATTTCTTCTTTATATTAAAAGTGAGTTTACCACCCTTCCTTTGAACCCAGCCTTCCAAGACATAGAAACCTTCCAGAGTCTTGATCTTGTCCCAGGGTGTGATGTTGGCTTTGAACAGCATTTCTCAGCTTTGTTTCATGTCATTTGCTTTACTCAAGGGAAAGTTCTCTCCAACTCCCTTTCATGACAAGGCTTCTCTGAAGCAAGGGTCTAAAGTGATGATTTTTTTTTTTAAAATTCTGGCAGTAATCCTGCAGATACCACTGCTCTTAACTTGCACAGCTAGAGTAGAAGTTGTCAAAGCTCTGGAAAAAATAAATGAAAAATAAATGAAAAATAAAGAGGAAAACAAAGGCAGCTGACTGCATGCCAACTTTGGAAGTTAAAAACTCTGATTTGTAGTTTGGGTGTGTTCCAAATTTATCAAAGTCAAGCTTCATTCTATTAATAAGCTCCACTAGAAAACAAACTCCTCTATGTAAAACTGACTTTTGACTTCCTAATTTGACAGTAACGGCAGCCTTGCTGAAATGATTGTTTCTGTTAGTGATGAGTGCAAAATTAAAATTCAGACCTTATCCTGCAAGAGGGAGAAGTTTCACACACTTTTTAGACTGCTTATGGTAACCTGGAGGAGGAATACTGCAAAACCACCCAGCAAAACATCAGATGAAGATGCCCTAGTGATTCAAAATTTCAGGATGCCAGTGCACCCTACCTTGTGTGCCCCTTCTGATCTGGAAGGCAGCAAAAGCCCTTGTGAAACTCGAGTGCAGAGCCTCCAGGCCCATACTGGACTTTGCACTCAGGATATTGGGCTTTGACAGCCCCGTGGCATTTTGGTTTTACATAATCAGCTCTTTTTGTTATGAGCTGTGGGCTTCACATAACAGCAGTGAAAAACAATTTCAAGTGGAAGCAGCACCCTGGGTACAGACTGAGGCAGGAAACATTCAGGAAAATCAAATATTTCTTGTAATCACCTGTGTTACAGCAGTCAAGTGTTGACTGGTGTTTGCTGACAACTTGCTTTGCAGGAAAAACAAAGTGAAAGAGACAGGAAGAGAGGGGTTTTCTGTATTTCTGATAAACCTGTAGTTACAACCCTTCAGTGACAGATTTGCCAACAGCAAAGAGTGAGATAAATATCTGCAATCTGAAGTGTCTGGAAGCAAATTCACACATGCCTTCACTATAGTGCTTTTGTTTGCAGAACCTTTCCATCTGGATGAGTAGCAGGAACAGGAAAGCATTTGAAGCTAGGAAAACCACCATACTGCTGTCTATAAAGCACTAGTAGGATTTTTATGTGGAGCCCTAAAGAGAATGACATACAGTGCTTTTTTTTTTGGTTTTTGGTTTGCTTTTTTTTCCCTTTTGCCAAGTCAGAGAGCTCAGATGTTTGCAAGCAAAACAAAATAAACTCAGGCATTGAAACTCCCTGAAATGTGTCTGATGCCATGGCACGTCCCCCAGCACATGCATTGTGCACCCTTGGGCTGTCCTGGACACTGCTGGGACACTGCTAATGGCACCCATGGCACAAAAGGGAAGGTAATTAGCAGAGAATGATTATTGCTGCAGCTAGAAAGTAGACAAGTAATCTTTTGGGTTTCAGTCCATTGCCTCAGTGTTTTCAAACCAGCACCTAATCTTCCCAGACCCCGCTCTGTGGCTGCTCCTTTCTTCCTTTCTTTCCTTTCCCCCCCTTTTTGCAGGGACTGTGGCTTATTCTGATTCATTCCATTTCTTTCTTCTCAAACAGCCACAGGGCAGGCTCGCTGTTGCCAGGGATATGGTCAATGCATGTGACATCGTGCCACCAAAAACAATCCTGTTTATTTCTGGTGTGATGCTGCTGAAATCAGTGCAGCCAGGCTGGGAGCAGGACACCTCAGTCAGCCACGAAATTTTGTGAGAAGAATTTTCCTTAAAGGAAGTGTTCTTAAAAAATAGCTCTCAGGGAGAAATGTGCAGGTTTTGCTCGTAAAGTGGTTGTTGGCAAAGGTTTCCTTGCCAAAGTCCAGTCAGAGTATCAGTGAGGGATGGTAAACACATGCCATTTTGACAAGAAATTAGTAGGCTACATAGCACTGTGGAAAATATTAGACTTTCTTCTTCGCCTGACCTCAAAGAGCCTGTTAGGAGATTAAGAATCTCCAGCTCTCAAAGGTATAGCTGTTTGACCAGAATTCAATTAATGAAGAATAATATTTTGGGAACAAGAGAAAACACCTCTGTAGCATGTGGAGCGCTAGGAATAGATGGAAAGTTGCCTGTATAAACAGTTGAGCAACTCTGGGATGAATTATAGGAGCATTTATATGCATGATTGCCCATCTGTGTAAAACAAGACGTGCAGTCACACAGGAATGATGTGCAGGGCAGACCTGTGGGGCTGTTATTAACTTGCTCCAGGATGAGACCTGTCCCATCACATCCGAGTGTGACCCAAGGAAGTTGAGATAAATCTATGTAAGTAAATAAATAGAGGAGGAGGCCTCACTGGGAGGAAGCTCAAGGTATGCTATCTACATCTGTGTTTCTGGGTTTGGGGTTTATTTAGATTCAAGTCAGATTTTGGACTGTTACTTCTCCACTTGAAGTTTTTTTGGCAGTTCCAGGAGGGCTGAAGGCTCAGATCCAGCGGGTTCCTTCCAGCTGCACGAGCCATGGGCACTGGCAGGGTGTGGGGAGCTGCAGGACTTCAAACCAGGGATGCTGTCAGAAGCTCTGCCTTGCACAGCTCCCCTCTCAAGGACCAGCTGCAAAATATCAACAGCACCTTGCTCAGAGAACACAATTAATTAAACAAGGCCTAATTAATTAGTGTCAGGGAAGCAGATGTAGCAATTATGGCAGAAGTAAACAAATGTACATATTGTAAATTGTTCTGCAAAGGATTTGTTCTGGAATCCCTGTGGCCCTTTCACTCCTCCCCACGATGCTATTGGGAAGGCCATCAGGGAAAATGTAGAGATAAACTGCGAATTGATGAGGAACTAATGTACTTTTATAAGTTTATATCTCAGGAAAACAATCAGCAAACAGACTCCTTTATTAACCCCTTGGGACTTGAGGGTGAAACACAATCCTGATATTGAATTTCCAGATCATGCAACATCATGTGCCACAAATAAGTCAACTGTTTAAAGTCTGTTTAATATGAGTGTGGAAGAGCAAATGTGGAGCCACACCAATCTGGTGTTTGAGTGGAGCCTTTAGACTTTGTAGAGGATCTGCACTGAATGAAATCTCTCATACCTTCTAAATATGAGGATGATCCAAGCTCAATACAACAGACACTGGAATAGTGAAACACACTTGGAAAACTCAGATAGAAAAATTTCTGAGTTGCCTTTTAAAATTCCTTCAAGATGATAAACAGGACATACTAGGCTGGTTAGGATGTAGCTGTAGAAGCAAGTGGGACTGATGTACTGGAAGAAACAGTCAATTTATTAAGAAACCAAGAGTACTGTGTGTAAAAGAAAACGCATTGCACAGCCAGTGCCATGCTGAGGGGAACAGCCCCATAGGCAGCCAGGAACAATCACTTTCTAGACCTCAACAGAGATTTTTACCCTTCTCTCTGTGCTCTTTTTTTTGCTCTGCAGGTAATGATGGCTTTGGTGCAGAGAGGATGGGACGTGCTGGGATATATCTTAGGGTAGAGTCAGCTCACTAATTCATACTGTGAAGAAGCTGTGAAGATGGAAAATGGAAGTACCTCCTTGCCTTGGTGAAGAATTAAAGGATTAAGGCAGGCAGCAGCAGCCTGTGGCCAGAGCACCACAAGAGGGAAGTTGCAGTCAGAGGCCGCTGCTCTTCCCACCTGTGGATCCCCTTTTTCCCCAGATGATGCCGATACAAGTCAGAAAGAGAGGCCTCCATGGCCCACACCAGGATATCTCCTTTATTTGTTCAGGTGACAGCATTTCCTGTGCAAAGGACTGCCAAGTAGCTGCTTATGAATGCTGCTCCAAGGCTGTGGGCTGCTCCCCAGCGTGGTGAGTGCATCGCCCTGCTCGTGTGAGATATTTGTGGATTTTGGGTTGTGTGTTATGGGCTTTGTGCTTATGTGAGTTTCTCCTTGTTTTCAAAAGCCAGGATTTAAAGGTGAATACCTCTGTTTTATGATGGTGCAGTGAGTTGCCAATTTCCTGAAGGGAATGAGTTTGGGTTCTGTTCACAAACGTTCGCTTCTTTAGTGCTTGTCTCAAACAATTTTTGTTCCAGTGAGCAAATGAGCAGCGAAACAAGTAACGAGAGGAGTGAAGGTGCAAACAGAATAGCTAGAACAAAGCTGAAAAATCATTCCAAACAAACCTACTCATGGTAAGATGTGTGAGAAGAGGAAAGGCAGCCTGTTCCTGTGCCCAGCCATAGGATGGAGAATCTGTTCAGGCAGCTGACAAGGCAGATGGATAATTAGTGCCATGGGTTAGGACCTGGGCAGGCACTGCTGGTGACCTGGCAGTTGCTTTTGGCACTTCATTTGGAAATCTCTTCCTCCTCCTTTAGGTATTGGCAGAGTAGCACAAGAACATCTTGCTTTAGGGACTAGGGCAGCAACAAGAGTGCTTGACTTCTTTGAATCTTAAAAGGAAAACAAAACCTTTAAAAGAATGTTTGAAATCCCCCTTTTTAATTCTTTCTCAAAGTCTGAATTCTCCCCTTTTAAATGGGACACAGGGCTCTTTTTCTTCCTTTTCTCTTTCATTAAAAAAAATATTTTTTGGTGTGCATTCTAATGCATTTTAGAGTTTTTACAAGAAGGCTCTGCCAGCTGTCAGCTTCTAGCCACAGCTTCTGTGATCTGAGCACCTATTCAGGCAGTGGTAACTTTACATTAAATAGTCAATGGCAGGTTTTCCACAAAGAGAAAATATAAATAATATCCAATATAATATAATACTTTAATGCACTAAAAACCAGCCAGCTCTCTGAAACATCCCATCCTATTATTGTACCTTGTTTTGTATTTTAGACAACACAGAAGAGGCAGGGGGGTAATTAAGGTAGCTGAATGAAATGCTCTGATAACAAAGAACATTTTCTTGTTTGTAAAAACTCATTGGTCAAATCATATGACCTCTACCTATGCAGGAATTCTGAGAGAGAGTCCAGGACCTTTATTGCATTTCAGAGCCCAGGCACATTTGTGGGCCTTGTAGCAGAAGATGTCCACAGGCATCACCTTTCCTGCCTCTTCCATTTGCCTGTCCTCGTGCCGCACCCCCACAGCGCTGCCAGTGCCTTTCCAAAGCCCTGTTCTTTTTCAGCCATCAGTGAATGACAAGCCAAAAGCAAATGGGATCAAATCTGGCCAGGCAGGGCCATGTCAAAACGAGGCCCAGCAGGGTGGTGTGGCTGCAGCCTTTGCTACCTGCCTACAGCTGAACAGGTTCCATCCTCATATCCTGTACATTGGGCTTAATTTGGCTTAATTGGCCCTGCCCTTCCAAAGAGAGGCGGTGGCGCTGATTTACTGCACTGTATAAATGTGTTTATAGCTTGGCACCAGCACACTTAGGCTCACTATTTTCCAACATGGATTTCCAATAAGCCCTTTGCTCAAATGAGTCTATTAACTTTAAAGTGCCTGAAGGTGAAACTGAATTATGGGAGGCAAGCTTTGGGGGTTGAGGCCCAAAACAGCTGGGAAAGGCTCCTGGAGTCTTCTGTTAGTACCTGTTGTGGTTGATGTTTATATTAAGGAAAAATAATGTAGAAAGTAAAAGCAAACCTGGGACACACGTGGCCTCAGCCTGAGCTGCCTTTCACTTCAGCTGGCGCTCAGACCCATCCCATTCCACAGGATTATTAGAGCAGCTCCTGATTTAAGCCAATGTACACTCAGAACAGAACCCATTCTTTCCTTTCCTTATGAATTTAACTTCCAAGAGTCACATTTCCCTGCTTCTGCAGTGGGGCACCACAGCCTGGGGAGAAGCTGATCTCTGTCCGTGCTCCCTTTGGCAGTGAATTTCATGGCTCTGTTTGGTCTCTGGTGTTCTGCAGAGCTGGGACACGCTTCTCTCTCCTCTCTCAGCCTGGGGGGCTGCACAGAGCTGCTCTTGGAGCTTCTCAGTGCTGCCCTGCTCGTTGCCAAGGGGCAGGGGATATTTCCATATGGAACACCAATTATCATCCCTGCAGGGACAGGAAATCAGGCAGAAAGTTTTAGTGGACCCCTAAGTGCAGTCCATAATTACCTACCTGTACCTGCTCAAAGTTCCATCTCTCCAGAGGAAGGACTAAGACAGATTTCTGGTTGCTAATAGCTTGACTTTATCTGGAATAAGAAAGGAACTCCTTAACACCCATGGAGGGAAAAAAAAGATTTGTAGAGAATGGAATTAAATTAGGAAAAGTAGAATTTTGGATGAATGTCAGGGGTAAAACTGCCATAGTAATGTCTACTAAACTGCAGAATGATCTCCCAGGGTGAGTGAGTGATGGAGCCCCACAGTGTGAGGAATTAAAACAGCATCCAGGGAAAGCCTCAGGAAATCAGTGTCTGAGGAGGCAGCATGGCAGTGCAGGGACTGTGCCTGTGTGGCAATGTCCATTGTCTGTACACTGAACCTGTTCTTGTCCTGTAAAATTGCTCAGGCAGGTGTGATCTGCAGGGCTTTAAATCCTGCCTGCATTTAAACTATTGGGAATTTTACAGGCTAATCCAGCAGCAAGCCCTCAGAGGACACCAGTGACTCTGCCTGATGCTCCCCTGTCCCATCCTCAGCACGTGATGCCTTAAAAATTCTTCAGACTCACATGAGGTAGAACATGGGTATTACTGGGCATTTCTGCTTTAAGAAAAAGAAGTCTCCTTTTGCTTTTACAGTTTTTTTATCCCAAATTATGGGCTGATCCAAGGAAGTATGGCTGCTCTGTCAGCTGGGAGCTGCTCCCTTTCCACTCCAGTTACTTTTTGTGCCAGTAAAGTGTTTGTGTGACAAGTTGAAAAAATCCCTGTGCACCAAGGTCAGGGTGCAGTGTCTCTCTGTGTCTCTCTCTGTGGAGATCAGCTTGCATTACCTGGATGACATCCACATGAAAGACCTGCAGACGTAATGAGAGGATAGAGTTTTAATTAAAAATTATAATGTGCTGTTATCACATTATTAAACAAGTTGAATTTGTGAATTTTTGCAGAGTACCCAAATTTAGGAAATAATGTTTTTTTGGTGCAGTATTTCTTGGACCTGCTGTGATGAGTAAATACTGGATTGCATAGACAGTCATTCAGGGTAGAGACAGTGGGATTAGATGAGGGAAAATTCATGAACTTGCTTTGTGTAACACTCAGACACCTCAGACTGTGTGAGGGATTTTACCATCCAAAACAAAGGTATGGACACGTGCTAGTCATGACCCTTTTAGCTCTTCCCTAGAAATTCTTGTTTCTGCATAAAAGAAGAAACTGGAGCAGAGAAGCAGCGAGTGAGGAAATGCTCCCTCTCCAGTCTGTTTGGAATAAGTGTGGGAAGCTGGGGGTGAACAGGGCTGGCTGAACCTGACCTAGGCCTGTGCAAGCAAATCTATCTCCTGTGGCTTGCCTCCCCCTGCACCTGGGGAACAGAACCTCTGTAGGAAAGCAGGATTCCTTCAAAGATAGATGGTGGCAATTCCAGTTTTCCTTTGTCACACAGAATATAACCCAGGAGCCCCTGGATTTTGTCCAACCACTCAGACCAAGGCATTCAGTCGCTTGTCTTGAGCTCCCTGGCACCACTCATGAAACAGTGCTGACAGACTCTTCAAAGTCTCGTGGTTTGGGTCTGTTCAGGGGGAAAAAAAATGCCTCTTGCCACTCATCAGATATGTTGGAGGGCTCAAAAAATAGGCATGGAAAAGCAATGGCTGTGGCTACTGTCCTGGCTCTTCACAGATGTTTCCCATTCCTCAGGTTAAACTACCACTACATCACAGTGCACTTCATCTTCTGGAATGAGGTTGGTGCCATTTATTTGTCATCTGTATTTTTTTCTATATTTGTTGTGTTTTTTATAGTCTTGAAAGCTTATCCCCTATAACTTTTGGTTTTACTTGACTGGTTTCACTCACGTGGTAACTCCCTCCCAATATTTCCCATCGTGGCTCAGAGTGGCCGGGGGCTGCACCAGGTGGGAGAGCCAGGATCTCAGTGGAGCTCTGCAGTACAGGTTCACCAGAGATACCTGATCCAGCAGAACTCTACATCAGCCTGGAACACAAGATAAATCATTGCAATGGAAACTGAATCTTTGTATTTTCTGCCCTTGCTTTGGGTTTGTTTTTTTCTCTTTTCTTCCCTTGCAATTGTCAAAGCAGCATCTGGGAGTTTTATGAAACAAGTGTTACCCAATAAAAGCCCATTGCTGCCTGCCAGAAAGGAGAATGGCATCTTACTGAAAACAATATGTAATGGCTATTGCTGTCTTGTTCAAGTTATGCCCTTGAAAAATGCTAGGGATTTGTAGCAACCGATGGTGAGGAAAAGCCCAACTAAAGAGAAAATTTACTGTTGCATTATCTTTTACACAGCTTTAAACACCATCATACAAATGCCTGGCTTGTTTGGTTCACAGCTGCATTTACAGTTGCTTCAAGGACAAGGAACAACACTTTTCAGTGATGCTTTTGTTGCCTCAGTGTTGGAGTCACAAATAATTCCTGTCTGGTTTCACACACCGGCCTTGGAGCAGTGGTGGAGACTCCGGTCCTGACCAGGAGAGCACAACCCCAGCCATGTGAGTAAGAGAGCCCCTGCACACACAGCACCCCTTGGGCACTGCCTGGGGGACACTATGCCTCCCTCCAAGGACACTTTTTAACCTTAAGTTGGCACCCTCAGCACCTGCACTGCCAGGCCAAACTGCTGGTTTGCTCACAGGCTCTTAATATTTTTTAATGTTTTTGTCTTAATCTATTTTGTATTGTCTTTTATTTATTTATTTATTTTTAATTTCACCTCGTGTTAAAATTAAGATTAATAAATTAAAATTAACAGATTTTTACAAATCAGATTGGGATACACAGATCTTTTCTCTTGAAAACACAGCACTAATTTCTGCACACTGAAAAGCCCCTCTCTTAGCACAGCCTGGAAGCAAAAGTGGTGGCAGAACTTGTCTTTCCTAAGACTGAGCTAGCATGAACAGGGGAACTGTGACTGAGTGGCCAAAATCCCTGAGAGCCTCAGGGGTGGCAGCAGTAGATTTCCACGTGCCTCCAGCCGGGAATTGGGAACCTTGGCTGAGCACAGAGCGCTGAAGGGGCCGCAGACGGAGCCTCGAGACTTCTGTGCACACGTGAGCAGTGCCTGGGAAAAGCTTGGGGTTTGCACCTTCCCCAGAGGCCTGGCAGGAGGAATTGTGCCTGGTGTCAGGCACCTGGCAGATCCCACGTTCTCCGTGGGGATCAGTGTGCTCTGACAGGGGTGGAGCTGCTGCAGCTCCACGGGACAGCGACACAGAGCAGCCCCAGCACAGGCAGAGGGCTCTGCAGTGCTGCCAGGCTGATGGGGAGCAGCCTCTGTGCCCCTCACAATCACATTTACACTCATTCTGCATGGATGGGGACTGGTGACAATTCCCTG